>NC_071518.1:25762863-26107863 GCF_027887155.1 Malaclemys terrapin pileata | reverse complement strand
CAGGAGACATTATCTTTTTCAATTCCAAACGTGCAACGCATGGTATGCCACACCAAGTGAGAGTATACATGTTGCCATATTGGTCTTGCTGCTGCTGCTGCTAACCTAGAGGGCCATAACAGGCAAGTACTCAGCTGTCTGACCACTGGTCCACATGCCAGTACACCCAGAGCAGCACAGAAGATCTGATCTTGTTTACAAAATAGGAGTGTCTATGCATTTGCCACCTGAGGATAGCTGCAGCTATGATGCACTTGAAGACCTCATCTTCCAGGTGAGAGAAAGGCTGTCCATAGCCAGCATCCTTACATTCTGCGTCCAATTTCATGGCAGTAAGGTGCTTGTGATCAGTGTGCAGTAACTGGAGTTGCACCACTAACCTCCTCCTCCTTCTCACTAGTAACACCACCTCCTGCATCTAACTGAATGATCATGCCTCAGGGCATATTCCTCTCCCAGAGGAGCCATCTGCCTCAGGCAAAATGGATTCTGTCTGCAGCAACTTGCATGGAACTTAGAGGGAGGAGCAAAAGTTGCAGGAGGGAAAAGTTTAGAGACAGCACCAAGAAGTCATTGTGTGCACATGGCTTGAATACTAGCTGCAATTACAGCATCTCTGTAAATTTTTAATTCTCTTACTAAAGAGTCGGTTTAGATTTAAAAGCATGGAGTCTGTTCATGTTATTACCCAGTATACGGTACATAAAACATTGCCAGTTACTGTTCGCCAGGACAGGATTCTGGTTCAGAATTTTCTCCGGTCACTTCCTGGGATTCATGGTGCAGAATTCGTGCAACAGATTCTCCACTCAGCAAACTCAAGCCTCTAGAAGTGGTCTTTCTTTTTCCCGCCATCCTAAACTGTTCCCTAGAGGATTCCCACTTCTGAGCTGCCTTGCACTGGGGGTTTGCTACTTCCACTGACAGCTCTGAGACAGGGGCTCAATGAAGGATGGTGCAAAGTCTTTGTTGCTTGTCCTAGCACCAGCATCAGAAACTTTTTTTTCCCCTCAGACAACTGCTACTTTAAAGTCCTCTTTTCAGCTTGAAGAATGGGGGTAGGGACAGCCTTCATGAGGTGAAATAAATCAGTGAATCATTGCTGCCTCACACAGCAGTGGTAGCCAGCAGCACAAGCTAGCAGGGTGAGACAGACAGTACCTGCTATATGCTGCTGGAATCCTGTCCTAACAGTCCGACTCCTCAGCCTGTTTCTTTCAGCAAAGAATAAGATGCTGCATCAGTGGCTCTGCAGCTTCAAACAAACCAAGTAAACACTCAGTCAGGCTGCAGCAGATCACACTGTGGCGGGGAAACTTAATCAATCCAATTCAATGGTCACTCATCCAATGAAAAAGCACACCGAGCAATATGTGACAAGAGTGACTGACACTACATTGAAATGGAATTTTACCTGCATCAAGTCAAAATGGAACGGTAAACTCTTAAAGAAAGTCAGAATGAAACAAAACAATAAAGTCAACGTGAAATAAAATATGCAATCTTTTTATTTTGCTTCATTGCAAATTGTCTTAGTCAAAATCAAAACAACTCTGCAAAACACTTATATTGAATTGAAATGGCAAATTCCAATGAAAAAATGCGTTGTTAAATTTTTTCTGACCAGCTATTGACAACACAAGTTGACAGAAAGTCAAGTCTGTTGGGTTCTATAACTCTCCCTCATCCATGTTTTGTCACTGGTCATTATGGCAATCATGGAAAATCCCAAGAGTCCTTTCACCCAAAACCCACCCAAATTTTAGGACCTTGATTTCTCTGGGAAATGTTTAAGCTTTGTATATTCAAGGTACACCTTATCTGTAAACAATCTGTGCACCTATCAGTAGAAGTCCTCATTCCCAAAACAAGTCCAAATAGGTCATGCTCTCTCAGCATGATTCAAATCAAGACAGTAAGGCCACCCCTTGATTCCAAGTAAAACTGCCCACTGTCCTAGGCTTCAAACCATTACACTCATTCCTAAAGGCAGACTCTAGTGAGATGGATTCAATTGCCATGACAGTGGCCTTACATTCAGATGCTTGCTTTATATGAACATAGGATTTTTACTGCAACCAAAATTTGTATATATTATTCAGAAGATAATTGAGGAGCATCAAGCACTCTGATCTTACAATTATAAAATGCTAGGTGAAGGCCACTGAACTGAAAGTCAGCAGAATAAATACTTAATCTAGAGGCATGCAAAATATTAGGAAGTTTTGTTCCTATTGATCTGTCCACTATTCTAGTCTGTTCTAATCAGTTCTTCTAGGGTTACCATTCGTCCGGATTTACCCGGACATGTCCTCCTTTTGTGTGCTAAAAATAGCGTCCGGGGGGAATTTGTAAAGCACTCACAATGTCCGGGATTTCCCCCTCCCCTGGCAGAGCAGAGCGAGCGGCTGGGAGGGCTGCAGGAAAGTCCCGGGCTGGACTCCGGAGCAGCTTCCTCCTCCCACGCCCCCCCCCTGCATTCTGAGCCGACCGGCAGCTCCTCCTCCTGCAGCCCGCTCCGGCAGCCCTGTGCAGGGCCAGGGACCGGGTTTTGTGTTGTGCTGGGGAGCTCAGCCATGTGTCCGGCTGGCACAGAGCCCAACACCCTGTTCTGAGCAGCAGGGTAAGGGGGGGCAGGAGAAGGGACAGGGAGGTTCTGGAGGGGGCAGTCAAGAAACGGGTGGGGGCTTTTGGAGGGGAGTGGAGAAAGTTTTGGGCAGTCAGGGTACAGGTAGGGGGTAGGGTCCTGGGGGGCAGTTGGGGGGGGGTCTTAGGAGAGGGCAGTTAGGGGACAAGGAACAGGGAGTCTTAGGTAGGGGGTGGGGTTCTGGAGGGCAGTTAGGAGCAGGGGTCCCAGGAGGGGGCAGTCAGGGGACAAGGAGCGGGGGGTAGGGGGCTGGGAGTTCTGGGGGGGAGCTGTCAGGGGGCAGGAGTGGGGAGAGGGATCGGAGCAGTCAGGGGACAGGGAGCAGAGGGGTTTAGATGGGTTGGGAGTTCTGGGGGGGCTGTCAGGGGGCAGGAGTGGGGAGAGGGATCGGAGCAGTCAGGGGACAGGGAGCAGAGGGGTTTAGATGGGTTGGGAGTTCTGGGGGGGCTGTCAGGGGGTGGGGAGTGGTTGGATGGGGCGTGGGAGTCCCAGGGGTCTGTCTGGGGGTGGGGGTGTGGATAAGGGTTGGGGCAGTCAGGGGACAAGAGGCAAGGAGGCTTAGATAGGGAGTGGAGTCCCGGGGGGCAGTTAGGGGCAGGGGTCCCAGGAGGGGGCAGTCAGGGGACAAGGAACGGGGGGAGGGTTGGAGGTTCTGGGGGGGCAGGAAGTGGGAGGGGCAGGGGCGGGGCTAGGGCGGGGCTCCTCCCGTCCTCTTTTTTGCTTGTTGAAATATGGTAACCCTAAGTTCTTCCGTCTTATATCATACCTTATTTCCATCAATCCATTAGTGCAGTCTAAAAGAAATATGTAAGTACAGGGGTTTTAATTGCATTGTATACATTTAAAATTAAAAGTTCACAAGAGATCTTTCAATCTTGATTTGTACCTTGAACATATTGTCTCTTTCATTACTGTGCAGCCAGCAGCCCACAGAAGACTAGAACTATTTATTATTGTTCGATCCTGTACACGCACAGCATACACAGCCCAGTAAGATTAGTCTGACTCTGAAAAAAAGAGAGAGATTTATAATGAAGTTGCTCTGAAGGGCTAAGGTTTGTTAAATTAATAAGCAAAGTTGCAAACCAGGACTGCTCAACAGTAGATACGTGAATATTTTTACATATCCGTGTCCTCCTAGGATGTCACAGTTATCGCTAGCTGCACATCACAGCCATTCAGAACTTCCTGGAGACAGGATAGAGCATAGATCTTCCTGCTCCAATGCCCCCTACTCTTTAAGCTAAAAGACAATTAGGTAGTAGAAAGAAAACCAGTTAACAGTTCTGATTCTATCCAGTACAGACAAGTGTTACACATACACACTACTCACTTCATTGTAATATCACATACACAAAAAACAATGTAGTGGTGTAACTGACAAATAAGAAATTCACACAGTGAAGATGTTATTGGCCTTGTAGTTTAATTTATGTATATTATTCTGCACTAATTTATATACCCCTTTTGCAAGTCTTTAGGTGCACTGCAGAGCTGCCTTAACTTTGTATTTCCTGGTTTTCAAACATTTACGTTCAGGCACTTGCCACATACTGGAAAAGCATGAGGACCTCTGGAAATTTTCTAAATCTTTAAATAAGAAACAATACACAGCAGAATTCTCTTATAAGTGCAATGATTCCCTCCCAAAGGCTTTACCATACTTCTACCACACCAAGGATTCCATCACTGATCAGAAGGACTTCACTGGATGTCTGCAGTACATAAGACATGGATCAATATCAGACCCACTCTCTTCCTTAGCAAAGATTTTGTATTAAGCCAAACAGAGGTAAGGTGCATGATGTAAGACAAAAGTACTTGTCTTTATAGTGTGAATTCCAGTCTACTCGCAGCTCAGTTAAGACCAGCTAATTCATTTCACTAGACTATCCTTGGGATCAGAACTATAGCCTCCAAGCTGAAAAACATACTTTCTACAGGAGCAACAAACTCTCTAAGCCGTTTATCACAATAATCAAAGGCTGGAAATAGATTTAGGAAGACGTTCTCTAGATTAAAAACAAATCAATGATAATTTGATTTAGATGATTAATTTCTGCACATATAGTCATTCTCCAAGAGTTAAGGCTGAAACTAAATGATGTAATATGATTAAAATATCACTGTAATGAATGTGGAATCAATACAAATTTCTTTAGATATATATATAATTCTAATACATTTATTATCACAATAATTTCACTAGTAACTGCTACTCATAGCAAAAATAAGCAAAGGCAGAGATATTTGTCACTGAGACACTTGGCTTTGATAGCCTCCATTTCCATGTGTTGACCTTAAAAAATGAAAGCATTTTCACAAAAACTCAGTGTGACACTTCCCAGAGGTACCGGGGGTTGTGGGGTACCTCACTACCACCTACCCTTAGCATGAAGAAGCCTAGACTTGCCTGTCAGGGGTCAGCTCCCCAACCCTAGCAGCCATGGGCAACACAAGCACTGCCCTCCAGGCCTAATCAGGCCCTGTTCTCTTTCTACAGATTAGCGATGGGCACATTCCAGCGCTCAAGCCCTCTGAGCATCCCCTTGGAGTGACCAGCCCCTGGTCCACTAGACACACACAATTCACAGACCTGCTGCTCCCAAAATAGCTGTACGCACCCGCTTACCAGTTTCTCTTCAGATCACCGCTCTGTTTAACACATAGCATTTAGATACATTTATATTGAAAACATGTGAAAGTTTATTTAACAAAGTATAGCAATTCAAGTCAAAATATTGGAAACAAACAGTTAAATGTAAAATAAAGTCATAGCCTGTCTTCTAGAGCATATAATTAATTAACAAGATACTGTCTTGTCTAATTAAGTTTAGCTCACCCAAAGTTTTTGCAGGTGTTTTCCAGCTAGGCTCACTGCCTGTCTCCTTGGCGAAGGGTGAAGCTTTGCAGCCTAAATTAAACCCCCAACAATCCATTGTTTTTACTCAAACAGGATTCCTTCCCATGCCCCACTAGTTGTTTTTTCCCCCCATGTGCTCCTTCTGGTCGATTTTACAATCTCTTGATAAGCGTTCAGCTCAGACTGTAGATAGGCCACATAAGAACATAAGAACAGCTATACTGGGTCAGACCAAAGGTCCATCTTGCCCAGTGTCCTGTGTTCAGACAGGGGCCAATGCCAGATACCCCAGAGGAGATGAACAGATCAGATAATCATCAAGTGATCCATCCCCTGCCGCCCATTCCGAGCTTCTGGCAAACAGAGACTAGGGACACCATCCCTGCCTATCCTGGCTAATAGCCATTGATGGACCTATCCTTTCTGAACTTATCTAGTTCTTTTTTTAACCCCATTATAGCTTTGGCCTTCACAACATCCCCTGGCAATGAGTTCCACAGGTTGAGTGTGTGTTGTGTGAAGAAATACTTCCTTTTGTTTATTTTAAACCTGCTGTCTATTAATTTTATTTGGTGACCCCTAGTTTTGTGTTATGAGAAGGAGTAAATAACACTTCCTTATTTATTTTCCCCACACCAGTCATGATTTTATAGACCTCTATCCTAACCTCCCTTAGTCAGCTCTTTTCCAAGATGAAAAGTCCTAATCTTATTAATCTCTCCTCATATGGAAGCTGTTCCATACCCCTAATCATTTTTTGTTCTTTTCTGAATCTTTTCCAAGTCCAATATATCTTTTTTGAGATGGGGCGACCACATCTGCATGCAGTATTCAAGATGTGGGCATACCATGGATTTATATATAGGCAATATGATATTTTCTGTCTTATTATCTATCCCTTTCTTAATTATTCTCAACGTTCTGTTAGCTTTTTTGACTGCCACTGCACATTGAGTGGATGTTTTCAGAGAACTATCCACAATGATGCCAAGATCCCTCTCTTGAGGGGTAACAGCTAATTTAGACTCCATCATTTTATATGTATAGTTGGGATTATGTTGTCCAAAGTGCATTACTTTGCATTTATCAACATTGAATTTCATCTGCCATTTTGTTGCCCAGTCACCCAGTTTTGTGAGATCCCTTTGAAGCTCTTTGCAGTCTGCTTTGGACTTAACTCTCTTGAGGAGTTTTGAATCACCACCACCATTGTGAAGCAGACAACATACAGTATGACCAGTCACAGAGAGAGAAGACAGGAGCATGTTTATCATCTTGTACTGACCTGCCTTAAGTTACATACCTTAAGAACATAATTTTCCTTACAGAAACATAACTTCTTATATCTTACTCATACATACATTTTGCAGTGACTATGATGACCAGTAAGCTACTGGCCCTTGGTAGAGATCTTACAAGCCACCCTTTGGTGAATTACTATGCATGTATCTGAACTAGGTATATACATAGTAAAGCTGCATGTTTCCCTTCGGTGCCCTCTGTCAGGTAGCATCAAGAGGTGCCTGGGTCACACTCAGCAGTCCACTGCTTCCACTTAAGCACCTAAGTAAGTGGGTAGATTTTCAGAAGAGTCTAGAAGGCAGCAGCTCCCATTGAGAACAAGGACGCTGAGCATTTTTCACAATCTGGTCCATATCTTCTGAAAATAATAAGTCATGTCACATTTTTTCCAGAATTCCACCTTTTGGGGAATGTGAACTCAATGAAATTCACATGCTCAGACTTTCATAGGTTGTTGTGAGTATTCAGGTTCTGGTAGAGAAGTGAAGACATCAAAATGTTCATAAAACATTTATATATTCCTAAAACAGATAAGGATCAACCCCTGCAGTGCCCAACAGATGGCCAAAAGGGGATAGGATGTGCAGGGGGACAATAGCAGTAGAGACCCTGTGAAGGAGGTGTCTGCATCCTCATGTGCCATGGAAGAAAGCACTAGGTGAGGGCTTCCCTGCATTGTGTGGGCTGTGGGCCTGTCAGGGGCACACTCAGTGAGTCTATTCACTGCACAGATCCACGGGTCCAAAACCCCGCTCTGACCAGGGAGAGAGGAGGAACACTGCTTCTTTGTCTTATGGCCTTAGGGTGATCAACTAGCAAGTGTGAAAAATTGGGAGACTTTTTTTTCCGTGTGTGTGTGTGTATATAATTGCCTATATAAGAAAAAACCTTAATATCAGGATGGTCCCGATAATATCAGGAGGTCTGGTCCTCCTGTATGGCCTGTACTGGTGACCAGAGCTTGTTGCTTAATGCTGTCGGAAGTTTTCCAACAGAAAGTTTTTCCATGGAAAAATGCCAATTCATTCCATTTGAAATGGTCCATGGGATGGTGTCAATTTCAATTGAACTTCTGATGGAAACCCAGCAGGTTTCTTGCTGTCAGGGTCACTGAGATCCCCAGCCCACCAGCTGCCTGGCTGGCCAATTCCCTTACTCCCTGGACACGTGGCTGCCTGGGCAGCCAGCTCCCCAACTCCCCTAACACAAGCTTCTGGTTTTGACCAACTCCCCAGGGAGTCTGGATCGCCAGTCCCAGACTGCCTAACTTCTCAAACTCCCTAATCCTTCAGGCAGCTGGCTACTTTGACAGCTGGCTCCCTGGGTTGCCTGAGACCCCAAGCAACCCAGGGACTTTGGCAGCATGGGAAGCATGCTGAAAAATTCCAATTCAGTTTTCCCAAAACTGATTTTTTTTTTCAGTCTTTCACTTCTGTGAAAAATTTTGACTTTTTGTCAGGACAAAAGATTTTTCAAAAATTCTAAATTTTCCACAGGAGGGAAAGCCTGTTTTCTGACCGGCTCTACTCATTGCACATGCAGCATGGCTAGCTGATGCTAATGATTCCCACCCTCACAATCTTGCCTTGCTCATGCAGTAACACCCTGTTAACATGGGGTTGTTTCACTTCCCCAGGGACTGGCTTTGTGTGTGTGTCAGAGCTGGTAAGATAATGCAATAGTGCCCCCTTTGGTCAGAGAGAGCATTGCTCAGAGTTTGCTTGATCTGAAATGGGAGGTCAGTCAGCAACTTCTGCTTGAATCTCTATGGTAGTCCTGTTCTGGTCTATGAAGAGTATTAGTTTCAGTCCCACTGTAGTGTGTGGGTTTTCCCTTAGACTTGGCAGGGTCACCTGGTCCTGGTAGCCAGAGGGTCCGGAAATCCCTTTGGTTCCTAAGTCCTTGAGGGGTCATTAGGGGAACCCAGGCCTATCCACTCCACTGGGTTCCACCTCAGGACCCTTAAACCAGGCAGGCAGAATCAGGCCTCAACTGCTCCTCCTGCTATGCCCTGATCTCCTTCCTACCTCCCTTGGTTTCTGCAGGCTTCTCCAACCTGTAGATCTTGTCATCCCCTCTCAGGTTGCTGTCTCTGTGCAGCTTCTCAGCAGCTTGGTGCAGAAGTTTCATTCTCCAGTCTGCTTGCTCCTCTGGCAGCCAAGTGTTTGCAGATGCATTCATAAAGGCCCGTAGAAAATTTGACCCAAGCATATCATCAAATTTTTAATCAGACAATTGCTATTAAAATGACTACTTATTCAAGCCAATGTTTCATATAAGGTAATGTAACACAATACAGTGCACCATCTGACTGAGTGTGAAGCAACTTATACAGGACAAAAACAGGAGAAGTTATGGAATATTCTGGTAGATCAACAAGCAGTAATGACTGAGGCAGGGAGCATTTCCTCTGAGATTAATGGCTGATTATGAGAGTGGATCTTCCAATTCAATGCCAAGGGCCATTAATTTCATCCGGTCATTAGCTCTTTGGCAAAGAGAGTGTAAGCACATGTAATGTGCATGTATGTTTGTTTAAAAATGTTTAATATTAACACTGTAGTTTGTTTTCCTTTCTGTTCTCAGTGAGGCAATATCTTGTATGTTGCTTCATGCTGCACTAAAGCATCTAATTATTTTTATAACGAATTTATCCCTAATTATTATCTTCTTTCTCAAAATCATTTCAACAGAAACATTGGAGTTTTCTTTTTAAAATAATTTTCATATCATTTGCCATGGAGCAAATCCTACTTAGACATTTTAAATTAATTTAGTACTGGGGCTAAATTCACAGATTGGGACAATTATGATCTTCATTTAGTCACTGAATAGATACAGTATTTACAGGAGCAGTGCAAGCTTCCTACACACTACCTCTGCTTTGACTCAGTCTCCAGCCACATTCATTTCTTGCCATCTGGGCTGAGATGGCCAACAGCTTTCTTTTTAAATGGACACCCATCTACTAGGGTAACACACTTCTCTCTTTTCTGAGCTGGCTATATTTGAACTGGTGACAGACAGAAGAGTTCCGTGTCTCACTACTAGTCCCCTGAGTCAAACAATTATCTTTCCATTATTTTGTATTACTATGTTTCCACACAAAGAAATATCCAAATGGTCTTTATTTCAGATTAAAGGAACAACACAACAAGAAAGAACAAAAGGGAAGTCTCCATGAGTGAGCACACAATGTGCATCTCCTCTGAGAGTTTATATTGAATTGAATTAAACTGACTACCAATCTCACAAGCCAGGAATGGGGGACTTCTCTGCATTTAAAGATCCAAATAATTCTGAACAAATACTGTCAGGAAAATCTTAGTCTTGTGGATAGTCTACGAGCAGAAAAAAGACTAAATTCATCAGATGAATTTTTTTTTTTCAAATTATTTGATGAGTTGTACAGATAACACCCCAGTGAAGTATGATATCTCCATTTTATAGATGAGGAAACCAAGGCACAGAGAGGTAACGTGATTTTCCCAGGGTCACACAGGAACTCTGGGATAGAGCCAGGAATTAAACCCAGATCTCCTGTGTTCTAGTCCTGTGACTTAACCCCAGGACCATCATTCCTACTCGTGCACACACAACTCTTACTGCAAGTAAGCATAGCACACAGAGCTTTGTTTGAGAGTAGGACCAGGTATAAGGATAGGCATGAGATCCTGTCCCTATTAAAGTCAATGGCAAAACTCCCATTGACTTCAACAGGGTCAGTCACCCATAGTTGGTAATGAGACCACTGTTCATTTCACACAAATCTTTAAAAGGCTGTCAAATGTCAATATCTTTACTGACATGGACTGGACTGAACAAGTAACCAATTTACCCTTGAAGCTGCCCAGTACCCTGTTGGCCTTGATTCTTAATGTATCAGTCGGCCATATTTTATGTGCTAAAATTCTTCTATAGTAATTATAGTTTATGTTTATTGGCAGGTTGAAAATACACTCAGGCACATAACATTTTCTTTAATAAGCTAAAATTAATCAACAAATACATTGTGCATATGTAAACAAGCTAGTTACAGAAACACATCACTGTAACAATAATATTATCACTATAATCACTGAGATACTGAAAATAATGTAGGAATATTTGTATATTTCAAAGCTGTATTGGCCTGTGGAAAAACCATTCTGGATTTTAAAACAGAAATATATTAATATGGATTTCCTTCCTTTGAACTAATACATCCCACTCTTCTAAAGCATTAATTAAAGCCCATTGTCCTTTACTTTTATCAGGCCAACTTAATACCATTTACCAAATGTTCAGGCTCTGAAAAATACTGTCATTTTGGGGCATGCTGCGGAGTTATTGTGTTGTCCTTTCTGTGTTTCCCCCTTCATTTCTTCCTGTTAATGCAGAAGCTAATGAAAGACAATAAGGAAGAATTATAACACAGCCAAGGAGAGAAACAGTGCATTCAGATGGGTTTTTCTGATTTTTCAGTGTACTCATTAGACTAAGGATGCATGGCCAGACTGGCAATACTAGCAAACCTTCTTTAATTGCACATTCTATTTGCCCCTGCTCTATGCATTCAACCTGCAGAGAAGAAAGACATTTAAAGATTACCAAGACAAGTTTGTAATGAAGCGGATACCTCTTTGTCTGTCCTTGCGCCAACAGCAGCAGAAGGGATACTAATTAGAGGGTGAATTATTAGCTTCCCATGGTGCACTGCAGGGGTATTAAAAATGAGTGTAGTTTGTTGCTTGCCTTTTAGATGGTTAGTACTGGTTTAATATATTCTTGTTTCTAGGTGAGCAGCAGGGGACAGTTTTTATGATTATAATTGTTGCATAATTACTGGCCTAAGGTTGCCTATTGTTAAATAAAAATGCTGAGATACTAATATTTTATTGAACAGTACAAGTAGATAAAATTGTAATATATTTTCAATGAGCAATATAAGCTTGTTATCTAGCAGCTTGGTGACAACCCTAAGTTGTCTTGTGGATAAGGACTCTGATTTTTGTAGAGGCTGAAAATAAAATGCTAAATATTTGTTTGTTTGTTTTTTAAAACTTGGAATCCAATTGATTTTAAAAATAAAATGGTATTACTTAAAATAATTCCAGACTAAGGGCCAAGTCCTGCAGTCTTACTCAGCCAAAACTCCTGTCAAGTTAAATGGGTTTTTTTCCTGGTACAGAGTGCACAATGATCTTAGGACTCAGCCTTGTTTTTCCTTGACATCCCCTTAACAATGTGCATTTACTAACAAACACATCTTGAACTTTTACCCCATATTTTGCAATGACATTTGGAACAGTCCAAAGTGATTAACCCACAATGCAGATATGAAAACAAGCACTGTGCAGAAATAAATGTTCCTAATAAACCCAAACTGGCAAACTGTAACTTTTCCCCAATTCCACCGTAGTGAAATGTGAAAACCTCTAGCTTCTCATCAGACATTTCTGTGATGGAGAGGGGTTTCACAACCTTGAAAAAATATTTTTTGTGACTGTAAACAAGCTTGTTCGTAAGGGAGAAGAACTGTGTGACTACATGGGGAAAAGAGCTTTTTAACACATTTCCTCAATATCCTACTTTGGTTTCTGTAGGTCAGTGGTGAACAGACTTGTATGACATCCCGTGGTGGATCTAGCAACTTGCTTTGTACTGTAACTCCCATCAGATAAACATTCTGAAATGTAAGGATCATATCTTGCCACTAGTGCATCCTCTTACAGAACCTTGAAATATATGGGAGTTTTAGGTGTAAATCAATTGAAAGCTATAGCCCCTAAGAACATAAGAACGGTTATACTGGGTCAGACCAATGGTCCATCTAGCCCAGTAACTAGTCTTCCAACAGTGGCTAATGTCAGATGCTTCAGAGAGAATGAACGGAACAAACAATCACTGAGTGATCCATCTTCTGTCATCCACTCCCAGATTCTGGCAGTCAGAGGCTAGGGACACCAGAGAATCCCTGACCATCCTGGCTAACAGTCATTGATGGACCTATCCTCCATAAATTTATCTCATTCTTTTTTGAACACCATTATAGCTTTGGCCTTGACAACATCCCCACGCAAGGAGTTCCACAGGTTGGCTGTGCGTTGTGTGAAGAAGAACTTCCTTTTATTTGTTTTAAACTTGATGCCTATTAATTTCATTGGGTGACCCCTAGTTTTTGTGTTATTTGAATGAGTAAATAACATTTCCTTATTCCCTTTCTCCACATCATTCACGATTTTATAAACCTTTATCATATCCCCCCTTAGTCATCTCTTTTCCAAGCTGAAAAGTCCCAGTCTTTTTAATCTCTCCTCATATGGAAGCTGTTCCATACCCTTAATCATTTGTGTTGCCCTTTTCTGTACCTTTTTGAATTCTAATATCTCTTTTTTGAGATGGGGCCACCAGAACTGCATGCCATATTCAAGGTGTGGGCATGTCGTGGATTTATATAGTGGCATTATGATATTTACTTATTATCTATCCCTTTTCTAATGGTTCCTAACATTGTTAGTTTTTTTGACTGCCACTGCACATTGAGCAGATATTTTCAGAGAACTATCCACAATGACTCCATGATCTTTCTTAAGTGATAATAGCTAATTGAGATCCCATCATCTTGTATGCATAGTGGGGTTATGTTTTCCAATGTGGATTACTTTGCATTTAACAACATTGAATTTCATCTGCCATTTTTTTGCCCAGTCCCGCAGTTTTGCGAGATCCCTTTGTAACTCTTCACAGTCTGCTTTGGACTTACCTATCTTGAGTAATTCTATATCATCTGCAAATTTTACCACTTCACTGTTTACCCCTTTTTCCAGAGGATTTATGAATATATTGAACAGCACTGGTCCCCATACAGCTCCCTGGGGGGGCACCACTATTTATCTCTCTCCATTTTGAAAACTGACCATTTATTTCTACCCAGTTACTGGTCCATGAGAGGATCTCCTCTCTTATCCCAGGACAGCTTACTTTGCTTGACAGCCTTTGGTGAGGGACTATGTCGAAGGCTTTCTGATAGGGCATGATTTCCCTTTACAAAAGCCGTGTGGACTCTTCCCAACAAATCATGTTCATCTAGGAGTCTGATAAGTCTGTTCTTTAGTATAGTTTCAACCAGTTTGTCTGGTACTGAAGTTAGGCTTACCAGCCTGTAATTGCCAGGATGGCCTCTGAAGCCTTTTTAAAAATTGGCAAACAAAACAGCCCCAGGTAAACAAAATAGCATTTGAGCCTCTTTTGGTTCCTTCAGAAAAGGTTGTGTGGGGATTGGGCGGGGGGGGAGAGAGAAGTTTTTTGTTAAATTTGGTGAAAAATAATTTTTATCAAATTTTGCCAAAAGACAACTAGAGATTTGGTCAGCATCACACTAAAGTAAGTGTGTATTCTATAGTTAACGAGTGCACAGAATTTCCAAGAAGGAGTTATACACATGCATTGTCTAGAGGCAGAACCTCTTCATTGAGTCTTAATTCTTGGGTGAATAGAAAAATTAGCAAATAGTTAAAATTGAAAAACATGGCGGTTCCTGTATAACTCTTTAGATCTCTTAACAAAGCACTTTAAATAATTATTCCAATGCCTTTTAATTGTTGGACATGTTGATTTCTAAAGACTTTTTTCGTGGAAAATATGACTTGCGGTAATAGATCTGAAATGAAGACTGCAATTGAGTCAGGCCACTTCCATGAACTTGGGTGGGCTTCAGAATCTGAGGTTGTCCAAAGGCTCACAGGATTGGAACACTTTCTACTGCCTCAAAAGTCACTCTTTGTCTTCCTGACCTTGGTCTCCTAAGAACATTCCTGCAAACCCTGCTGTTGTCATACCTTATCTGAGATTCAATATTACATTTATGATATTTTGTAGAAAAAGCAACCAAATATTTTAACATCATTACTAAAGCTACTTTTCTTTTAAAATTGCAAACATTGTAAAATTCCTTAAGGGAATAAAGTGGCTGTAGGTGGGCTCCAACTTGCATGCCCATTCAGGACTAGATACGCTCAGTCTCATGGTGGAAGGAGAAAGGAGAAATTATTTTAAAAGTAATCCCTACAGTCATCACTATATATCTCACTGGCACTGACTGCAGGTTCCACATCAAACTAACTCAAACAGACATGCTACCCCTTCCCTTGCTGCTGCCCATAATTTCAATATTCCTGGTCTAGTATCCAACAGACATAACTCTTGAAGAGCAGCTTAGTTTAAATTGCCAAATTGTTAAAATCAGTGACAGGAATATAGCGCTTAGTCCTTTAAAGGAGAAATATTGTTATAACACAAAGTGAAACAAAGGAGGAGGATTGGGCTGTTTTCCATCCATCTGCATCTGGTGGGATATCACACACATACCCATCACCACCTTTCCCCACTAAAATCATCAGCATCACTATCCATTGAACTTCTTCCACCTTGACCTAGAAAGTACATTACAATCATTTGCTATTTTTGTAATGAAATGCTGATCTGTGCAAGCCTATAGCCCATGCTGGCACATCTATACAATATTTTCCCTGCAACATGCTGTAGGTTGTCAATCTCAGCAAACCCATGGTATTGTTGAACAATAAGAGATCACTGACCTTTCCTTCCTCTCCAATGGATGGGTTATTTAAAGATGAAGCTGCTGTAGAGATAACAAAAACTAAGGAACTGATGGCAGATGTCACATGTAAAGTGCCATTGTATGATGTGCCAAGCGGTCCGTTTTTCACAAACATCCCCATGCATATTTGTGAACCTGATTTAAGGGGAAATTGTCATTTCTACCAGCAAGCACAGGTTTTTATTTCTAATGTCATGAAAATTTCACCATCATCAAAATCTCACAATAGCTTCAGGGAGATATTTCGTTTTTACAGAACATTTTTTCCTTTTTTGTGCATTAAATGGCAGTTTTTCATCTGAGATAAAAAGATTTGGCAGCAACATGCAGGAAAAAATCCACAAAACATTTTGCATTCTTTGAACTCTGGGTTTTCCAGAACTCACCTTCACAAATGATTTTTTTCCCTTCCTGGCTGTAATAATTTCATCTGTGCCCATCTAATTTCAAACAAAAATGGTCTTTTCCCTGTGGCCACTAGCATTCAATGGTGAAACTCAGATTGACCAGTGAAGTGCAGTGTAGTGAAGGATCAGGCCCTACCCTAGATTATCCAACTTTCACTAAGCAAAGCCTATACAAAAAAATCAAAATACTTAAGCATGTGCTTAATTCCACTTCTATTCAGCAAAGCACTAAAGCTTAAAGTTGAGCATTTGCTTAACTTTGCTGATTGCAGCTAATGGGACTTACACACATGACTAAAGTTAAACATTTTGCTTAAATACTTGCTGATTAGGGATGGATTGCTGAACTGGGGCCTAAGCTATTCATTTCTAATTTAAATTTGTAGCTTTTTCATAAATCTCTGGTAAAGAAACTGAGTTATGGCATTAAGATAGACATTTCTAATTATATATCTTTACAATACAACTTTATAAAGTCTGATCTGGGGAATCAGTAACAGCTTTTCTCATGCAAGGACTGGATCCTCACGTACGGTAGTGTCTCATACAAATTACAGTTGGAATTCAGATGCTACATTAATGCTGATGTATGTAGCTTGTTGGAGAAACTATCAGGGTATGATTGCAGCAGGAAAAGCAAACATGAAGGTATAAGATAAAGCAGACTTCCTTCCTACATACACCCAATATCTTCTTCACCTTGGTTGGTAACTTTTCTTCTTCATCTCTAAGCATTCTTGTTGAGTGTGACATTAATCCTCTTCACATCCTCCATCAGTACCTTGAATCACATTTTACTGGGTCTTGCTGATTGTCCATGTCATGTGACTACTAGACCTCACACTCTCTGACCAACATATCCTGCATGTTGTCATCTCACATGACCCAGCCATCTCAGTCAGTACTCAATCAGCTTTTCCATGATGGGGCTTACCTGCATCATGGCACGTACCATTTCATTGCGTAGCCTATCATCCACCTGAGCATTCTCATTTTGATAGTGTGAAGAGTTGTTCTCTCTTCCTCACTGGCCAGCATTCCAACCTATACATCATGGCTGGAATAATCATGATCTTATACACTTGGTTCTTTAGTTTACTTGGCATATTTTTATCACAGAGGTTTCCTGTCAGCTCCCTCCATTTGCATCAAGTGCTTTCAGGCAGCTCCTAACATACACATCTACATTCCCATCATGGCTCAACAATGGAATCTGAATTGTTGCACAGGCATTAAACTCTATACCATCTAGTTTTACTGGCTTCTTGATGTCCCTCTCACTGACGCATTGCATGTGCTCCATCCTTTGTTAGCTGAATCATAAGCTGTTTTCTTCTAATGTGGTCCTTCATTTTTCTAGATCCCTTTCCAGTTCATATTTATCTTCACAGCACAACACAATGTTCCATGGAGCTAGGGTGACCAGATGTCCGGTTTTCGACCAGAACACCCAGTCAAAAAGGAATCCTGGTGGCTCCAGTCAGCACTTCTGGCTGGCTCCCTGCTAGCCTCCGCGCAACAGGGCTGGCAGGCTTCCTGCTAGCCTCCGCGCCGCATGGCTCCCAGAAACAGCTGCCCCCCCTCGGCTCCTAGGGGCAGCCAGGGGACTCCACACGCTGCCCACGCCTTAAGGACCGTCCCCGAGGCTCCATTTGGCCGGGAACCATAGGCTGGCGCCTGCGGACGGGGCAGCGCGTGGAGCCACCTGGCCACACCTCTGCGTAGAAGCCAGAGGGAGGACATGCGGCTGCTTCTGGGAGCTGCTTGAGGTAAGCACCGCCCAGAGCCTGCACCTCTGAGCCCACCCCTGCATCCCAACCCCTTTGCCCCAGCCCTGATCCCCCTCCCACCCTCCAAACCCCTCAATCCGAGCTCGGAGTACCCTCCTGCACCCGAAATCCCTCATCCCAAGCCCCACTCCAGAGCCTGCACCCCCTGCCGGAGCCCTCACCCCCTCCTGCACCCCAGCCCACTGAGCTATTCCGGTGAAAATGAGCGAGTGAGTGAGGTGGGGAGAGCAAGCAACGGGGGCGGGGGATGAAGTGAGCAGGGGCGGGGCCTCGGAGAAGAGCCGGGGCATGGGCAGGGCCTCGGAGGAAGGGTGGGGTAGGTGGCGGGGCAAGAGTGTTTGGTTTTGTGTGAGCAGAAAGTTGGCAACCCTACATGGAACTTTTCTTCTATCCTATTTCAAGGTGTCCATTATAATCACAAATAGGAATGGGTTTAAGACTGATCCTTGATGTAGACTTACCCTCACAGTGAATGGCTCACTATAGCCACAGCTGCTTCTCACTACTTTTGTGCTACCTTTGTACGTGTCCATGATAATCTGAATATATGTCTCCAGCAGATTGCATAACTACCGGCACCATTATAAGCAATTCCCTAGTGTTAAAAATCTGGATCTGAATTTTGTGGCTTCTAGCCATTTGTGTTTTTCACCACTTCTGCTGTTTGCTCACTATCCCAATCTGATTCAGTTTGGACAGTGGAATTAGACTGATGCTTTTGTTTATAGTCCACTTTGCTTTATAGTTTTCATGCTTTATCACAATACTGTTGCATTTGCCATTCCGGTCCTGATGGAAATTGGTTAAAGCCAAATAACAGTATTTTTTTTTAAATCCATGAAACCACCATTTCTATTCACAATAGGTTTTATAAGATTTGTATTACCTAAGGGCTAGATAGCGACTTGGACTATGGACCTGCCCAAAGGAGTAAGACAGAACAAGAACTCTCCCTTACCACACTTCCACTGGTGACTTGGACCTTTGGTCCAGATGCATATAAATAAGTGGAACTACTCACCTGCTTATTCCGTCCCTGGAGCAGGTGGGCAGGGACTGAACAGATTTTCTACTTGCTGGCCAGAGCAGTTGCAACAGAGTAGTAATTTGATATAGGCCAGCAATAAATTACTACCTCCTGGAAACAAGGAGGAAGCAGGGAAAATTTGTATCTCAAAGGTGCTCCCTCATGGCTGGACATGGCATTGCACTTCTTGTACCCCTTCCTCCTCGGTGACCACTTCCTTGGCCCCATGATGGCTAGTCCCAGCCAACCTCTTATCCCAACTCCCTCTCTGGTTCTTCTGTGGCTCATAAAATTCACTCCCCTTCTGGGGTTACTAAAGGTCCACCTTAAGGTCACAAACAAACAATGTCCAAACTTATAGAACTTTACCCCTCTTGGGCTTGACTGAAATCTTCTACTTCTTGGACCCTTCTCCTGGCCCCTGCACAGAATCTCTTGAACTGCTTCTTCCCCAGCCAGATATCCCCACTGATTCCCTTCATCTGAGACTCCAGGAATTTACCTCTGGGGATCTCCTTGCTCCTTCTAGGCCCTATCTCAAGGATCCCCCACCCGCAGAAGACTCTGTTCCCTGTGGGTCTCTTTCTCCATTGCTGACCCTAACTAGGGCTCTCTCCAATAAGAGCCTGCCCTGCTTCCTGTGGTGACTCAGCCTTACTTCCTCAGGCCCTTCCCAGAGGGACACTCCCTTTGTTCCTTTCTCCAGGGTCTTCCTTCCTCTACTGCGTTCCCAGATCTATTTAAGTATTGCTCGCCCTGCACCACCAAGCTTTGATCAGTCTTTCTAATTAAGTCCCATTACACCCAGCTGGGGTCACTAATTAGGACCTGGTGCCAGCTCATGAGTGAGGCTGAAGGATAGCTGCTAGGTCATGGGCAAGGCTGAGCCCATCTTCTCGAAAACCAGTGGGTTTGTGCTTGACACAGCTCCACTGCCACAACCTGTGCTATTGTGGCTACACTGCTATTCATACTCGCGCTAGGTTGAGGAGAGGTAGTGCAAGCATGGGCACACAAGCATAGGAATCACATACCTACACTCACAGTGCAGGCATAACCCTAGACAGGCCCAGATTAACCTATGTGCTCTTGGTGCACTTGCACAGGGCCCCATCTCAGGGGGGGCCCTGACCACCAGATTTTGGTGGGTGGTGTTAAAACCTATCACACTGAGTCACAGTGCCACTCAGTTTTGGCCCAACTGCCCCTGCATCATGACAGGGGAATGTCCAGGCCAAATTTCAGTAAAGGTGGGAGGCTCCCAATTTGCATAGTGCACAAAGCCCCAAAAATTCTTTAATCTGGCACTGATTTTAGACAGTCATATGCCCCTCCAATACCATAGTATCTCACAATCTTTAAAGTATTTTTCCTCAATCTTGCCTCACATTAGAGGCCTAAACTCCTTGGCATTATCTCTTTGGCAATTTATTGAAATTCTGTTACTTGGACTATTCAGGGTGAGATAAAGACTTAGGGCCAGATTTTAGAAATTATTTAGATGCCTAAAGATGCAGATAGGTGCCTACTGGAATTTTCAAAAGTATTTAAGTGAGACAGACACCTAACTCTATTGACTTTTAATGGGAGTTAGGCACTTAACTTCCTTTTTTTTCCCCAGCACATAAAAATACCTTTGTAAACCTGGCCCTAAAACCCTGTTCTTGCAACAGGGCCCACCCACACAAATCTAGGTGCAGGACTGGGGCAACTTTGCAGCCTTAGTTCTGAATTTTCTGGCTTTTATCAGTTTAAAGGCAATCCCTAGTAATATTGAAACAGATTTTTTCTGTGTTCATATTTCTATTGTGTCATTTACTTTAAGAAGAAGTTAGAAGTCAATTAGGGTGACCAGATGTCCCGATTTTATAGGGACAGTTCCAATTTTGGGGTCTTTTTCTTTTATAGGCTCCTATTACCCCCCACCTCTGTCCCGATTTTTCAAACTTGCTGTCTGGTCACCCTAAAGTCAATAGAGTGGTTTGTCGTGAGAGATTATCATGGTCCTCTCAGCTGGGGTGTTTTCTAATATGCTTTGTCTCTAATGGTACTAATACACATTCCTTAAATAAGTAAATTAATCAACATGAGAAAGAGTTTTATCCACAGCCATGCATCAATATAGTTAATAACAACTTGCGCTTACATGCTGTCTGTTATAAATATTATGACAACTGTTCTTGCGATCGTTATTTCTGTGAAGGGAAAGAGCAATCTCTGCCTCAGCATGACTGAATGGGATTGAATGGCACCTTAAAGGTCTCATTGTGTAAGCCTCACTGAATTTGTCTTCATTATACAATTTAAAAGCTAAGGAATTGCCTAAAGCAAGGGTAACCAAGGCTTAAAGAGTGACTGCATAAGCAAAATGACAGATGAATATAACCACTGTGATAAAGAGTATACAGCAGCACTTGGAAGCAGTTCATTTAAAATAGCAAGGGAAAGAAAATTTCCTCATATCCCTTGTCATTCTTTTTGTATTGAAGTGGTCACTACAAGGGGGAATCTCTTTTCACACCAAGGGTAAGTCAAGAGGTAAATGGAGTTACCATGGTGTTAAACTGGTATAAACTGGCATCTTGCACACCTTTTACAGCACCATCTAGTGAATGCAAGGAGCAAAATTTATTTAAATTATTGAGAGTTTTGCCACAAACTTCAATGGGAGCAGGACCCAAAGTGCTGTCTAAAATGTTCAATGAAGAATATTAAAATTCTATTTGATGTAGCTTCAGTCCAAGAGGAATTGGATTTATATTGGAATGCACTGTCAGAGGACCTTTCAGTGACAATGGAGAGAGTAGGAGTCACATTTAGATTAAATTAATCAATAATCAATAGGTAGAGTGTGATTATGATCACTATGATCAACAATATTATTGAAAGGTATTACCTGGATCTTTCATCTTGCCTGGTGTTGCAGCCTAAGCGTTCTGCTATTTCCAGCAATGAATGACATCAATTCCTGACTGGGATTGTACTCAAGCAGCTAGCCTGAGACACTACTCATGAACCTGCAGCCACACTGCTCTTTTTAGCATGTTAACTCAAGCAAAGCAGTGAAGACAACACAACATGAGCTTCAGAGTGGGCTAGAAGCCAAACGGGTCCACTCTTGACCAGGGATGGCTCCAGCTTTTTTGCCACCCCAAACGGTGAAGAGAAAAAAAAAAAAAAAAAGAAAAAATAGGAAGACCCGATTGAGCTGCCGCCTAAGTGCCGCTGAAGAAGAAGAAGGGGAGTGAAGGACCCGCCACCAAATTGCCACTGGAGACCCGGACGTGCCGCCCCAATACTGGACGGAGTGCCGCCCCTTTCTATTGGCCGCCCCAGGCACCTGCTTCCTTTGCTGGTGCCTGGAGCCGGCCCTGGTCTTGACTTGTACTGAAGCTCACACTCTGAATCTCATGCTGTACTGTCTGCACTGCTATTGTTACCTGCACTAGCTGGATTCAAACTAGTTCAGGTTGTCTAGTCTGTGCACGGCTTTTGCTGTGAGGACATACCTGTACTTAGGCCTGAGGGCCTGAGCTCTGCCTCAGCGTTTGTTGCCCCACCCTGACCCAGGGCCTGGGCCTAAGTACTTTATTTACTGTGGCTCAGCCCTGCCTGAGGGCCTGAGCTCTGCCTCAGTGTTTGTTGCCCTGCCCTGACCCAGGGCCTGGGCTTAAGTACTTTGTTTACTGCGGCTCAGCCCTGCCTGAGGGCCTGAGCTCTGCCTCAGCATTTGTTGCCCCGCCCTGACCTAGGGCCTGGGCTAAATACTTTGTTTACTGCTGCTCAACCCTGACTAAGGGTTTGAGCCCTGACCTAACACTGGTGCCCGCCCTGAGCCGGGGTCGGGCTTCCTGTATCTTTCAGGACTGCAAAGGCTGCTGGGCGAGACCCGACCACCAGACAAAGCACTCAAGCCCCAGCAGGTAGTGAGTCGGTGTGGCTCCCCGCCGCCCCGGAGCGGGTCGAGCCCTGGCCAACTCCTGTACAGAGGTAAAACAATAATATATTGATTGTGTTGCCCTCAATGACACCGAATTCAAATTCCAGCATGACTGGTCAGGCTGCTGTGCAAAATAAGGGCAAAATCTTACCATCAGATCCATGAGGGAACTTTAAGGTTCACTATCAACCTTACAACTTTGTTTCAATGCGGAAACATTGCTCCTATGCTATTGGGTCCAAAAGGGGTGTTTTGTCTCAGTGCACTCATATATTAAATCTACCATCACAACTTTAAAAGTCATGTTGGAGATAGCATGAGTATGTCTGCTTAAGCTGGGAATCACAACCCTAGCTCTGAGTGTAGATGTAGTCTCAAAGTGGTAACTTACAATTTTAACATACATCACAAAAACCTCTGTGTATTCCAGCTAGGAGGTGGAGAAACTAATGTAGAAGATATAAACCAGTAAGATTTTAGATGAAGATAAAAACATACACACATATCTCTAAAAACCACATACAATAGCAAACAATCCATAATCATCATGTTAACTTTGGATGTTCCCTGGAGGATACATTTCTCAAAACTGTTATGTTCACGGCATATAACCAGAGAAATTCGATTTTTAAAATGCATAAAAATACTCTTGCTGTAAGCAGGGCCGGCTCCAGGCACCAGCTGAGCAAGCTGGTGCTTGGGGCGGCAGATTGTTGGAGGCGGCATTCTGCCCAATTCTAGGGCGGCACAGCCACTTTTTTTGTCCTTGTTCTGCTCCAGCCACCCTGTAGGGGGCAGTGGCGCGGAGAACCAGAGCGCCCTGCAGGGCAGTCCTCTTCCTTCCCTCCTCGCCGACCGGAGCGGAGCCCTTGTGGCAGGCGGCAGGAGGCGACGCAGCAGGAGGGGCCGCGTGGCAGCGCCCCCGCTGTAGCCTTGGGCGCCCCCTTCTCTCTCTCTCTCCCACCCGCTCCTTTCCCTCCCCCCCCCAGCCGGTCCCCCTGCACCCGCGCTCCGGCCGCAGGTTTTTTTTTTTTTTTTTTGCTTTGCCATTCTGGCCACCCCGTTTGTTTTTTGTTGTTTTTTTTTTTTTTTTTGCTTGGGGCGGCCAAAAAGCCAGAGCCGGCCCTGGCTGGAAAGTTGCAACATTAACACGACTTTAGTTGTTAGAATTATGAATGATAATACACAAGAACCCCAAAACAGAGATACACAAAGCAGGTTGGTCCCTAAAATAGAAAGGTACAACTTAATCCATCTTATTCTAACATGCTCTCTGTAGACAAATTGCTCTAGACCCAAATTGCACGCCTCCCTTCAAACTCCCTAGCCTGCAAGCCAGAGCACGAAAAGCCCTGACATTTAGGTTTGTCTACACGTAGAGGTGGGGGCATGATTCCAAGTAAAAGTACATTAACTAATGCTAGCACTCACCCAGCTAGCATGCTAAAAATAGGAGTGTAGCCGCGGTAGCACAAGTAGTAGCAAGTGGCAGCATGGGCTAGGGTGACCAGACAGCAAGTGTGAAAAATCAAGACTGGGGTGTGGGGGTATTAGGCACCTATATAAGACAAAGTTCCAAATATCAGAACTGTCCCTATAATAACGAGACATCTGGTTACACTATTTTCATGTCAGATTACAGGAAAACACTCCCTTGTCCTCCCACCAGTACAGAAAAGTGCCACAAAACTCACCTATAGAGTCTGATTCTGTTACACTAAAGCTCTTTACATTCGTGTAAAGTATCAGAGGGGTAGCCGTGTTAGTCTGGATCTGTAAAAAGCGACATATCTGTGGCACCTTATAAACTAACAGAAGTATTGGAGCATAAGCTTTCGTGGGTGAATACCCACTTCGTCAGGCGCATGAAGTTGCCACAGGACTCTTTGTCACTCTTTACATTGTTACGGTTCCTTAAAGTGGGTGGAAACAGGCCACTGAGAGAGTAACCCCTGCTCAAAGGGCCTCCTGAGCAAATGAAGAGCTGGCATAAAGGCTTTCCACTCTCAGCCCCAGTGTAGATGGTGAAAAAGGAGGCATGGTAGGGGTAGTATTGGATTGAACTGTGCTTTGGCTATTCTCTGTTTCTCGAGGCCCACTGAGGGACTATGAGAAGCAAAGCATAAGTTAGAGCAGCCTAAGTAGGGTGCAGGTACATTCCTATATGGCCCCACAATACGAGAAATGGAAAGGTCACCTAAAGCCCTAAGCACAGGAACAAAGGTAGCCCCATATTTGTGGACTCTGAGGTGCTGCAGTAACTATTTTTGTCCACCTAACACAAAGTGCACTTTAGTGGCCTTATTTCCACTGTCTAAAGAGGCTGTAAAGATATTTGCACACGTTTTAAGGCCCCTTTGGATGGCCAGAGCTATGTAACGGGCCTCAGAAAAGGCCTTTAACGTGCATTTTGTGCTAGATTGGCAAAAATTGTCATTGCAGCACCCCTGAGTCCACAAATATGGGGCTAACTATTGGATGAACACTAGCTATGTGGCAAAAAGGGTACATACAGCTCTGTAAATCTCTTCTGCAGGCAGAATTGCAACACACAGATTCAAGCAGCAAGCAAAGGAGGTGTTGAGATGAGCTCTGTTGGCTTGATGATGATGTGGAGAGATCCACAGGCAATGGGGACTCAACAGGAAGGTTTCACCCTAACAGAACAGGTAGCAAACCGCTAGGCTTGAAAAGACAAAGAGGGCTCTTGATTTCTGGCAACAGTGGAGCCATTGCTGCTGAGTAGGAAATATGAAGACAGATAAAACATCAAGCTCATGTCACTCATCCATGTCACTGTAATTCACCCAGTAGCTTTGTCATAAGAGCACTGCTTTCAGGAAGCTTATGTCAGTTTTGCAATGCTTCCAAACAAAACAAAACTCTGCATTAAAAAAAATATGAGAAGATCAGAGGGTTGTTTTAAGGTTAAATTCATTAATGTAAAGAAGCTAACAAAAATCTCATTCCAAATCTGCTACTTCTGCATTTTGTTAGTCTTTCATGTTTATTAAAGCAATATACTTACAATTTCAGTCAAACATAATATTCAAATTTATTTAAATAGGTCAAATAATAAGGCTTTTCTGGTTTCAGAGTAGCAACCGTGTCAGTTTATATCCGCAAAAAGAACAGGAGTACTCGTGGCACCTTAGAGACTAACAAATTTATTAGAGCATAAGCTTTCGTGAGCTACAGCCCACTTCTTCGGATGCATATAGAATGGAACATATATTGAGGAGATATATATACACACATACAGAGATCATGAACAGGTGGGAGTTGTCTTACCAACTCTGAGAGGCCAATTAAGTAAGTGAAAAAACCTTTTGAAGTGATAATCAAGATAGCCCAGTACAGGCAGTTTGATAAGAAGTGTGAGAATACTTACAAGGGGAGATAGATTCAATGTTGCAACTCTCGTTGGAGTATTATGATAATACTCAAAAAACAGTGGGAGAACACTTTAACCTGTCTGGTCATTCAATGACAGACCTGCGGGTGGCTATTTTACAACAGAAAAACTTCAAAAACAGACTCCAACAAGAGACTGCTGAGCTGGAATTGATATGCAAACAAGATACAATCAACTCAGGACTGAATAAGGACTGGGAATGGCTGAGCCATTACAAACATTGAATCTATCTCCCCTTGTAAGTATTCTTACACTTCTTATCAAACTGCCTGTACTGGGCTATCTTGATTATCACTTCAAAAGGTTTTTTCACTTACTTAATTGGCCTCTCAGAGTTGGTAAGACAACTCCCACCTGTTCATGCTCTCTGTATGTGTATGTATATATATCTCCTCAATATATGTTCCATTCTATATGCATCCGAAGAAGTGGGCTGTAGCCCACGAAAGCTTAGCTCTAATAAATTTGTTAGTCTCTAAGGTGCCATGAGTACTCCTGTTTTTTTTTTAAAGGCTTTTCTGTTTTTGTTTCCCTGTTTAATTAAAGAAGACATTTAATATCATTTTGGGTATTTGAAAGACTGTTGGACTGCTTTTCTTTTCTATTTTTTTAAAGTCCTCAACTCATGGATCACTAATGATGGCATTTTCGCCAACTGGCAATGACGTGCTAAATTAGTCCATACCCTTTTGGCAATTTAACAATGAGCATTAACTATTAAACTTTAAAATAAAATAATATAATTGATACAAGGATAGGGCTTTTGGGGGAAAGATAATTAGAAGAGGAATGAGGACTCTTTAATGCTGAATTTTTTAATAAAATGTATGGAAAATTAAACATGTAAAACATGACAATCAAAGAAGCTGAAAAGATGCACAATTTAGTAAAATATAAAATGCAAACTGCTTGTTCCTATTTCTCACTACAACCGGGAAATGTCAAGGAGTTTTAATGCTTAATGAGCCCATCAAGCCTCGAATGCACCAACTGTAACATTTTAGCTAATTGGCTACAATATTTTCTGTCTTCAAAGTTTTTTTCCCCCCTCAAATTTTCTTTTTTTTGGTAATGGCAAGGACACTTAGCATCTTACATGAACTAAATCACTTCCTTTCAACGGTGCAGGATATTTTATGGGGTATTTTTTAAGTAGGCATTTCAGACAATATGTCAAAAAGGATCTATTGCTTCTGGTGTGGCTGACATTTTTTTTTTTTGACAGATACAATGGTGTTAATCCAAGCAATGGTGGAGCAGAATGTTCAACTTTGTCAGGATTTAAGTTTACCTTTCCTACAAGCTTATATTAACAAAAACAAAAACACCCCACTAAACCATTTATTATAAGGTTAGAAATATAAACAGCATGGACATAAATGCAGCACTTACTTCACATACAGCATTTATTGATTAGGCACAAACTGCTAAAGCATTAAAATAAATATCTACATAAATACAGTTCAGTATTTAATAACAAAGGACTCCCTGCTGTCACAGCTGGTCCCACATAACAAGCCCAGCCACACTGCAGTATTGTTTTCCAGTCATGTCATGTTCTTCAGACTATTTCCAGTCATGAGCAACCAACACTAGTTGAAAAGTCATATTCTGATACCTCTAACCCAGGGGTTGGCAACGTTTGGCACGCGGCTCACCAGGGTAAGCACCCTAGCGGGCTGGGCCAGTTTATTTACCTGCTGACGCGGCAGGTTCGGCCGATCACGGCCCCCACTCGCCGCGGTTCGCCGTCCCGGGCCAATGGGGGCGGTGGGAAGCTGCAGCCAGCACATCCCTTGGCCCGCGCCACTTTCCGCCACCCCCAGTGAGTGGGGGGGCCGCAATCGGTCGAACCTGCTGTGTCAGCAGGTAAATAAACTGGCCCGGCCCGCTAGGGTGCTTACCCTGGCGAGCCACGTGCCGAACATTGCCGACCCCTGCTCTAACCCAAAAACTTCCATTGATTTCAATAAGACTACTCATGGGGTAAGATACTATTTGCTGTAAGACTGGCCCAGTCTTAGCAAGAATATAATTCCTCCACTACAGGATATGAAATTTCCATTCTCTTCTGATAATACAGAGAACACCACAAGTGTGTCTTTAGGTGAGAATTTCTTACTATTTTGCCCTTTTGCTGAAGTGCACTAAAATGTCTAAATCAGTGGTTCCCAAACTTGTTCCGCCACTTATGCAGCACAGCCGGCAGCCATGCGGGGGCTGCGGGCGTGGCCGGAGGAGTGGGGGGGCGCAGCATGGCGGCCGGCAGCCGCGGCCGGAAGAGCAAGGGGGGGCGCAGGAGCCGCGGCTGGAGGAGCGGGGGGGCGCAGAAGCCGCGGCTGGAGGAGCGGGGGGCCATGGGGGTGGCACAGGAGGGCCGGAGGAGCCATCGGGGGGGGAGGGGTGGTGCGGCTGAAGGAGGAGCCGGGGGGGCGCGGAGCGGCCAGAGGAGGAGCCAAGGGGGGGCGCCTTTTTTATGTTTGCTCCCCCTCCTCTTAGAAGCTGGCTACGCCACTGCCTACACCTCTTCCAGCAGCTCCCATTGGCCCGGAGCAGTGAACCGTGGCCATTGGGAGCCGCGATCGGCCAAACCTGCGGATGCGGCAGGTACGCAAACCGGCCCAGCCTGCCAGGGGCTTTCCCTGCACAAGCGGCGGAACAAGTTTGGGAACCACTGGTCTAAATGAATCTCTCATAAATTGAAGCATTTTAAGAAGTGAGATATAAGGGATCTCATATAGGAAAAATGTTGATAGGCAGCT
This sequence comes from Malaclemys terrapin pileata, assembly GCF_027887155.1. Lineage (NCBI taxonomy): Eukaryota > Metazoa > Chordata > Testudines > Emydidae > Malaclemys > Malaclemys terrapin. The sequence goes on along the minus strand of NC_071518.1, from coordinate 26,079,108 downwards.
TGTTAATTTCTGTTTGTTGAGGGATCTCTTTTAAGTAAGCGTTACAGAGTGCTACAAGCCGAGAGCTGACCCAGCACTCTGGTCACTAAGGGTATGTCTACACTACAAAATTAGTTCGAATTTATAGAAGCCAGTTTTATTGAAATCGGTTGTATACAGCCGATTGTGTGTGTCCACACAATAAAATGCTCTAGGTGCTCTAGTCGGCGGACCGCGTCCACAGTACAAGGCTAGCGTCGACTTCCGGAGCATTGCACTATGGGTAGCCATCCCACAGCTATCCCACAGTTCCCGCAGTCTCCGCCGCCCCTTGGAATTCTGGGTTGAGATCCCAATGCCCGGATGATGCAAAACAGTGTCGCGGGCGGTTCTGGGTACATGTCGTCAGGCCCCTCCCTCCCCCGTCACAGCAACGGCAGACAATAGATTCGCGCCTTTTTACCTGGGTTACCTGTGCAGACAACATGGAGCCCGCTCAGCTCAGCTGAGCTCACCATCACCATATGTCCTCTGGGTGCCGGCAGACGTGGGACTGCATTGCTACACAGCAGCAGCTGCTAACTGCCTTTTGGCGGTAGACGGTGCAGTAGACTGGTAGCCTTCATCGGCGATCTGGGTGCTGGCAGCCGTGGGGCTTGCCTTTTGGCAGTAAATGGTGTATTACGACTGTTAGCCGTCCTATTACAAGTCGGGTCATCGTACATTAGCAGAGTCTTCCCCGAGCAGCCGATTGTGCAATGGGCCTGAAGACCATCGTCATACACCGCCCCGTATTTGCTGCCAAGCACCCAGAAAGATGCCGAGGGCTATCAGTCACGCTGCACCGTCATCTTAAGATGTAAAAAACAGATTTGCTCTGTATTCATTTGCTTCCCCCTCCCTCCGTCAAATCAACAGCCTGCTAAGCCCAGGGTTTTCAGTTTAATCTTTGGGGGGACCATTCTGTGTGACAGTTGTTTGTGTTTCTCCCTGATGCACAGCCATCTTTCTTGATTTTAATTCCCTGTACCTGTACGCCATGTCGTCACTCGGCCCGCCCTCCCTCCTTCCCCTAGTCCGTCAGATACTACGTTTGCGCCACAGCTCATAGAGCCGAGAAGCGCCTTTCGCGCCTTTTCTTTGAATTCTGGGTTGAGATCCCAATGCCCGGATGATGCAAAACAGTGTCGCGGGCGGTTCTGGGTACATGTCATCAGGCCCCTCCCCCCTCATCACAGGAACGGCAGACAATAGATTTGCGCCTTTTTACCTGGGTTACCTGTGCAGACAACATACCACAGCAAGCATGGAGCCCGCTCAGCTCAGCTGAGCTCACCGTCACCATATGTCCTCTGGGTGCCGGCAGACGTGGGACTGCATTGCTACACAGCAGCAGCTGCTAACTGCCTTTTGGCGGTAGACGGTGTATCATGAGCGATCGCCATGGGGCTGGCAGCCGTAGGGCTGCATTGCACCAGCCCCTTGCCAGGAGATGGTATATTGTGACTGGTACCCATCATCGTCGTACTGGTGTGGCTGTCAATCATGGCCACCTGGGCAGACATGCTACTGTTTCGATGATGATGGTTACCAGTCGTAATATACTATTTTCTGCCAATTGCCCAATATTGTCTGCTAAGCACCCAGAAGAGGCCGAGGGCGATGCTGGGTGCTGGCGGACGTGGGGCTGGCAGACGTGGGGCTGCATTGCTACACAGCAGCAGCCCCTTGCCTTTTGGCAGACGATGGTATATTATGACAGGTAACCATCGTCATCATACTGGAGAGGCTATCACTCATGCTGCACCGTCGGCTGCCAGCTTAAGATGTAAAAAATAGATTTGTTCTGTATTCATTTGCTTCCCCTTCCTCCGTGAAATCAACGGCCTGCTAAGCCCAGGGTTTTCAGTTTAATCTTTGGGGGGACCATTCTGTGTGACAGTTGTTTGTGTTTCTCCCTGATGCACAGCCACCTTTCTTGATTTTAATTCCCTGTTCCTGTACCTGTACGCCATGTCGTCACTCGGCCCTCCCTCCCTCCCTCCCGCCCTCCCTCCTTCTCCTGGTCCGTCAGATACTACTTTCGCGCCTTTTTTCTGACCAGGCGCCATAGCTAGCACTGGGATCATGGAGCCCGCTCAGATCACCGCGGCAATTATGAGCACTATGAACACCACGCGCATTGTCCTGGAGTATATGCAGAGCCAGGACATGCCAAGGCGAAACCCGGACCAGCCGAGGAGGCGATTGCAGCGCGGCGATGAGAGTGATGAGGAAATTGACATGGACCTCTCACAAGGCACAGGCCCCAGCAATGTGGAAATCATGGTGTCACTGGGGCAGGTTCATGCCGTGGAACGCCGATTCTGGGCCCGGGAAACAAGCACAGACTGGTGGGACCGCATCGTGCTGCAGGTATGGGACGATTCCCAGTGGCTGCGAAACTTTCGCATGCATAAGGGCACTTTCATGGAACTTTGTGACTTGCTTTCCCCTGCCCTGAAACGCCAGGATACCAAGATGAGAGCAGCCTTCACAGTTGAGAAGCGAGTGGCGATAGCCCGGTGGAAGCTTGCAACGCCAGACAGCTACCGGTCAGTCGGGAATCAATTTGGAGTGGGCAAATCTACGGTGGGGGCTGCTGTGATCCAATTTGCCAGGGCAATGAAAGACCTGGTGATAGCAAGGGTAGTGACTCTGGGCAACGTGCAGTCAATAGTGGATGGTTTTGCTGAAATGGGATTCCCAAACTGTGGCGGGGCCATAGACGGAACCCATATCCCTATCTTGTCACCGGAGCACCAAGCCACCGACTACGTAAACCGCAAGGGGTACTTTTCATTGCTGCTGCAAGCCCTGGTGGATCACAAGGGACGTTTCACCAACATCAACGTGGGATGGCCGGGAAAGGTACATGATGCTCGCGTCTTCAGGAACTCTGCTCTGTTTCGAAAGCTGGAGGAAGGGACTTTCTTCCCGGACCAGAAAATAACCGTTGGGGATGTTGAAATGCCTATCATGATCCTTGGGGACCCAGCCTACCCCTTAATGCCATGGCTCATGAAGCCGTACACAGGCAGCCTGGACAGTAGTCAGGACCTGTTCAACTACAGGCTGAGCAAGTGCCGAATGGTGGTGGAATGTGCATTTGGACGTTTAAAAGCGCGCTGGCGCAGCTTACTGACTCGCTCAGACCTCAGCGAAAAGAATATCCCCATTGTTATTGCTGCTTGCTGTGCGCTCCACAATATCTGTGAGAGTAAGGGGGAGACCTTTATGGCGGGGTGGGAGGTTGAGGCAACTCGCCTGGCCGCTGATTACGCGCAGCCAGACACCAGGGCAGTTAGAGGAGCACAGCAGGGCGCGGTGTGCATCAGAGAAGCTTTGAAAACGAGTTTTGTGACTGGCCAGGCTACTGTGTGAAACTTGTTTGTTTCTCCTTGATGAACCCTCCAACCCCCCCCCGACCCAGTTCACTCTACTTCCCTGTAAACCAACCACCCCACCCCACCCTCCCCTCCCGCTTGCAGAGGCAATAAAGTCATTGTTTTTTCACATTCATGCATTTTTTATTAGTTCCTCACAGAAGTAGGGGGATAATTGCCAAGGTAGCCTGGGATGGGTGGGGGAGGAGGGATGGAAAAGGACACACTGCATTTTAAAACTTTAACTCTTATTGAAGGCCAGCCTTCTGATGCTTGGGCGATCATCTGGGGTAGAGTGACTGGGTGGACGGAGGCCCCCCCACCGTGTTCTTGGGCGTCTTGGTGAGGAGGCTATGGAACTTGGGGAGGAGGGCTGTTGGTTACACAGGGGCTGTAGCGGCGGTCTCTGCTCCTGCTGCCTTTCCTGCAACTCAACCATACGCTCGAGCATATCAGTTTGATGCTCCAGCAGACGGAGCATTGCCTCTTGCCGTCTGTCTGCAAGCTGACGCCACCTATCGTCTTCAGCCCGCCACTTGCTCTGTTCATCCCGCGATTCAGCCCGCCACCTCTCCTCTCGTTCATATTGGGCTTTTCTCATCTCCGACATTGACTGCCTCCACGCATTCTGCTGTGCTCTATTAGCGTGGGAGGACATCTGCAGCTCCGTGAACATATCGTCCCTCGTCCTACGTTTTCTCTTTCTAATGTTCACGAGCCTCTGCGAAGGAGAAACATTTGCAGCTGGTGGAGGAGAAGGGAGAGGTGGTTAAAAAAGACACATTTTAGAGAACAATGGGTACACTCTTTCATTACAAGGTCGCATATTTCGGCTTGCAGGCAGCCATGGTAGGCCACAGTGTTTTGGCTTTTTTAACCTTCTTAACATGCGGGAAAGGTTGCAAACAGCAGCGCATTTCCCATATCAAGGATGAATTGGGTTGTCCATTTAAAATGGGGTTTCAATGTAAAAGGAGGGGGCTGCGGTTTCCCGGTTAACATGCGGCACAAACACAAGTAAACCACCCCCCCCCACACACACACACACACACGATTCTCTGGGATGATCACTTCACCCCTCCCCCCACCGCGTGGTTAACAGCGGGGAACATTTCTGGTCAGAAGAGCAGGAACGGGCGCCTCTGAATGTCCCCTTAATAAAATCACCCCATTTCAACCAGGAGAGCTTTCTGGAGATGTCCCTGGAGGATTTCCGCTCCATCCTCATACACGTTAACAGACTTTTCCAGTAGATGTACTGGCCGCGATTGCCAGGGCAAATTAATAATTAAACACGCTTGCTTTTTTTTTGTAATGTTTACAAATAGTTACAAAGTTACACTCACCAGAGGTCTCCTGTGTGCCCTGAGGGTCTTGGGTGAGTTCGGGGGTTATTGGTTCCAGGTCCAGGGTCACAAAAATATCCTGGCTGTTGGGGAAACCGGTTTCTCCGCTTCCTTGCTGCTGTGAGCTACCTACAGTACCTCCATCGTCATCTTCCTCGTTCCCCGAACCGTCTTCCCTGTGTGTTTCTCCAGTGAGAGAGTCATAGCACACGGTTGGGGTAGTGGTGGCTGCACCCCCTAGGATCGCATGCACCTCCGCGTAGTAGCGGCAAGTTTGCGGCTCTGCCCCGGACCTTCCGTTTGCTTCTCTGGCTTTGTGGTAAGCTTGCCGTAGCTCCTTAATTTTCACGCGGCACTGCTGTGTGTCCCTGTTATGGCCTCGGTCCTTCATGGCCTTGGAGATCTTTTCTAATACTTTTCCATTTCTTTTACTGCTACGGAGTTCAGCTATCACTGCTTCATCTCCCCATATGGCGAGCAGATCTCGTACCTCCCGTTCGGTCCATGCTGGAGCTCTTTTGCAATCCTGGGACTCCATCACGGTTACCTGTGCTGATGAGCTCTGCGTGGTCACCTGTGCTCTCCACGCTGAGCAAACAGGAAATGCTGTCTTTTCCTGTCTACCTGGTCAGTGCATCTGAGTTGAGAGTGCTGTCCAGAGCGGTCACAATGAAGCACTGTGGGATAGCTCCCGGAGGCCAATAACGTCGATTTCCGTCCACACTACCCCAATTCCGACCCGCAAAGGCCGGTTTTATCGCTAATCCCCTCGTCGGAGGTGGTGTAAAGAAACCGGTTTAAAGGACCCTTTAAGTCGAAAGAAAGGGCTTCGTTGTGTGGACGTGTCCAGGCTTAATTCAGTTTAACGCTGCTAAAGTCGACCTAAACTCGTAGTGTAGACCAGGCCTAAGGTACTAGCTATCACCCCCTGGAATGGACTTGATTGGGAGATGGTCTAATTAGGCACGGGATTGACAAGCTAAAAAGAGCAATCAATCCATCAGCTGGGAACGGTTACAGCACTAGAAGGAAGTGCAAGGGAAAACACTGGCAGAGACTAGGGAAGACAGGATCTAAAGAGGAGGAGATCTTTCCCTCTCCTTCTCTAGAAAATATGCTAAAGGGAAAGTTTACTTTCAATTGTACATTGCTGCACAAGGCTGTACTAGTGAACTGGTGGAGGGGACTCAATAAATAATACAGTGATGATTACAAACTCATAAGTGTCCAGGGTATTTGAGGTAATCCTAGAATCACAAAACCATAGAGTTAGAAGGGACTACCTGGGTCTAAAGAGTGGAGAAGGTCACGGAAGGATTTGTTGAATACCTCAGGCCAGGTTTTGACTGTCTAATTATGGGTACAAAACAATGGGGGCAATGTCATAAGATTCTCCTTCCCCTGTCCCAAACTAGCCATGATTGCATGTCTTGAGTACAAAGGGGTGGAATTCTGTGTCCAGCAGCGTGCCATACCCTAAAGGCGATGTGACTGGGAGTATGGACAGGACAACATCTAGCAGTCAGAAGCTGGTTCTGAGTGGAACAGATGCAGCACTTTTTAAAAAGAGGCATGAACATAAGCAGGTGTTCTCTCCACCCCTATCCAATGGCCAGGAATGCATTCTGCCTACCTCAACATTAGAGGTGGGTGAAAAATTTGACTGAAAATTTTGTTTCCACTTAAAAATGCAGATTCAGATTGACTGAAACATTTTGCAAATTTGTATTTATTTCACTAAATTGTTTGAGTCGAGGAAAAAATTCTGAAAAATTCAAAACGTTTTGTTTTGACATTTTCTAAATGAAAATTTCCAATTTTTTAAATTCAAAATAGCTCTTTTTTAGAAGATTCCTTCAACTTTATAAAAATAGTAAAACATAAAAGATCAAAAACTAAACTAAACAATTTTTTGACTTTTTTGTTCACCAAAAACATTTTGAGAAATGTTTATTTTGGGGCAAAATGTTTTTTTTAATTTATTTTTCAAAACTGCCTGCAAGCCAAAAAATTATTTATTCATCCAGCTCTACTCAGAACTCAGCAGGTATGATACATCTGGCAACTGTCCAGCCCCAACCAGGGCTCTGGCTGTAAAAACCAATTGAGTGTTTTTATACATAGTATTTAATAGATGGTACCGCTCTGAATGAGACCACATTTGTCTCCAAATTGGAACAAATGTTTTCAGTCAAGAAAGAAAGAAAAAAAAAACCCATTTTCCTAACTCTTTTCATTTTTCCTGGTCTTGCTTGAGCCTCCCTCTGGGAAAGTTTAGTGCCTCTGTAGGAGACAAGGCTCAAGGTATGGTAAGAAGTATTAGCATTTTTATGTTCATACCCTTTCAACAAGGAGAAGGATGGGGTGCTGGGAAAATATTATGTATCTTTGAACATAGTGTTACTGTTACCTGCAGGTTAACTCTCATTTTACAGCAAGGCTAGTACCTACATCATGAGAAATAGTTCTTCATTTCAGGCCTGATCCAACGCCCATTTAGACCAAGGGAAAGAATCCCATTCACTTCAATGGGAATTGGATCAGGGCCTTAACCCCTGATCCTGCAAAACACTGAGTACTCTCAACTTCCACTGACAACAATAAAAGTGGAGAACACTCAGCACTTTGCAACATTGGACCCTTTAGACCCAGATTCACTTCAGTCTCATACACACCTAAGACTCTCCCACTTGTTTTTATTTTAAGCTATTGACATCAAAAATGCAGATTTTTTTCACCAGACAAGAGCTGTTGCGTGCTCAGTAACTCTGGAAACCACACTACTTATTTATATTAATTAAATATGAATTTGGATACCTAACTTTAGGCATACAAGTATCATAATCTTAGCATACACCTATATAGATGCTATATAACTGGATGGGAATACTGCTTACATGTAAAAAGGGAAAATAAGGAGGAACCATGTCATTGACTTCTAGCAAGAGATCCCAGTCTGGAAACTTTCAGTGATCATCTGTGTTTACAACATTGCAGTGAAAATGCCACAGCTCACAAATTTTAAATAAATGGAGCAGCTAGACACTAGGATTAGGATTCAAATATGCTCCTGTATATCACAGCTACTGAGGAACCAAAAAACTTCCCCTACAACAGATGCATTTTGAAATCAAAGAGGATTTATTTACACTATAAATATCCCAAGCACAAAAGAGTAACCTTATTGATAATGAAGCCAGGAGGTCAGTTGTAAATGAAAGAGGTATAGATACTTATAAAACCTTGCAGTTCATTCTCTTTGAGATCTCATTTAAACTTCTAACCTACATTCTAATCTATACCATGAGCTGAGTAAACTAACCCAGGCCGAAAGCACCTCTAAACCTGTCCTGGGGCAGAAATTTTTATGTGCAGATGGCATGGGTGTCTGGGCTATAACAGGGTTCACTATGCAATGAACACATACCTTGATTCAGATCATGACATCTGCAAGATGTGGATGAGAAAAAGCAAGCATACAGCTCTCTCTAATTTCTGCCCCTCCCATCTCCTATCTGAGAAAATGTGGGGGCTACCCTTCCTTCAGCTACCCAGAAGTGCATTTTAAAATTATCTCACCAATTTAACATCTAGCTCCTCCCCTTGCAAACAAAGTGCATTTTAATTAGACTCAGCAGCAGCTTTCTTATTCCCTGCTGGGAGTCAAAGCAGCCCCTCTCTGGACTGCTATGTGAGCTCTTCAATACTCAGCTTTGGATAACCAAGAACCCTTCAGAGGGGTAGCCGTGTTAGTCTGTACCCACAAAAACAACAAGGAGTCCGGTGACACCTTAAAGACTAACTGATTTATTTGGGCATAAGCTTCCCGGGTAAAAAACCTACTTCTTCCAATGCATGGAGTGAAAATTACACAAGCAGCCATAAAAGAACCCTTGTTCTTACCACTGGAACTCAAGTGGTTTGCATACAACAGGCAAAGCCATTATATTTTGATCATTTAAAGATTAACCCATTCTTCCTAGTTTCAAATGCAGATTTCCAGCCTCATAAGTAGTAAAGATATTACTTAGTTAAAAATCATAATGAAAAGCCAAAGAAACCTTTTTCTGTCATAAACACAGATTAAGCAGATTAATGAATTCATTTTTCAACCACTGGTCAGAGAAGACAAAAAATCTGCAGTACATTTTGAAATACAAGAGTAATGAAATTACAAGAGATAATTGTAAACAGCCAATTGCAGTTAAGGACTAAAAAGCTAAATGTTCCAAACTGGCATGTGAATTGCTAAATAAAATTCAAAGTAGTCATCTTTGCAAGAGAACAGACTTTCTATTCTGACCAAGGAAAGATTCATTTTCCATATACTATGAAAAAAATTTTAACTTTGATCTAAAATTAGGCATCTAAAGGTCTATCTACCAAATGTGTTAGTCCTCACCAGTGGGATGTAAATTTTAGTCTGCACCAGGGTGTCAGGCAGTAACTGGTCCATGGGGGTCACTAAAAATTTCCTAATGTGTGCTGATGTAGTCCTGAAACGGTACTATCTTAACACACACTAGGGAACTTTTAGTGCCCAGCTGCAGGGTATGACCAATTAGTGTGAGACATGCTGGTGTCAGACGCACTGGTGCGTAGGGTGACCAGATGTCTTGATTTTATAGGGACAGTCCTGATTTTGGGATCTTTTTCTTATATAGGCTCCTATTACCCGCCACCCCCGTCCCAATTTTTCACATTTGCTGTATAGTCACCCTACTGGTGTGGACTATAACTTTCTGTAGACAAGCCCTATATGCACAATTAGTTACCTAAATGCAATGAGCACCCAGAATTCCCATTGTTTTTAAGGGGAATTGTAGATGCTCAGAACTTATGAATGTCAGGCCACTTTGATTTAGGTGCCAGCCTTAATTCCAGCATTACTACCAGCTCTGCAGATAATTATAATTTGGGAGGAGTGTGGGAGGCTGTTTATAGTTGTACATTTGTTTTTACCTTTTTACTTTGGAATAAACCTAGGAAATTATATGCATAACAAATACATTAAAAAAGTGTTGTTTAGATTGCAAATTCAAGCACTCAAAAGTTAGGAAATGCCAAATTTAAGTTTGCCCATGCAACATCAGTTCTGCCCACTTGTACATCTGCAGTATGATATAGTTTTTAATTACATGGTAACATACTATTTTTACACAGGACTGATTTATTCAATATATCAGTCGGATGCACAAGAGGGCAAAAATAAGATTGCATGGGCAACTATAAAATTAGCATTTCCATACTTTTGAGGTTTTGACTATGCAACCTAATTCATGTTCTTTCAATGTAGGGTTTTTGTAATATACATATATAAATATAGATATAGATAGATATATATAAACACATCTGTCATCCAAAACATTTGACAAAGAAACTGACATGAGAGACACATTAGACTGGATATCACTTAATCCATCATATCAGTACATCTACCTCTGACTATAACAGGGTTCAAAAAAAGAAAAAACTAGATAAGTTCATGGAGGATAGGTCCATCAATGGCTATTAGCCAGGATGGGCAGGGATGGTGTCCCTAGCCTCTGTTTGCCAGATGTTGGGAATGGGCAACAGGGGATGGATCACTTGATGATTACCTGATCTGTTCATCCCCTCTGGAGCACCTGGCATTGGCCACTGTCAGAAGACAGGATACTGGGCTAGATGGACCTTTGGTCTGACCCAGTATGGCAGTTCTTATGAAGTGTATACATACTAGCAACTAGTTCCTAAGTACTAGACTATTCATGTATGCATGAAACACAATGGAATGGTTCCAAGAGGACTGCTACAGTCTGTTATGTCAATTTTCATTCATTTCTGAGAAAGGTTCTTTTAATGCTACTGTAAAGAGTCCTTATTCTTTGGATACAGAGTACTTCAGTCTCCAGGCTGTCAATTTTTTCTGAAGCATTGTTTTTGTTTGTTTTTTGAGAAAACACTAAAGAGTGAAGCTCACAAAACTATGCTTGAATAAAGTTAAGAGTTTATAGGCTGAAATCCCGCCTTGCTTTGCTTTAGTGTGCCGAAGTAAGGCAAAGGTTTCCTAAGAGTAGATAATCATTAGCATGTGTTCAGTACCTTGACAAACTGATTATGAGCTTCAATGTTCACTCTCTCTGGGCTTTTGAAGATCAAGCCCTTAACAATATTCAGACATATATTCAGAAGATACCGAGTCTATTTAAACATATTTGGCCTGATTTTCAGATGTGTTGAGCACCAGCCACTCCCTCTGAAGTCAAAAGAAGCTGCATGCATTCAATCAGCACATTTGATAATCAAGCCAATTGTACATAGGTATATTATCTATGTAAACAGAAGTGGGCCCAGACCAAAATCCCATGAATTATACCAAACTTTGGGAGCTTGAAGGTAAAAATCCAGACAGGACCCTAAATCTACATTTCACAGCTAGGGCCTACCTGCCATCCTGTATCTGAACACCCAAAGTTTGATGGAAGAACTCATTGGTAAAAACCCAAAGCCACATCCTAAACCAGTGTAAATCAGTATATATTAATTCAGTGGAGCTAGGACAGTATATACCAGCTGAAGATCAGGCTTCCAGATTTGAACCTACCATGGTCCTGATTTAGAAAAACATCCCTATTCAGGAAAGCAATTAAATATGTGCTTAATTCCTATTAAAGTCAATGGAACTTAAGTACATGTTTAAAGTCAAGCATATGCATAAGTGCTGTGCAGAATAAAGATGGATATAAGCATATGCTTAAGCGCATTCCTAAATCAGAGCATGTAGGTCTAAGTTTTGCAAATTCAGCTTCTCTAAACAATGTCAAGTATCAGGGCGTAGCCGTGTTAGTCTGTATCTACAAAAACAACAAGGAGTCTGGTGGCACCTTAAAGACTAACAGATTTATTTGGGCATAAGCTTTCATGGGTAAAAACCTCACTTCTTCAGATGGTTCCTGAGTTAGAGTTGTTATGGTGCACCGCATCTAACTCAGGAACCAACCCATGCAACAAACCTCGATGCCAACTCTGCCCACATATCTACACCAGCAACACCATCACAGGACCTAACCAGATCAGCTACAACATCATCGGCTCATTCACCTGCATTTCCACCAATGTTATATATGCCATCATATGCCCGCAATGCCCCTCTGCTATGTACATTGGCCAAACTGGACAGTCACTACGCAAGAGGATAAATGGACACAAGTCAGATATCAGGAATGGCAATATACAAAAACCTGTAGGAGAACACTTCAACCTCCCTGGCCACACAATAGCAGATGTAAAGATAGCCATCTTACAGCAAAAAAACTTCAGGACCAGACTCCAAAGAAAAACTGCTGAGCTCCAGTTCATTTGCAAATTTGACACCATCAGATCAGGATTAAACAAAGACTGTGAATGGCTATCCCACTACAGAAGCAGTTTCTCCTCCCTTGGTGTTCACACCTCAACTGCTAACAGAGCACCTCTCCCTCCCTGATTGAACTAACCTCGTTATCTCCATACTGATTTATACCTGCCTCTGGAGATTTCCATTACTTGCATCTGAAGAAGTGAGGTTCTTACCCACGAAAGCTTATGCTCCCAATACTTCTGTTAGTCTCAAAGGTGCTACAGGACCCTCTGTTGCTTTTTATTGTTTAACAGTGTGATTAAAACTGCGATTAATCCTGATTAATTTTTTTGAGTTAATCACGTGACTTAACTGCAATTAATCGACTACCCTAGTTACTATGCATAAACACAGAGCGAGCAAAATCTGATCCAAATATTTCTGAGACCATCCATTTTTTACAATGTATTTTCCCATCTGATGTGACATTACCTAAAAAAAAGAACAGAAAAGAATATAAACCTCTCTGCAATGAGGGTGCATTTGATAAGATATATACTGCCCCAAACAAGAACTCCTCTTTTTTTTGTCATTCAATGAATTATCTTCCTCATTGCAGATGTGTCAGATTCATTTTGTCTGAAGAGTATTCATTTGTCACAAGCTTAAATTAAGACATTAGTAGTGAACATAGTGGTAATTAGAGCTGCAGTGCATAATTCTACCAACATTATCTTTATTCTGTTTTGAGGGTCAAGAGTGAGTTCTATCACTTGTAAGCAATTATTCAGTAAACGTGGGAATATTGCACAATGAAGCATTGCCATCAGCTGTAAATTGGACAATCACTTTGTTATTCAGAACAGGAGTACTTGTGGCACCTTAGAGACTAACAAATTTATTAGAGCATAAGCTTTCGTGGACTACAGCCCACTTCTTCGGATGCATATAGAATGGAACATATAATGAGGAGATATATATACACACATACAGAGAGCATAAACAGGTGGGAGTTGTCTTACCAACTCTGAGAGGCCAATTAATTAAGAAAAAAAAAAAAAAAAAAAAAAAAAAACTTTTGAAGTGATAATCAAGCTAGCCGAGTACAGACAGTGTGATAAGAAGTGTGAGAGTACTTACAAGGGGAGATAGTCAACGTTTGTAATGGCTCAGCCATTCCCAGTCCTTATTCAAACCGGAGTTGATTGTGTCTAGTTTGCATATCAATTCTAGCTCTGCAGTCTCTCTTAGCCCAGCAGAAGAGTCTGTCCTATCTCGGGGCCTCTCCTTTTGTCCCTCCAGACCCATGAATATGATACAGTTCTGCGGTGACCTAGAATCCTACTTTCGACGTCTCCGACTCAAAGAATATTTCCAACATACCTCTGAACAGCATACTAACCCACAGAATCCTCCCTACCAGCACTACAAAAAAAAAGGATTCTGCATGGACTCCTCCGGACGGTCGAAACAACAGACTGGATTTCTACATAGATTGCTTCCGTCGACGTGCAAAGGCTGAAATTGTGGAAAAGCAACATCACTTGCCACTTAACCTCAGCCATGCTGAACACAACGCCATCTACAGCCTCAGAAACAACCCTGACATCATAATCAAAAAGGCTGACAAAGGAGGTGCTGTCGTCATCATGAATAAATTGGAATATGACCAGGAGGCTGCTAGACAGCTCTCTAACACCACATTCTACAGGCCATTATCCTCTGATCCCACTGAGGATTACCTAAAGAAACTACACCATCTGCTAAAAAAACTCCCTGACAAAGCACAGGAACAAATCCGTACAGACACATGCCTAGAACCCCGACCAGGGTTATTCTATTTGCTACCCAAGATCCATAAACCTGGATATCCTGGACGCCCCATCATCTCAGGCATTGGCACCCTAACATCAGGCTTGTCTGGTTATGTAGACTCTGTCCTAAGACCCTACGCTACCAGCACTCCCAGCTATCTTCGAGACACCACTGACTTCCTGAGGAAACTACAATCCATCGGTGATCTTCCAGAAAACACCATCCTGGCCACTATGGACGTAGAAGCCCTCTACACCAATATTCCACACAAAGATGGACTACAAGCTATCAGGAACAGTATCCCTGATAATGTCACAGCTAACCTGGTGGCTGAACTTTGTGATTTTGTCCTCACCCACAACTATTTCACATTTGGGGACAATATATACCTTCAAGTCAGCGGCACTGCTATGGGTACCCGCATGGCCCCACAATATGCCAACATTTTTATGGCTGACTTAGAACAACGCTTCCTTAGCTCTCGTCCCCTAACGCCCCTACTCTACTTGCGCTACATTGATGACATCTTCATCATCTGGACCCATGGAAAAGAAGCCCTTGAGGAATTTCACCATGATTTCAATAATTTCCATCCCACCATCAACCTCAGCCTAGATCAATCCACACAAGCGGTCCATTTCCTGGACACTACTGTGCTAATAAGCGATGGTCACATCAATACCACCCTATACCGGAAACCTACTGACCGCTACACTTACCTACATGCCTCCAGCTTCCATCCAGGACACACCACACGATCCATTGTCTACAGCCAAGCTCTAAGATATAACCGCATTTGCTCCAATCCCTCGGATAGAGACAAGCACCTACAAGATCTCTATCAAGCATTCTTAAAACTACAATACCCACCTGCTGAAGTGAAAAAACAGATTGACAGAGCCAGACGAGTACCCAGAAGTCACCTCCTACAAGACAGGCCCAACAAAGAAAATAACCGAACACCACTAGCTGTCACCTTCAGCCCCCAACTAAAACCTCTCCAGCGCATCATCAGAGATCTACAACCTATCCTGAAAGATGATCCTTTACTCTCACAGATCTTGGGAGACAGACCTGTCCTCGCTTACAGACAACCCCCCAACCTAAAGCAAATACTCACCAGCAACCACACATCACTGAACAAAACCACTAACCCAGGAACCTATCCTTGTAACAAACCCCGATGCCAACTCTGTCCACATATCTATTCAAGTGACATCATCATAGGACCTAATCACATCAGCCATACCATCAGGGGCTCGTTCACCTGCACATCTACCAATGTGATCTATGCCATCATGTGCCAGCAATGCCCCTCTGCCATGTACATTGGCCAAACCGGACAGTCTCTACGCAAAAGAATTAATGGACACAAATCTGACATCAGGAATCAAAATACTCAAAAACCAGTGGGAGAACACTTTAACCTGTCTGGTCATTCAGTGACAGACCTGCGGGTGGCTATATTACAACAGAAAAACTTCAAAAACAGACTCCAAAGAGAGACTGCAGAGCTAGAATTGATATGCAAACTAGACACAATCAACTCCGGTTTGAATAAGGACTGGGAATGGCTGAGCCATTACAAACGTTGACTATCTCCCCTTGTAAGTACTCTCACACTTCTTATCACACTGTCTGTACTCGGCTAGCTTGATTATCACTTCAAAAGTTTTTTTTTTTTTTTTTTTTTCTTAATTAATTGGCCTCTCAGAGTTGGTAAGACAACTCCCACCTGTTTATGCTCTCTGTATGTGTGTATATATATCTCCTCATTATATGTTCCATTCTATATGCATCCGAAGAAGTGG
This sequence comes from Malaclemys terrapin pileata, assembly GCF_027887155.1. NCBI lineage: Eukaryota > Metazoa > Chordata > Testudines > Emydidae > Malaclemys > Malaclemys terrapin. The sequence continues at coordinate 26,063,411 of NC_071518.1, read as the reverse complement.
GCTGTAGTCCACGAAAGCTTATGCTCTAATAAATTTGTTAGTCTCTAAGGTGCCACAAGTACTCCTGTTCTTCTTTTTGCGGATACAGACTAACACGGCTGTTACTCTGAAATTTGTTATTCAGATTGCTGCTTTATTTTTAATGTTATTTTAACCTATGCACTATATACTATTATCTCCCCCTCCCCCGCCCCTCCCAAAAAATAGTTCTGGTAAGAATCTTCAAAGATATCCAAAAAAATCCCAATAAAAAAACATGTAGAATGACTGATATATATTACTGTGTTTAGAGGCACATGACACCAGCTGGCCTCTCACTTCATCCAACTTGCCCATTAAACCTGCCTCACTGTTGTGAATTAGTTTTATATAGCAGGGACTTTAGAAAAAACCTTGGAATCCTGTCAGGCTACACAATCATAACTATTCAATATATTGTGCATAACTGTATCAGCAGGGACACAAAAGATGATTATAGCACTGCCTTTCATTAAGCGACTAAAACACACGGAGCTTGACTAAGTAATATTAGAGCCAAAATGATCTGGTCATAGTGTTACAGTTGTCTTTCAGAGGCCACCCTAGTTGGGAAGTATTGATCTTTTATCTCCACAGCTGCTAAGTCTCACCAGATTGCAGAATGACAAGTGTTAAAAAGAGAGAGAGAGAGAGAGAACAAAACTGTGAAATATGTGCAATTGATTAAGTGGCTGAAGCCTCCATGTTTGTGTTACGTATTGATTCTCTCACTTTTTTTTTTATTTGATTGATGACAATGGTGTTCCATGTCAGCTCAAGCTACAATAATATTTTACAACCATGTCTGTGAGCGCTGGACTAAATGAGAACAATTGGATCAGGAGGCCTTCAGTCACACCTCCTTGATTTACTGAAGCAGGAGTCTATCTTTATTGTGCTGTATCTAAAACTATCAGTAATTAAAGCTGAGTGCTTAAATCACTAAAGTTAATCAAAGAACATGTCCAAAATGCTTGTTTACTGCTAAAGAAGTAATAAACCAAGAAGTCAACCAACCATGTAAAGACAGTCTTTTGAAGCTTTAAGAGGCTGAGTGTGATTTCCTCTGTTACAATAATGTAAGAAGAAAGAAAATACATGCCCATTTTCTTTAAATTAGTGCCCAGTGAATGGTTCCCCAAATCACACTGTTCAGAAATGTAGAAACAGCGGTGTTTGCTTCTTTGTCAATGTATTCTGATTTAAACATTGTATCATCATTACAATATTGCAATTATGTTGTTCTGTAGAAATGGAAGACACCTCCATATGCTGATGATGGTTAGATTCTGAAATTAATGTAAGTACAAGTGAATTAAGGACCTAATTAAACAAAGCACTTGTGTACTTATGTTCATCCCTATTCAGAACAGCATTTGAAGGATGTACTTTCTGTTCTATATATGTTCTACCTTAAACATGGGTCCTAAGAATATGCTTAAAGTTAAGCATGTGCTTAAGTGCTGAATTGTCTCAAACCACTGGTTGGGAAAAGCAATATGCTAAATCTCAAACATTAATTTTAGTAGTTAGATATTATTAGTAAAATAGTGATGTTTTATGGTGTTTCTTTAAGTTTTAGGGCTTGCCTGCACGAGGGATTTGAACTGGGGTAAATCAAGTTAATCCAGTTTGAAAACATTTACATATACATGATGCAATCCGTCACAATGGACTAACTCTGCATTTATTTTTGGTTCTCATGTCATCTAAAGGGCAGAAATGTCACCTTTTGCAATTAGCTTAATTATTACTGCTGCATTATTACATTACTGTAAGTCACGATGCAAATATTTACAACCCTTACAGGAGCCAACAGTCAATAGAGTCCAGCTGAGATTGACCTGTTTCCTCTTGGCAGTTATGATAGAGGCACATCAGCATTGCTGTTGTGGAAGGTCCACTACCCCTTTTTGCTCTTTTGGTTTAATATCTTGGCCACTTTAAGAACACGTCAGACTCTCTGATATCTCCTTGTGGATGTCTAGCCATCAGCTTAAGCTAAACACAGATAAAACAGAGCTCCTAAACTCCCCCCTGCAAAAAAAAAAAAAAAAAATACTCCCTGCTACATCCTCAGTTCTCATTCACAGTTACTGTGAAGAACACCACCTTCTGCCTGTCACTCAGGCCCATAACCTGGGTGTCATCTTCAACTCGGACCTCTGTCTCGGGCCTCACATCCAGGCTATATCTAAATCTTGCTGAGTCTTTCTGCATAACATCTCTATGATACAGCCTTCCTTATTCATACAAACAGCTAAAACTCTCATCCAAGGTATTATCATTTTGTGCCACAATTACTGAAGCATCCTCTTCTCTGGCTTTGACAAATGAAATCTTGCCCCACTGATATCTATTCAGAATGCTGCTGCAAAAATCATTTCCCTAGACTTTTCCTTTGACCATTTCATGCCTCTCTGAATCCTTCCACTGGCTCCCCTTCTCTATTGCATCAAACAGACACAGCTTGTATTTGTCTTCATGGCCCTTCATAAGCTGTTTGTATTTACTTTCACGGTGTTTGGAGTCAATGGCTATGCTACCTTGCATCTCTCATTCAATATCAAGCTTGCCTGCTTGCCTTTGAGTGGCCCACAATGCCAAACTCCATTGCCCACTTGTAAAATTTTCAATCACCTTTGTGCTTTCTCCCAGGCTTGGGATGAGCTTCCCATAAACATCCACAAAACTAACTCATTATGCTCCTTCAAAATCCTCCTTTAAGCTCCTCATTGTGTAGAGGCCTACAAAAAAAACTGACAATGGTTAGGCTGCTGATATGGAGAGACCACTGCCTCTCATGCTCACCAATACTGTTTCATTGTTCCCTTGTACTCCCCCTCTGTCTGTATCCATCTGTTGTTTCTTATCTTATATTTAGACTGTAAGCTCCTTGGAGCACAGACCATCTTTGTCTTCTGCTTTTGTATAGCGCCTACCATAATAGGTCCATGACTAGGGTTCCATGTCCATTTACTATGGTAATACAAATAAATAATAATAATAATTAATAATAATTATAATTATAATATGAATAATGTTAACTTGTGCCTAGTCAACCTGATTCTCTATTGCCCTGCCTGCACATTGTGAAATCATTTACACAAGTGCAAAGTGACTGTACAACACTACTATTCTGATTTGATAGGATTATACACTCATTTTGATTTGGTGTTCATGACAAAGGAGAATCAAGCCTCATATCTCTAGTCAGATCCACACTACCAATTCTTTTAAAAATCAACCATTTCAAAATATGTTAAATAAGCCATTGTAGTTTATGACTGAAAAGCAATTTAGCTTATACTTTTTTCACTAAAGTCTAGACAAAGAATGGCTTAATTTAGAGAAAATGAAGTTTTGCATGTAGTTAATTCTGAAAGTCTTCCAAGCCCTCATTTGGGAACAAACAAGGAAGACAGGGAGATTGGTTTTGAAGGTAATAACGGTAATATTTTGCCTCAGCATTAAAGAAGTTAACATGACTGCGTTGTAATGCCCAAAGCCACTGGTTCAGGGTATTATCACTCATTCAGGGTAACTTTTCTCATCTGAACACAATAATTTGGAATCTGCTGATAGGGAAATACAGTTTTGTATTTTTCTAGTGTTTCATCACAATATGAACAAACAAGATTTCAATATGGAGTTCTCTCATCCTTCCTTTACCCAGCCTGGTCATCTTGTGTCTAATGCATAGCCCCAAACACTTACACACATGAATAATATTATTCATATGAGCAGCACTCACACACTGCCCTCTGGTCATAGAAAATGGAAATGGGAGTGGCACTCTCCCATATCTGTCTCATTAGCAGTTGGCACCAAAAGCCAAGTCAGCTTTTAGAGAGCCCAGAATCAGGGTGGGCGCACAGAAAGCCACTTAGGTATAGTTTAAAAAAAAATGTTGATTTTTGAAAAAAAAACAAAACAATAAAAATTTTAAAATATTTTTACAAATTTTTTTTCTTGTATTAGCGCTAAAAATCATTTTTGTCTTTCCACCTTCAGTTATATGCCAAGTACATCTCAACCAGACACAAGGATGAGGGTGTACGGTTTTTTTTGCCATAGATACCAGCTTGATAAAAGTCAGGCCCTGCATAGTTTGCCCCCAAATACACTTTAATGCAGGTCCGTCGTCTTTTTTTCAAAGCCAAACCATGTGTCGTTTTGTAAGGCTCTAGTCTCAGTGCTACTGAGAGTGATTCAAAAGTTACCCAAGCCTACACAAATATACAGCATCTGTCACTCTACACAAGTGTATCCTACATGGAGTGTTGTAATGTAACTAACCCAAAAACATCCCCCTCCCACACTCTTAACACAACCCTGATGAATTTGCAATGTCAGAAATGATCCTCTCTTGTATTATTTAAAGCTTTTCTTTTTAAGAAAACAAATCCAACTATATGAATAGTTTTTACATGGTCTTATGGAATTTCCTCAGTTTATGTCAATCTACCCCACTTAATGACAATTTTTCATAAAATGAAGTAAAGTGCCATAAAACATTGCAAAAATACAAAGATACTAAAAATTTTAAGAGAGAAATAAAAGCAGTTTATGATGCCTATTAAAAATCTGCTGAGTATATTATTTTACAAAAATAAAAAAGAGTTAATTTTTTGCCAGCAGAATATGACATCACCTATTCAGCATAATCTATTGAATTGAAGAAAACATGAAAAAAATCAGTCAACTTTTTGCTGAGCCTGGATATTATATATATAAATCTAAACTATAACTTTGTGTGTTCATTGTCCATATAATACTGTTGGTGTACTGCATTTCTATTCAATCCCAATGGTTTTCAAAGCAACTTGTTGACCTTTAAGCACCTGATTCTCATTTACAGGAAGACCTCTTTAAACTGGTGTGGAACAGTTCACTCCCACTTTAAGGCTCTTTTACACTTCCAGCGTACTTGAGAATCATGTCCTAATAATCTACCGTCCTTGTGACAGGGACCACCTCATCAGCTTTTTCTTTTGCAGTGCTAATCACATTTGACACTTGATATTGAGCAAGTATTAGAATATGGCTAGGAATACTGATTACCAAAGCTGCATGATGACCTTTTTGATTATATCACAGCCATGCCCATCTCTCAGTTGTACACAGCTGGGACCCCATCTCTTAAACACACAGAGAAAATCTCTACACCAATTATGATCAATGGGGAAAAATTAACAGGTTGAACAATGTTAATGTTCCCTATAGGAAAGCAACTTTTTGAGGGGAGAAAGAGAGTGAGGACCTGAAGGAGAACAAAATGAGTTTCAGCTGCTCCCTCCTCAAAAGTGCCCAAGCTTCTCTTCTAGCTGCAGTTTATCAATGGGCTCCCTGTGGCATAGGGGACTGACTGCTCTGAGCTCACAGCAGAATCAGAGTCTTAATTTGCATTTAGGAACTTTGATTTAAATCATAAACAAAACTGGTTAGATCTAAATTACTTAGTCCCATTGGTTGGTCATTTAAAAAACTTAACTGCACAGCACACTAAAAAATGTGGAACAGAAACCAAAGGCTGTGGATGAACAAAAGTAGTCGTATCAATAGGTCTTTTCCATCTCTAACTTCTGTGATTACACAGTAATTTAATGAGTGCTCTGCCAGACACAAGACATTATTTTTTGTATGTAATGCAATATAAAATGTACACCACCAAAAAGTAGACACAGCAAGTTTATTTACAAGCATTACCTGCTATAAATAACAATTACCTCCACTTCTCATAAGAGGACTGTACCCGGTTCAAACAAAATTTGGGAAAGCCTGGGACAGTGCTAAATTACTGCAGTTTAGCTACTCTTTATATCAGTAAAGTATCCGACACAGCAAAATGAATTTGTCATGCTACAGGGTAGCTGTGCTGGAAGAAAAATGATATTTTAATAAAGTCACTGTTTAAAATATATAATTGGATTAACATGAAGCGAAACATTCTAAATAGCCATGATATAGTTAACTACGTGTCTTACAGCTTGAAACAATAAAAACAACTTTTATTGAACACGTTAGTTAATCATGTTTTTTTACCATACCCATGTCAGTAAAAATGTAATTGACTACCACCTGGTATTTTCATGAGTTAGAGGAAAGCAGCAAATAGTGAGTAGACTGTGTTTTATGTACCTTTACCAATTTGAATGAAAAAATAGAGGATCATGCTTTTTCCCCAGCAGTATTTTCTGACATATTGATGAGTAACCAGATGTGAATTTTAATTTTCAGGACACCACACACACATCTTTCAGTACAAGGACTCTCTAACAAAGCATTCTATTCCGCTAGAAGAGAATCTTTTTTTCCTCTTGATGACCCAAAAGCCTTATCACTATATAAATGACCCCCACAAGCTCATTCAGAAGGATCTCAAGGCCAGTTCTGTAAAATGAAGCATCTTTCTTAGTAAAAAATGAAAACATCCAAGGTTTCCATATCATTTTCAATGAGACTGTGATGTTAATTCCTATTCCACTCACTCCACATGGAAAATGTAAGTTAAATAAATTTTCAACGTTTATTGTAGGGTTTATTTCTACAAAACAGCAAGAAGCTGAATTTAAGCATCTCCCAAAGATCAAACATCTTCAAATATTTGCAGGGAGGGAGGGTGGAGGAATTGGAAAGGTTATATGGGATTGAATACATGTTGTGTAGCCTTATAGAAAACCTAGGGTTGTTTAGTCAACATGTCACAGATGCTATAGATGTTCAGACCATCCTAAAGGATGTAACGACTGCCTTGTGGGGTATGTCTACACTTAAACTGCTGCAGCTGTGCTGCCAGAACAGTGTACACTTCAGTGTAGACACTACCGATGCAGATAGGAGGGGTTCTTTCCTTAGCATAGGTAATCCATCTCCCCAAGAGGCAGTGGCTAAATTGGTGGAAAAATTCTTTCATTGATCTAGCACTGTCTACACCAGGGATTAGGTGGGTATAGCTAACTCTCTCAGGTGTATGGCTATTTCACACCCCGGAGAGATGTAGCTATGCTGATGTAAATTCCCAGTGTGGATCAGCCCATGGTTAAGCACTGGATTGGATTGCCAATGATCTGGGTTTTGCTCATGACTCAGTTAGACTCCTTGTACATCTTTAATGAAGCTACTTAATCTCTTTGTCCCTCAGTTTGCTATCTATAAAACAGGGATAATCCTACTTCAGAGGCGTGTTGTCAGGGAGTTATTTATATATTACAGTGGTGGGTGTGTGACCCTAGGCATCCTTGTATTCACACCCTACACACTACTGCAATGATATTTGTACAAAATATGCCTTATGAGATATCATATGAAAGCTAATAACTCACATGTTATTAATATAATTGTAAAGTGCATGTGTTAATATTATTTGTGAAGTTATGAATTGCCTCTGTATGTTACTAGAACATGTTTAAGTCAAGACAACCCAGCCTAGGTAATGGCGATGAACAAGTCTGTCCTAGATAAAGGAATGTGGGATTACCTCATTTTACATATTAGCAGTAAATGAACCTATTAAGCTAAACCAGCAGGGGTTATCCTGTTTCTAAACTGGAGAGACAAAGAATTAAAATGGCTCCTGAACCCCAGAGAGACACAGGAGACTGAATCCCCAGGAGGCCCTCCTGACTAGGACCGGCTCTGGCTTTTTTGCCTCCCCAGGCAAAAAAGCCTCTGGCCACCCCCGCCCCAGCGCGGCAGGGGAGGGCGGCCGGAGCCCCGGGGAGAGAGCGGCGAGCCCCGGCTGGGGCTCCGCTCTCCCCGGCGGCCAGAGCGCTGGGGGGAGGGCGGCGAGCCCCAGCCAGGGCTCCGCTCTCCCCGGCGGTGAGCCCCAGCCGGGGCTCCGCTCTCCCCAGCGGCCAGAGCACCGGGGGGGAGGGCAGCGAGCCCCAGCCGGGGCTCCACTCTCCCCAGCGACCAGAGCGCCGGGGGGAGGGAGGCGAGCCCCAGCTGGGGCTCCGCTCTCCCCGGCGGCCAGAGCGCCGGGGGGAGGGTGGCGAGCCCGCCCGGGGCTCCGCTCTCCCCGGTGGCCAGAGCGCCAGGGGGAGGGCGGCGAGCCCCGGCCGTGGCCCTGCTCTCCCCGGCGGCCAGAGCCGGAGCACCGCGCCACCCCCCTCCAGGTGTCGCCCCAAGCACAAGCTTGGTGGGCTGGTGCCTGGAGCCGGCCCTGCTCCTGACTTGTAAGACACAGCCAGCCCTAGGGATATAAGAAACAGAGACTCCACTTTTATCCTTCACCTTTGGAGACAAAGCAACCAAGCAATTTGAACTCTGTGATGGATCCTGGCCAGGCTGGTCAGTAAACAGCTGGAACGGAGACTAGGGAAACCATCTTGAACAAAGACTGTATCTTGCTAGATTTGACTTTTAGATATGTTTTCACTTTTATTTTCCTGTATCCATCTCTACCGTTATCTCTTTTTATTTATTTATTTATTGGTATCATGCTCTTTTGTTAATAAACTTGTTTTACTTTTACTATAAACCAACTGAGTGCTGTATTTGAATGGACTGGTATATTTACCCTAATTAAATTAATAAGATGTGATGTACTGACTCTTTAACAGAGCAGTGAACTTAATATCTTCTGTGAATGCATAGTGGTAAGGTCTGTGAATTGCAAAGAAATATGTCTGAGGAGCTTGGGGGCTGGAGTCCACTGATTGTTAGCTGCTAGGCAAGGGAGAGACTTGAAGATTTTGCTGGTGAGGAAGACAGACTGGCATGGTAGGTTGCTGATAGTCTAATAGCCAGTAAAACTCACCTTTGCTGAGGCAGAGAGGTAACACAGTGGCTCACAGCTCTGGGTACCCCCAGCATCATGTTATAGGGTGCCATCTTAGTAGATAATTAAAAATGTGGGTATAATTAGACCCCTTCCCTCAAGTTATCCTTCATAATTTTGATGCATTTGGTTCATACTGGGAGGGGCTAGCAACAGCTGTTATGTGTTAAGTGCACCATTACATTACTGGAAAAATCAATTCAACATTTTGCATGTGAACAAGACCCATCACGTTATATATCTAGACCCATGAATGCCCTGCCAAGCATTTCATAAATGAACTATTAAAAGAGCGAGTAAGGTAAGGATATAGGCATCTCTTATAAGCAAGGGGGGAAATCAAATTGTGGGCTTTACAAAGTTGCCCAGGAAATTCCTAGCAAAGAGCTTTTTAAGAACAGTCTAGCAATGAAATTCTTCAGAAAACTACAATATTCCGTGTACAGTTGGAGGAAGGGGTTTGTGGATGAAAACTGTAAAACTCATTAGTAGGACCCTACCAAATTCATGGCCATGGAAAAATGCGTCATGGACTGTGAAATCTTGTCTCCCCCTGTGAAAACTAGTCTTTTGTGTGCTTTTACTCTGTACTATACAGATTTCACAGGGGGAGACCAGCGTTTCTCAAATTGGGAGTCCTGACCCAAAAGGGAGTTGCAGGGGGGTCACAAAGTTATTTTAGGGGGTCGCAGTATTGCCACCCTTACTTCTGTGCTGACTTCAGAGCTGGGTGGCATACCATACCATGCTACCCTTACTTCTGTGCTGCTCCTCGCAGCGGCTCTGCTCTCCGAGCTGGGCTCCTGGCCAGCAGCCGCCACGCTCCAGCTGCTCAGCTCGGAAGGCAGCGCTGCCGCCAACAGCAGTGCAGAAGTAAGAGTAGCAATACCGCAACCCCCCCTACAATAACCTTGTGACCCTCCCACAACTCCTTTTTGGGTCAGGACCCCTACAATTACAACACTGTGAAATTTCAGATTTAAATCATGAAATTTACTATTTTTAAAATCCTATGATCATGAAATTGACCAAAATGAACCCTGAATTTGGTAGGCGCCTATTCATTAATGATCAACTGCCACATGAAGAAATTGATCAAGAGATGATATCAGATTATATCTCTTCACAAAAAGGTAACACATCTTTGCCCTAGACCCGGGGTCTCAAACTCCCAGCCCGCAGCCTGTCTGTGGCCCGCAAGCCTCCCCAATGTGGCCCTCGGGCCTCCAGCAGTTTTGGAACCTGGTCTCTCATTTGGCCCCACCTGTCACCTGCAGACCCTCCCCCGTCAGGGGCCCTGGCAGCACAGCAGAGCTGAGCGGCATCTGCCTGCTTGCTCCAGTGGCTGTGCCTCCACGCGCTGCCTCTGCTCCGAGTGCCCCTGCGGCCAATGGGACCTGTGGGGGCGGTGCCTGGGGGCAGAAGCACACAGAGGCCCCCTGGCCCACCCCACCTTGAAGCCCCAGGTAAGCACCACACCACCGACCTCCCTCCCAGAACCTGCATCCCCACCCCCTCCCCACATACCCCCTCACACCCCCAAACGCCCTCCCAGAGCCTGAACCTGGTCCCCACACCCCCTCACGCCCCCAAGCTCCCTCCCAGAGCCTGCACCCCCTCCCCACACACCCTCAACCCCCAAACTCCCTCCTAGAGCCTTCACCCCACACATCCCCAGCCCCCAAACTTCATCCCAGAGCCTGCACTCCAGACCCCCTCCCCCACCCAAACTCCCTCCCAGAGCCCAACCTCTCACTCCTTCTGTACCCAAACTCCCTCCCATAGCCTGCACCCCAATCTCCTACTCCAGACCTCCTCCCCCAACCAAACTCCGTCCCAGACCCTTAGGCAGGTGGGGGGGCGGGGTTTTGGGGGGCAGGTTCTGGGCGGCATGAGTGACATTGGCCCGCTGGGAGGATTTGAGGACTGGCACTGGCCCTAAGGTGAATTGAGTTTGAGACCCCTGCCCTATACTCTTCTGTGGACATGCATGAGGCTGGTATTGGAATGGAGATCCTTAATGCAGATTTACTGGAGGGGGGGAAAAAAAGACCTACATGAAGCTGACAGAGTTGAGAAGTTTGATATGCCACAGAAGCAAACTGATGTGCTACTTGGCAAAGGATAGCTCTCAATTTTAGTTGACCCATTTCCATTTTGGAAAAGGAAGGTAGAACAATACAATACTTAAGAGACCTACAAAAGTCTACACCTTGGGAAATCTTGACTCCACTGAAATTAGTGGCAAAACTCCCATATTTTCTTGAAAAGAAAGCTATTTCCTGGTTAACTGAAGGGTAGGAACTGGAGTCATTTTTCCCCATCTGCTATCTAACATCTTTAGCATAGAACAGCTGCTAAATCAAGCATCACTAATTAGTGATTCAACTATAGAGTGCTGTAGTGTACTCTGACCCCATATTGCTACTATCATTATCACTTCTGAAAGGGTGTCATTTTTCTTTATAACTTTTAGGTTTAATGTCTTTGGTTCATGCAATTTCCCAAAAATGAGAGCGAAGTCATGCCAAACACCTCTACGGCTGTTTCTGTATCATTAGATGATGGTGTCATCTTTTCAGAAGACATTTGCCACCTTAACCTTGTGAGGTCAATTGTTATCAGTTTAAAACTCTCAGTGATCAAGCTTAAAATTCACAGGTGATAACCGTTAAGCCAAAGCATGAGCATTCTGCTTGAGTTATCCTATCAGCTTCTTGTTTGCTGTCTCACAGAAAGTTAGTACCATGGTGATATCAATAGGTTACTTTATAAAATTCTCTGCCTGAGCCTTCTAAAAGGGAGGAGGGAGATTTGGAAAGAGTGGCCACAGGTGTCCAAAAGGCTGCCCGGCACTGGGAGGTGTTACTTTACTTTCTATCCAGAGGCTTGGCTGGCCACTCACAGAGCTCTGGCTCTTCACAGACAGTCCCCCAGCCTTGCTCAGCAGCAAAAAGAGCAATTTTCCTTTCAAATATCTGCTGCATGCTTCATCAGCACGCCTTGATATGGAATTTGCACTCATGCCATCAGGAGCGCCGCCAGCTTTTCTGCCGCCCCAGGCGGCGGAAGGTCCCGCCCCGAAATGCTGCCCCCCACAGAGGCAGCGGAAGGTCCCGCTGCCAAAGTACCGCCGCGGTCGCTGCACCCCAAATTGTAGTGCCCTAGACGACCGCCTCAGTCACCTAATGGGTTGTGCTGGCCCTGCATGCCATACACACAGCCACTTTCTTGTCCCTAGTATGCCCCTATTCTACTCTGTACATAAGCTCCAATATGAGTGTGGAATGGAATTCTATGCATAATATGGATGCAATGCTAATGCACTTGGGGCCTGATCTGAAGTCAATGGAAAGATTTAAGTGTATATGAATACACCTCAGCAGTACACTATTTCCCTTCCTCACCATGCAATGGCTCCTAGGAACAAGTTCTTGTTTACTAAACTAGATCACACTCTTCTATGACACTGAATTCACTAACTTCGTATTTTAGTAGTGTGGCAATACACAAATCAAGATATACAGACAGTGACAAACTTACTATTTTAAGATAGCTGTGTGGAATAATAACCTCTGCTTATGTTTCACAGAGACTTTACCAGCTATGTTGATATGGTATAATTAAAATTTAGTCATAAAAATACAAATACAACCTCTAAAATTTCAGCATCCTATTTTCACGTTAGATAGTTGCTTTGAATTCCAAAAGTATCTAATTTAAATCTGTTATGGGAAATGTTAGTGTTATAAACTTTAAGTAGATATGATGAACCACCAGCTGCTGATTTGATTCATCTGCATGCAATACTGTATTTTGCTACCTTTAATAGTGTTTATCTGTTTTCTTATCCACAAGGCTTTTTGTGAATTTGTGATATTTGTACACCCAGGCAACTATGCTGTGTCACGCGATGAACTGACTAACCTGACATAATCCAGGACAGCATACTTTTACACATTAAGGAAACTAGACTAGGTATTTATAATTCATCAAGACTTATCTCCGAAATTGGCCTGCATGCTGAACTGTTATTTCCCAGTATTAGCTACAAGAAAGAAGTACTTTGGCAAATGATTATTCAGTTCAGAAACTGAAAGCAAGCAAATAGTGGAGTAATTGAAAAATAGGATCTGGATAGACTAAAATGCACCCAAACTGAGGCCCAATCCTACTGCTATTTAATGGTCAAACTCACTTTGACTTCAAATGGACAGATGCTAGTCATGTCACTTAATGTACTACTGGAAGACATTCAGATACTGTGGTGATGAGGTCGGTACAAGAACCTATAAAGAACAGAAAAGGATCAGGTCTTTGATTAATACCTAGGGTGAAATCCTGGCCCATTGAAGTCATCGGGAGTTTTCCCCTGACTACAGTGGAGTCAGGATATCACCTCTAGAGTGATTTTTTAAATGACCTACTTCCCAGGAATGTGGTGCATTGCAATTAACTAATGCTCTCAAGATGTTAAAGAGTTAAATATTACTATATCCACCCACTGCAAATCATTCTGAAGAACATTTTGATACTGCATTTCATTTTTTAAAAATAGTGTCACCTAAATTCAAAAGGCATGTTGCAACCGATATTCTATATTTGAGGTTTTTACATTATTCTAAACCTTGGGCATCTTATAAATTGAATACAACACAATAAAAGAAGACTCCTGCAGGATGAATCATCATGTCATCTTCTCAGAGTCTCTTTTAATATATTTGGAGTTCAGCACATTTCAGTTTCATCTTTTTAACTGCATTTAAATACACTGACTTGTTCCAAGCCATTAAACAATCAAAATAAAGGTGTTTACAGAAAAAGGGGGGCAAGTTCATTTACATAAACATGGCATAGAAAGATATAAAAACACTTTCTAAACACATGTAAATTTGCATCCAACTAAAACTTCCCTTGAAATTGCACATAAATTTAATTAAAGCCCTATATACTTAATGTAAATTTGTTTATTTCTGTGGTTATCATTGGAAGTGTCAGAAGCTCCTGTCTTTCAAAACTGCAGGTGAAAAGTATGAGTTGGTTGAAAAAATTAAAATAATATTTTTACAGTTTAAGGAACATAAAATTAGTCCACTTGAGCTTTCTATAGCACCATTTTTAGATCGGCACTGTATTATAGAAAATAAAATAGGTGACATATTCACATGAAATCAAACATAGCATGGTATAAAACATATGTGAGAAACATTTAATCTTGGTATTGTTATAATTAGAGTATTCAAATTCTCCAACCTGCAATATTTCAGGGATTTTATAGATGATAGTCAATGGCTTTAGAGCTCTATATATAACTGTGTTTGGTTATACTCAAGAATAATCATACTTTTCACTTGTACAAGTCAGAGGTCAATACACACTGGATTTTATCTTTTCCTCAAAATGAACCCTAACAAAACTCCTGAATTTAAATAAAATAATAAGACAACTAAGGCCAAATTCATCCCTTTATAACCCCACTGAAGTCACTAGTAACCCTATTACAAATTTAGTCTGGGTTCTCCTCATAATATATGCTTTGAAGCTCTTGGGGTTATACCAATTTTGTCTTAAAAAATAACTAGCAGTCTGAACAGTTCTATTCCTCTTTAAAAAAATAGTCATATCTTGATAGTTTAATATGATAAAAACTGTAGGAATTTTATATCAACAAATAGTCTGTATGCTGTCACAAAAAATTAAACTAAACAATATGTGCAACATGTTATAGAAAATATACCTAAACTATGCATTTTTCTACCTAAAAACTACCTAGGAAGATCTGGGACCCCATTATCAAAACCTCTATCAGATGGCATGATGCTGATAATATTCTAATTAAATGCTAATCTCTCTATAATACAAATGGCTGCTTCCCATCATTTCAAAGACCTCATATCACTTGAGGGCACTTTTGCAAAGAATTCTCTTTGCATAGAAGGTCAGTCTTCTGAGAACTTCACAAAACTGAGAGATGCAGCTATTATTTATGTTTGGCATTCAGCTTTCTATGCAAACATGATTCTAGCTCTTTGGGCCTCTCATTTTAAAGCTTTTAGAAACTTCATTCTGTATAACTAAAAAGTTTAATAACTAGGCCCCAATTCATCAAAGCATTTTAGCATGTGCCTAAAGTCAAATATGAAACACTTGGAGGAGAGGAAGGTGATCAAGAACAGTCAACATGGATTCACCAAGGACAAGTCACGCCTGACCTACCTGATTGCCTTCTATGATGAGATAACTGGCTCTGTGGATATGGGGAAAGCAGTGGACATGATATATCTTGACTTTACCAAAGCTTTTGATACGGTCTCCCACAGTATTCTTGCCAGCAAATTAAAAAAGTATGGATTGGATGAATAGACTATCAGGTGAATAGAAAGCTGGCTAGATCGTTGGGCTCAATGGGTAGTGATCAATGACTCGATGTCTAGCTGGAAGCCGGTATCAAGCGGAGTGCCCCAAAGGTCAGTCCTGGGGCTGGTTTTGTTCAACATGTTCATTAATAATCTGGATGATGGGATAGATTGTACACTCAGCAAGTTCACGGATGACATTAAGCTGTGGGGAAAGGTAGATACGCTGGAGGGTAGGCATAGGGTCCAGAGTGACCGAGACAAATTGGAGGATTGGGCCAAAAGAAATCTGATGAGATTCAACAAGGACAAGTGCAGAGTCCTGCACTTAGGATGGAAGAATCCCATGCACCGCTACAGGCTGGGGACCAACTGGTTAAGCAGCAGTTCTGCAGAAAAGGACCTGGGGATTACAGTGAATGGCAAGCTGGATATGAGTCAGCAGTGTGCCCTTGTTGCCAATAAGGTTAACAGCATATTGGGCTGCAATAGTAGGAGCACCGGCAGCAGATCGAGGGATGTGATTATTCCCCTCTATTCGGCACTGGTGAGGCCACATCTGGAGTACTGTGTCCAGTTTTGGGCCCCCCACTACAGAAAGGATGTGGACAAATTGGAGAGAGTCCAGCGGAGGGTAACAAAAATTATTAGGGGGCTGGAGCACATGACTTATGAGGGGAGGCTGAGGGAACTGGGCTTATTTAGTCTGCAGAAGAGAAGAGTGAGGGGGGATTTGATAGCAGCCTTCGACTACCTGAAGGGGGGTTCCAAAAAAGATGGAGCTAGACTGTTCAAAGTGGTGACAGATGACAGAACAAGGAGCAATGGTCTCAAGTTGCAGTGGGGGAGGTAGGAATAACTATTTCACTAGGAGGATGGTGAAGCACTGGAATGGGTTACCTAGGGAGCTAGTGGAATCTCCATCCTTAGAGGTTTTTAAGGTCCAGCTTGACAAAGCCCTGGCTGGGATGATTTAGTTGCGGTTGGTCCTGCTGTGAGCAGGGGGTTGGACTAGATGACCTCCTGAGGTCTCTTCCAACCCTAATCTTCTATGATTCTATGTGCTTAAGTGCTTTGCTAGATAGAGACAGATTTCTGAATCAGGATCTAGATGCAAAGGAAGCATTTGGCAGAAGTGGCTGTATCTATTTGTTGTATTATACCACATAGTATATATCGGCGATTAATATATTTTCAAAGACAGACCTTCAAAGACCTTCCTTCTAAAGTCCAAGCAAACATCTTAATATCTTCACTCTTCAAATTCGACAGGGCACCAGAGAAGGCTGATAATAGCTGGTCAGGAATTTTCCACAGGAATTTTCCACATTCCACTGCAATGTGCTTCCTATTGAAGCACATTGCCTCAAAGTGTTGTACTTCAGGTTGGTTGCTTGATGCCCCATTCTCCCCATGGGCTGGGCATCCTGGCTGCAGTACATCTCTTATGATGCAACACATCTGACAAAGTGACATGGGGCATTGTGGAAGTCACAATGATTATTCCTGCTGTTTACCTTAGCAATGAATCTCTGAATACCAGAATACATAACAATAACACCCTGCCCTCCCACCTCCTGACATAGGACTGGGATTTTCAAAGGAGCCTAAGGGAATTAGGCATCCAACTCCCATTAAGGAGTCTTTGAAATCATTCCCTTCCATTGAGACTAGAATGATCAAAACAAACTTTTAAAGCAATATATCTGTATATTTATATCTCATTCAAAAGAATGTGGGTGAATTCCTGGTCCCATTGAAGTCAATTGCAAAATTCCCTTAGATTTCACTGGGGCCAGGATTTCACCATGTGACTTTATTTTCACTTTTCCCGCTCTCTTATTCCACTTCTAGTTCCTGCAAAAGAAAAGATCACGTGTGCCTCAATCACAGATAAAGTCTCTCAATCAGATTCTGGTGGATCTCACTAATAACAAAAGGAAAAGATCTATAAAAATATCTCCTTCAGGAGTTCAGTCTTTATTAAAATAATTTGCTTTTAAGATAATGGAAAGATTTGTTTGGGAGGAGATGGGAGGAAAGGACCAAGAACATAAAATAGTTCCACTTCTGGAGCATTCTTTAAATCCTGCTTCAAAGTAGCTATCTATTTACTTCACCTTTCAGTCCTCATTCAGCAATTTAAGTGACTTCAGTTAAATCCCATTGAAGTCAAAATGCTTAAGCACCTGCTGTGCTAAACTGTTGCCTAAGTCTCCATTTATCCTGGAGGCAATAATATATACAAGGCAATAATATATACATAAGAGAGATTCCACCCAAGAACTCCATCTACCACTTCACAAAATCACCTAAGTTGCATGAGTTTCAAAGAAGATCTGAAAATCTCTTGAAAATCATTAAAAGCAGCAAAGAGTCCTGTGGCACCTTATAGACTAACAGACATATTGGAGCGTGAGCTTTCATGGGTGAATACCCACTTCGTCGGATGCATCATTGTCTCACTTGGGAGAGAGAATCAACATGGCTGTCTCAAAGCTGTAGCTAATTGAAATAGATTTGGCAAAAGATAAGAGATACAGAATATTTTCTTCTATTTTAGGAATGTCAGGTATCAAGATTTATCTAGTCATAATGCAGTATAATGTTCTTGGTAAAGGCATCTTATAGGACATATTTTAGCACATTCTTATTAATAATTAGAAACCTAAATCATGAAATTATTTTCAGAAGGCACATTCCTCAACTGTCACAGAACTGGTCATATCTTCAAAATGACAGACCTTTAAGAACAAATTAATGGCTATGGTTCTCATCCCTTATCCATTACTTAGAGCTTGATCTTGCTGAGCACTCTAGCCTTGATCCAGCAAAGCACTTTCAGGGCATGCTTAAATTCTAAGCATGAAAGTAGCCCATCTGGCTTCACTGAAGTATGAATAGCTCCAACAGGCTAATGAAATTAATGGCGCTACTCACATGGTAAAAGTTAAGC
This sequence comes from Malaclemys terrapin pileata, assembly GCF_027887155.1. Lineage (NCBI taxonomy): Eukaryota > Metazoa > Chordata > Testudines > Emydidae > Malaclemys > Malaclemys terrapin. The sequence continues at coordinate 26,045,299 of NC_071518.1, read as the reverse complement.
ATGTGCTTAAATACTTTGCTGTATCAGAGAAAGTGCTCAGCACTGTGAAGGATTCAGTCATTAGTGAGTAGTAGTCCTGAGAGATGCAATCCTAGTGGACAGGGAGAGTTAATCGGGAAACGTCCGCAATTCAAGCCCAGTTGTTCAAACAGAAGCTTGTATTGTTTGAAATGGCACAGACAAAGGAGTTCAAAAATAAGCATCATATTCAGCCTTACAGCATGTACATACGTCTTGCTAAAACCACTTCAGCTCTTTACCCATACAGCCCTGTTGTCTTAAGTGACAAGTTCATTTTCTATACACACAACAAAATTCATTTGGCTGAAAGCTAAGGCTTAGTCACAAGACATTTGATCCCAGAGAAATTAGAAAGTTGCACAGCTGTAACTGTAGCACCAGTGTTCATAAAGAGATCCATCAAAAGGACTCAGAATTCTTGTTTCATCAAGGGGTTACTTCAGTTCCTGTGGCCACAAGAAAAAATTACTGCCTGGGCAAAGTGACGGAATCAGCTACCTTGAGAGCCAAATAGTGCTCACTGTAGATAGCGCTATTGAATTGCAACATCTGCCATTCTACTACCCAGATGTTGCTCTCTTTTCAGAGATCCCAGCTCTCCCATAAGAGGTAGTCTGTCATGGCCACACTATCTTAAAGTCTAAGCCTCAAGATTGATATTTTTAAGGGGAAATAATTTGTTATGGTTCTATTTTAAATCACCATTTGTTGCTTAGAATGGGAGGTTAGTCCTAAGGTCTCTTTGAAGTGCATCTTTGAACATATAAATGGATGTTTTATGCTATACTATCATAAAGAGAATATTGCAAAGCACAGCATGATAATATGCACTATAGGAAGGTATGATGATATATCATAAAGCTCTGGTGGGAGGCTCAGTCAGTTTTTTGTGTAGTATCCTGTATGGGGCTGAAGGACTTAGTTAGGCTTTGGAATAGTATGGACTCTATTAAACTCCATGCCCTACAAGTGCATCTGTATCAAAGGTAATATTCCCTCTTTCTCCTTTTCTTTATCTTCCTGCTTCTCAGCCTCCCATGCTGCTGAAGCTAAACTGCTCTTAGGATCTTGGGGATCCCTTTGAACTATTTCCTTCATCTAGAACAAACCTGCCTCATCAATTATTTTATATTTTCTTTATGTCATCTGAGCTTTGACGATACTTGATCCAGATACATAATGTTCCAAAACTAGACAACGAAAAAATATATTTTTGTCAAAAGTTACGGCTTCCAATCCAATCTTTGGACCAGATCACCATCTGGGAGGAAAATTCTGTGAGATCTTCTCCCAGACTGCTCCCTGGTGGGGCAATTTGCCTTCCAGCAGACTAGACAGAGAACAATGATTACATAGTCTGTTGCTGCCCTGGAACGGCTCTTCACTGAAGTAGTGACTCCACAACGTAGAGGGGTTCTGCAGGAGAGTTAACACAACCTTAGCCTGTATTAATTTTTCAGTGGATTTCCTGTTTATTGTTAGAAGGTGATGATGAACATGGCACATATATCTCCAGGCCCCCATCCCTGCTTTTCCCCTTCCTGCCTTCAAGCATGTGTGTGCTTTAGAGCTTTGTTGGCTCAAAGTTCTTGTCCAAGCCTCATGCAGGACTCTTTATGGGATCCTCTAGACAGGATTTTGACCTGGAGATGATATTCCCTCCATACAAGCAAGGAAGGTTCATGTGCATATCCCCTCAGGAAGATCTGGTCTTATGTTATTCATTTTCATTTGAACTTTATTTATGTGCGAGGTTCTTACCAATATCTACAGCCTTAGCCTTTCAACACTACAGTTAGTGAGAGTTTTAGCACTAACTTCAATGGAACTAAGACCTGGACCCAAGTTTTTATTATATGAGAGATCCTGTATTATATGAATTTCCCTTGCACTAAAGCAATGTGAATGTATTAGTATATTATCCATACAAAAGAGATGATATTATACCTCATCAGACCATCCCACTGTGGAAATTATTTAAACATAAAAAAATTATATCTAGTACTTAATCCATGCTAAAACACCTTTTTAAAGGTAACAAAGTATTCTTTGCTTATATAGCCCAGAATGTGAAGGTTAGCACAAGCAGCACTATCACATACCAGCCTGTATTACATTTGTAATCGTTTGTGTTTTTTTCTGAAAAATGAATTAATGGTGTTTTGTTTCCATAGCACCCAAAGTGTGCTAGATGCTTTACAGACATAATATAAGCCAGGTCACTGATGCAAAATCTTTACATGTTAAATGGATTAAAAACAGACAAAGAATGCAGAGGAGGAATGTAATATAAAAACAAAGGCCCTGATCTTGCAAACACCTACTCAAATAACTTTATGCACATGGGTAGTTCCACTGGAAACAATAGGACTACCCACCTGTGTGTTTTCAGGAATGGGGCAGCGAGTTGATAGCGGGCATGTGTCTTGTTAGTGCCAAGATTTTTTTTGTTAATAGATTATTATTATTATTATCAGTATTGAAACAGTTCCTAGAGGCCCCAGTCAGGACTGACACCCCAGTTTGCAAGATGCTGTAAAACCACACAGTAAGAAACAGTCCCTGCTCCAAACGGTTTACAATCTAGTACTAGATTATAAAGCTATTGGTTTCTTTAAACTGCTTTCATTAAATGCACAGGAAATGACTTATATGAAGCATCCCTTTTAAAGTTGTGCCTCTGGATCTAAACTTCGAAGTGCTGTATAACACCTGAAGTAGATGGATCCTCATCCCCCATGGCCCTAATAGGGCTGCCACACGGTGGTTGGCTGGGAAATAACAAATGAAAGCATCTGACCCTTAGTTTAATCAATACTAATCTGAGTGGAACACTAACAAGATGGCAGTGGCAGTGTTTGTCTAGGATACACCAGCCTATTAGCACATGCTGATCCTGCTGGGAAAGGATTAAGTGGGTTCTGCTGATCCACTGAAGCAAGTTTTTCACCCCCAGTTGAATATAAGGGAAATGGGAATAGCTCTTTAAGGAGAGAGGCTATGGGTGTGGGTAGAGAAGTCCTGAGGTAGGATCCTAACCAACAGCCAAGACTGGGGAGAAACTTTGTTATGTTACTGCTTCTTTCTTTCTTATTAAAGTGAAACAGTAGGGAGAAGGAAAGTTTGAACTCTTCATAGTGTGTGGGCTTTTTTTGCAGAGCAGGCTGGGAAATGTTCCCATGCTCACAAAAACTTACAGAATAAAGCAGGGGAAGATGGAAGCCCTATCTACTTGATTTGATAAATGTAAATTAATTCATTTACTTGTCAAAATGCTATCAAGACCCTAGTGGAAGGAACAGACTATTACTGTTTTTTTTAAACAAACAAGACAGATTGTTTTTCATTTCAAATCAAAGCTAACAACAACAACAAAAAGATAGGTTTTCATTATTTTGGAGACCTTGGCATTCTTGTGGAAGTATTCATGAATTAATCATTAAAAAACCTTAAGCACAAAATAAATCATGCAGTTTTCAATGCCAATGCACAATAAAGAATATTGAAAATGGTTATAAAAACACAGTGGAACCTCTTTCACTAGCAACTCCTAGTGAATGAAAAGTGTGATAGGTCATTCCTGTGATCTGGCAAAACTAAAGATGATTGGATGCAGGTGATAACAATATGTCAACACATATTAGCAGTATTTAAAATCTGTTAATGAAACAGCTACAAGTCTAGTAAACAGTGGGAGCTTTAGAATGCCATGTAACTTTTAAATTATTAGCACTAATTAGCCAAATGAAAAAAGACCACAGAACACATTAGAAATGAGGTAAAGACAAGTGTACCTGCATTGCTATGTCAAGATTAAGTTTCCAAACAACCAATTAGTGAAGAAGACCTTTCAGCCCAGTAAGCCACATGCAAAGGTGGACGGCTTCATTACAGTGGCTGCCTAATTAACATGTAAAAGCTGCTGATCACTGCGTAATTAAACAATGTGGCATGTGGTTTCATCTGGCTATTGCAAAGCAGCTAGACCTAAAATCATTAATGCCTTAGATGGTGCCTAAATGAGTCCAGAGACTGCAGAACTACATCCTGTCAGAACGCAGAGCATCTTATGGTCATTATGGAGATAATATCCTCCAAAGGGGCTGTTATGTATAAAATGTTAAATTTTTTTCTCTTGAAATGACTCCAGCTTTCTTTAATCCAGTTTTCTTCCTAATTAGCCAGAAAGATAAAGGCTAGCAAGGCTAATTAACTTCCAGCTACTGTAATCTAAATATAAAGCTACAGAAGCAAAGATTTTCCCTGTGGATATTCTTCGTTTTTCCATGAGTAAAAGCTCTGTTATTGAGAAATCATTTGTTAGCTAACCTCATGTCTTGATTGAGAATCCCTTATGTGGTTTCTCATTTAGATTCTTTACAGCATGCACAAGGGGTAAAAAAAATTGCAGTCGTGGTTCTCAAACTGATCTGTGGACCACAAGCCGTCCGCAGAGTCCTTCCTCATAATACGCAGAAACACTCAGAACCAAACAGTGAGGGTGTTGGGGTTCTAAGAGATTTTCTTCTACAAATTGATCTGCACAATGCTAAAGCCGGAGAAATACTCATTGACATGAAGAGAAACATCTTTATTATTATGAAACTATCTACGTTTCTCTATCTATGGGACAGAAGTAACACTAGCTGAGCTTCCTTTGAAAATCAGTGTAGAAGTGCTCTTTCATAAGCTGCCAGGAATAGCATCTGTTCTACATCCCAATGAATATCTTACAGTGCATCTCCCATGTGTATCTTCCACACACCTTTCCTCAGATATTTCCAACTGCAATCGGGATTTCAGATGCTTTCTTCTGAGCACTTTGTTTGAGGTTACCACTTGTTAGAGACCTTTGCCATTTGAAAGTAAACAAAGCTGGATCTAAGTGAACTACGAGGAAACCAACTTGGCAGGAAAGCTCATTTTAGAAAAATTAAAAAGCTCTTCGCATTTGCCAGGCTTGCAACCTAGGGGGAGCTTAATTAAGTCAGGAGAAATAAACAATGAAGCACTGGAAAATGATACATGGAGATAAATACCAGCGGACCAAATTCGGTGATGAATCCTGATCACGTGCTGCCTGAGGCACATTGCACGTATGCTAAGAATACCTGAAAATCGGAAAATGCCAACAATATGAAACTGGGGGGTTTATATGGTGAACATTTTATATCTCAGCCCACGCACCTTTTCCCTACTGTCATCCCCACTCTGAGGCTTGGTGTGTGAAAAGGAGAATCACTGCAAGATCTCCCTTTGGACTTCACCTTTGTTTTCTTTCTTTCAGTGTCTATAGTTTTATTATTTCAAAGCATTACGAAAAATAAATAAAATCAAGTCTAAAATATACAATAGACTTGAGAGGTAAAACACATGAAAGTAGGAATTATCCCTCTTTATGTCTACACTACCCGCCGGCTCGGCGGGCAGCGATTGATCCAGCGGGGATTGATTTATTGCATCTAGTCTAGACGCAATAAATTGACCCCAGAGCACTCTCCCATCGACTCCTGTTCTCTAGCGTCGCAAGAGGCGCAGGCAGAGTCGACAGGGGAGTGGCATCAGTCAACTCACCCCGGTGAAGACACCACGGTAAGTCGATCTAAGTACGTCGACTTCAGCTACGTTATTCACATAGCTGAAGTTGCGTAACTTAGATCGATCCCCCCACACACAGTGTAGACCGGGGCTCAGATTCCACATGCTTAAGTACTTACAATGTTATTTCCAGCATTTTGACTCTTTGCCTAGCCTTCCCCCTCCCACACCAATTCTATGGCTTAATTCTCCTCTCACAGTTATGTAAATCAGATCCAACTCCAGTAGAATCCATTAAGTTGTATCACTTAAACTGGTATAAGTAAGAGGAGATTCAGGCCCCTAGTCTATCTTGCTGATACACCAGTTGTGTTCTAGGCTTGCATCGCACACAGACAAATTTGTTACAGGATGCGAATTCTAAACATCCATTCTAAATATACTGTTCATTTCCTTCTGGAAAACTGTTGCTTATGTTTGGAGCATTTTGAATTTCTCATTGGTGCAGTGGACAGTTGTGAGGCTCAGTCTATATCCCCCCAGACCTAATAAATGCATTCAACCCGCTACAGTGAAACCACCTGGTAACAGCTTGCTATGTGGCTCTAAACCAAACCAATATTCTCTCACTGAGGAAAGCACTAAGAACTGTCCTCTTGTTAAGTTTTCTCAAGGACAACTAACTTCTGTATTGGATTACATTTGTGAGATTTCTCTCTGGTAGCATCACATCTAAGAAAGTGATTATAGCAGCGAACACACATCCAATTCCTTCCTCATTCAGCTTCATATAATACTAATCTTTGGCTTTCTGAGTCCAATGACTTTATTTGTTATAAAAACTGGGAGGCCCCATTACAATAATTCAGCTGAATACCACTTTCAAGTGAAAGATGGACCACAGCACTTTTAAATATTCTAACTATTCACAACTTAGCTTGTTTGCATTGTTTCAGTCCTTAGGGCAGACTCTTTTGAAATAAACAGTGCATAAGAGAAAAATTTGAGTGGATTTCTCACTAGACTATATAGGTAGCTGCAGTAAGATTTTCTGGCCCCACCCCCACCTTATTTTTTTGCAAACCTTTGCTTGTTAGCAGGATTTCCATATCACCAATTCTGAGAAATCATAGAATCATAGAATATCAGGGTTGGAAGGGACTTCAGGAGGTCATCTAGTCCAACCCCCTGCTCAAAGCAGGACCAATTCCCAACTAAATCATCCCAGCCAGGGCTTTGTCAAGCCGGGCTAAGGAAGGAGACTCCACCACCTCCCTAGGTAATGCATTCCAGTGCTTCACCACCCTCCTAGTGAAATAGTGTTTCCTAATATCCAACCTAGACCACCCACACTACAACCTGAGACCATTGCTCCTTGTTCTGTCATCTGCCACCACTGAGAACAGCCGAGCTCCATCCTCTTTGGAACCCCCCTTCAGGTAGTTGAAAGCAGCTATCAAATCCCCCCTCATTCTTCTCTTCTGGAGACTAAACAATCCCAGTTCCCTCAGCCTCTCCTCATAAGTCATGTGCTCCAGACCCCTAATCATTTTTGTTGCCCTCCACTGGACTCTTTCCAATTTTTCCACATCCTTCTTGTAGTGTGGGGCCCAAAACTGGACACAGTACTCCAGATGAGGGCTCACTAATGTCGAATAAAGGGGAACGATCACGTTCCTCGATCTACTGACAATGCCCCTACTTATACAGCCCAAAATGCCGTTAGCCTTCTTGGCAACAAGAGCACACTGTTTACTCATATCCAGCTTCTCGTCCACTGTGACCCCTAGGTCCTTTTCTGCAGAACTGCTACCTAGCCATTCGGTCCCTAGTTTGTAGCAGTGCATGGGATTCTTCTGTCCTAAGTGCAGGACTCTGCACTTGTCCTTGTTGAACCTCATCAGGTTTTTTTTGGCCCAATCCTCTAATTTGTCTAGGTCCCTCTGTATCCGATCCCTACCCTCTAGTGTATCTACCACGCCTCCTAGTTTAGTGTCATCTGCAAACTTGCTGAGAATGCAGTCCACACCATCTTCCAGATCATTAATAAAGATATTAAACAAAACCGGTCCCAAGACTGACCCTTGGGACACTCCGCTTCAAACTGGCTGCCAACTAGACATGGAGCCATTGATCACTACCCGTTGAGCCCGACGATCTAGCCAGCTTTCTATCCACCTTACAGTCCATTCATCCAGCCCATACTTCTTTAACTTGCTGGCAAGAATACTGTGGGAGACCGTATCAAAAGCTTTGCTAAAGTCAAGGAATAACACATCCACTGCTTTCCCCTCATCCACAGAGCCAGTTATCTCATCATAAAAGGCAATTAGGTTAGTCAGGCATGACTTCCCCTTGTTGAATCCATGCTGACTGTTCCTGATCACTTTCCTCTCCTCCAAGTGCTTCACAATTGATTCCCTGAGGACCTGCTCCATGATTTTTCAAGGGACTGGGGTGAGGCTGACTGGCCTGTAGTTCCCCAGATCCTCCTTTTTCCCTTTTTTAAAGATGGGCACTACATTAGCTTTTTTCCAGTCATCTGGGACCTCCCCCGATCGCCATGAGTTTTCAAAAATAATGGCCAATGGCTCTGCAATCTCATCCGCCAACACCCTCGGATGCAGTGCATCCGGCCCCATGGACTTGTGCACGTCCAGTTTTTCTAAATAGTCCCGAACCACTTCTTTCTCCACAGAAGGCTGGTCACCTTCTCCCCATACTGTGCTGCCCAGTGCAGCAGTCTGGGAGCTGACCTTCTTTTGTGAAGACAGAGGCAAAAAAATCATTGAGTACATTAGCTTTTTCCACATCCTCGGTCACTAGGTTGCCTCTCTCATTCAGTAAGGGGCCCACACTTTCCTTGACTTTCTTCTTGTTGTTAACATACCTGAAGAAACCCTTCTTGTTACTCTTAACGTCTCTTGCTAGCTGCAACTCCAAGTGTGATTTGGCCTTCCTGATTTCACTCCTGCATGCCTGAGCAATATTTTTATACTCCTCCCTGGTCATTTGTCCAATCTTCCACTTCTTGTAAGCTTCTTTTTTGCATTTAAGATCAGCAAGGATTTCACTGTTTAGCCAAGCTGGTCGCCTGCCATATTTACTATTCTTTCTACACATCACTGGTTTGTTCCTGCAACCGCAATAAGGATTCTTTAAAATACAGCCAGTTCTCCTGGACCCCTTTGCCCTTCATGTTATTCTCCCAGGGGATCCTGCCCATCTGTTCCCTGAGGGAGTCAAAGTCTGCTTTTCTGAAGTCCAGAGTCCGTATTCTGCTGCTCTCCTTTCTTCCTTGTGTCAGGATCCTGAACTCGACCATCTCATGGTCACTGCCTCCCAGGTTCCCGTCTACTTTTGCTTCCCCTACTAATTCTTGCCTGTTTGTGGGCAGCAGGTCAAGAAAAGCTCTGCCCCTAGTTGGTTCCTCCAGCACCTGCACCAGGTGTCCCCTACACTTTCCAAAAACTTCCTGGATTGTCTGTGCACTGCTGTATTGCTCTTCCAGCAGATATCAGGGTGATTAAAGTCTCCCATGAGAACCAGGGCCTGCGATCTAGCAACTTCTGCTAGTTGCCAGAAGAAAGCCTTGTCCACCTCATCCCCCTGGTCTGGTGGTCTATAGCAGACTCCAACCACGACATCACCCTTGTTGCTCACACTTCTCAACTTTATCCAGAGACTCTCAGGTTTTTCTGCAGTTTCATACCGGAGCTCTGAGCAGTCATACTCCTCTCTTACATACAACGCAACTCCCCCACCTTTTCTGCCCTGCCTGTCCTTCCTGAACAGTTTATATCCATCCATGATAGTACTCCAGTCATGTAAGTTATCCCACCAAGTCTCTGTTATTCCAATCGCATCATAGTTCCCTGACTGTGCCAGGACTTCCAGTTCTCCCTGCTTGTTTCCCAGGCTTCTTGCATTTGTGTATAGGCACTTAAGATAACTCATCTATCGTCCCTGTTTCTCAGTATGAGACAGGAGTCCTCCCCTCTTGTGCTCTCCTGCTTGTGCTTCCTCCCAGGATCCCATTTCCCCACTTACCTCAGGGCTTTGGTCTCCTTCCCCCGGTGAACCTAGTTTAAAGCCCTCCTCACTAGGTTAGCCAGCCTGCTGGTGAAGATGCTCTTCCCTCTCTTCGTTAGATGGAGCCCATCTCTGCCTAGCACTCCTCCTTCTTGGAACACCATCCCATGGTCGAAGAATCCAAAGCCTTCTCTCCGATACCACCTGCGTAGTCATTCGTTGACTTCCACGATTCGACGGTCTCTACGCAGGCCTTTTTCTTGCACAGGGAGGATGGACGAGAACACCACTTGCGCCTCAAACTCCTTTATCCTTCTTCCCAGAGCCACGTAGTCTGCAGTGATCCGCTCAAGGTCATTCTTGGAAGTATCATTGGTTTCCACGTGGAGAAGCAGAAAGGGGTAGCGATCCAAGGGCTTGATGAGTCTCGGCAGTCTCTCCGTCACATCGTGTATCCTAGCTCCTGGCAAGCAGCAGACCTCTCGGTTTTCCCGGTCGGGGCGGCAGATAGATGACTCAGTCCCCCTGAGGAGGGAGTCCCCGACCACCACCACCCTCCTCCTCCTCTTGGGAGTGGTGGTCGTGGAACCCCCATACCTAGGACACTGCATCTTTTGCCTTCCAATCTCTGGAGTCTCCTTCTGCTCCCTTCCCTCAGATGGGTCATCTAGTCCACTTTCCGCATTAGTACCTGTAGAAAGAACATGGACATGATTGCTCACCTGTATCTCCATTGCTGGTACATGGACGCTCCTCTTTCTCCTTCTGGAGGTCACATGCTGCCAAACTTCTTCACCATCCTTCTGTCCCTGCTGTGCCAGCTCTGAATCTTCAGAACATTGTGGCCGTAGAAGCATCTCCTGACGTCTGTCCAGGAAATCTTCATTTTCTCTTATGCAATGCAGAGTCGACATTCATTTCTCCAGACCTCGAACCTTCTCTTCCAATATGGAGACCAGTTTGCACTTTGTACAGACAAAGTCACTTCTGTCCTGCGGAAGAAAGACAAACATGGCACAACCTGTGCAGGTTACAACAGCTGATCGCTCACCTTCCATATCACCGTCCTCTTAAGAGCTTCCTCAACTGTTGCAGGAACTACTCAGAGAAACCTGCAGATGAAAGCCTCAGTGAGCTCTCCCCGGGCGAACTCCCAGGCAAATTCCCTCTGTTAGCCTCTGCTGTTCGCCGCTCAGCTGGTTCGCCGCTGACTGCCCTTATATACCAGTCAGGCCCACTCAAGGCCCACCTGGAACAAAGCACTCCCAATTCACACTTTTCAAACAAACAAATACAGGTAGTGATCAACTTATAAATAATTATTTGTATTTAGAGATGGGTGAATTATTTTGGTGAACAGTAAATTAGCCCAAAAATGCAGTTATAGCCAAATAAAATATATTGGGAAAATGTTTGAAAAAGTCAAAAAGTTTCATTCTGACATTCGAATAGACATTTAATTTTAAAAATGCCAAATCAACCTCGACAAAAACATTTTTTTGCTTTTTATTTTGTCAAGAAAAACTAAAAATATTCAGTTTGGGCTCAAAGCAAACTGAATATTTTTCGGGGAGGAGGGCATCGGTTTGGGCACCAAGCGAAAAAAAACAACCACAATTATTTGTTCAGCTGTTTGTATGGTAGCACTCAGGAGCCTTAACTTGAACCCCACTGTGCTGGGCAGGGGGCACTGTTCAAATATATAGTAAAAGGCAGTCCTTTTCTTGAGGAGCTTAGAGACTAAATTAAGACACGATCTAACGTGCGGATGTAACAAACAAATAAATGCAGGAAAGGGAGGAAGGTGGGCCAGGGTAACAGTTATAGGAACATGGTGTTACACAACCTCCATGTCTTTTCCTTATTTTTTTAAATATATAATCAAATAGATTTTAACAGTGTCAGTAGTCTCTGCTACCAACCTGCTTATGTACTATGCATTGGTATAAACCTATGCCTATATATTGCTGTATACACATTTAAGTATTTTTCTATTGGCAATTGTAAGCATGACTATACATATCATACTACTTACCTTGTCTTGCTCATCCAACCAGAACTGTCTTCCTTGTCATTTTCGCATAGTATATAAACTGTACCAGAAGAGCAACTGTGATTGGCATTATAATATTTTGCCCTTGTATAATAATTAGATCCAGAATAGCTCTTTCCATCCCGGTGATTTCCCCAAGCACTTTCACAAACAGATACACAAACTCCCAAAGCAAAGGAGATGAGCAAGGAAGAAAGAATAAGAATAGAGAAGGGGGAGAGGTAACTGATGTCTGATGATACAATGCCATTACTCAGCAATAATCTATTCAGAGGGCAGAAAGGGAAAGGTGGGGAAAAGGGAGAGTGAAACACAGACATGGAGGGTGGAGCACTACATCACAATTTAATGGGTTCCTGCTAGTACATATGTAACTCCCTGGTCAGTGAGAGTGTTACATTTTCCTCCATCTGTGCCTGATCCATGATGGATGTGGCTCTTACAGCTCTCAGTTTGTGAGCCTAGAACTTTAGTCCACGCTTTTTGCCTTGGAGTCCCTAGTTCAATCCCCAGTGACAAACAAGATGGGAGCTGTTCTACCTACACAGGACAGATTTTTTTAAAAATCCAGTTAGTAACACCAACCCACAAATAGCACCAAGTTCACAACTTTAGGGCATGATTAGACAGACTTTCCCTCATCAAATAATTCAGCTCATTAGCTGCAGTTCTGCTTTGAATTTTCCCTGAACTAGGAGTAATCAGGATGCTGGCAATGTTCCCAAGGTCTGCTGGCTTGTAAATTGTCAGACAACACTGTGCTCTTACCATTACATAGTCCTACTATTCTTTCAGCTTTGAATACATCAGTCCAACATAGAGCAATGATCACAATTTCTAAAAGAATGAGAACATCTCAGAAGCCAGTGTGTGTATGTGTGTGTATGTGTGCACTCACACACCTTAGTGCATAGTGTATGCAGAATGTGACAATAGAATTAAGTCAGAATGAACTTGAACAGTTTACCATACACCTGAATTTTCAGAGGACTAAATTAAGATGGGGGGACCCATTACCCAGAGACAATGCCCAGCTGAGAAGGCAAGCCACCCTCACCCCTCCTCTGTTGGTGCTAGCATTATGACCAGGATCTCCAGATTAACACTGGACCTAGTTTAGCAGTTCTATATTTTGTAGCCTTAGCTAGTAAATGTCTGACATTTGAAGCCCCTTAACCCCCTCCCCCTTCCAAAAATAGTCTGGCTTACAGAAAGGAGAATTTTATGTTCTGTCTCTCCCTCCTACCCCACAGGACCTCTTGGCAAGTGCAGGAGTGCTGGCAAGTGCAGGAGTGCTGGCAGGGAGGAGAGGTCTCTCCTGATCTTCTCTCCACTAGCCTCTGTGTTTGTCCTCCTCTTCCATTAAAAGCTCCAAAGTCTACTCCTGTTGCTGGTCACAGCTGACCTGATTCTTATAACTATTTGCAGTGTTGTTGTAGCTGTGTTGGTCCTAGTATATGAGAGAGACAAGGTGGGTGAGGTATATCTTTTATTGGACCAGCTTCTGTTGATGGAGACACACTCTCAAGCTCCCCAGAACTGTTCCTCAGGTCACCTGAAGAAGAGCTCTATGGAGCTCAAAAAGATGTCTTTCACCAAAGATGTTCCAATAAAAGATATACCTCATCCACCTTGTCGCTTTGATTCTTTTAAGTGTTGCTGCTACCAACAGTATGCCAAATAGCAACAGAAAAAATAATCTGACCAGTTTTCCCTCTGACACAGTTTGGCAAAGCTCTAAGATGTGACAGCAGAGACTCTGCAGATGTAGGCCTGATCTATACACCATTTTTGTTCTGATATCATAGAATCATAGAAATATAGGACTGGAAGGGAACTCAAGAGGTCACCAATCCAGCCCCGAGAACTGAGGTAGGACCAAGTAAACCTAGACCAGTGGCTCTCAAACTAGGGCCACCGCTTGTTCAGGGAAAGCCCCTGGCGGGCCGGGCCAGTTTGTTTACCTGCCGCATCCGCAGGTTCGGCCAATCGTAGCTCCCAGTGGCCGCGGTTCACTGCTCCAGGCCAATGGGCGCGGCGGGAAGTGGCGGCCAGTATGTCCCTCAGCCCGTGCCGCTTCCTGCATCTCCCATTGGCCTGGAGCGGCGAACCGCAGCCACTGGGAGCTGCAATTGGCCGAACCTGCGGATGCGGCAGGTAAACAAACTGGCCCGGCCCGCCAGGGGCTTTCCCTGAACAAGCGGTGGCCCTAGTTTGAGAGCCACTGACCTAGACCATCCCTGGCAGGTGATTGTCTAGCATGTTCTTAAAATCCCACAATAATGGGGATTCCACAATCTCCCTTGGAAGTCTATTCCAGAGCTTAAATATCCTTATAGTTAGAAAGCTTTTCCTAATATCGAACCTAAATCTCTCTTGCTGCAAATTAAATCCATTCCTTCTTGTCCTACCTTCAGTGGACATGAAGAACAACTGATCACCTACTTTCACACGATAAACAAACACCCCGACTTTCACAATAAGCCTAAAATAAAACTAATCCCATTTCAAAACAAGGCCAAAACAAGCCAATCTCTAAGAACCCTGTGACAGGGTCGGTAGCTCACCGCTGTGGCGCCTCCTCCTGGCCGCTTCGGGGAATTAGTTTTGCGCCAGTAGAGCGCCCTCTTTGGGTGGCGTTCCGCCTGTCGTCTCGCCTCTGTGGGGTGCACGGACTTGCGTTGCTCCCGACGTCGGCGTCCTCTTCCGGAGCACTGCCCTCCGACAGTGTCCCTTTGTCCAATCACACCCCCTTCCGGGGGGGGGGGGGGGCAAACAACAGCCCCACACCTTCAAGTCCGATCCTCACCGTCTAGGATCTGGTGTGGTTCTGACCGGCCGTTCCCTGCGGCCCGTGGCTGTGCGTGGGGTAGCACAGCAAACAAAGGGGGAAAAAGGGGGGGGGGGAACTCAGGCCCGCCCACTACTCTGAGTCCCGGTCCAGAGGCCCTCGTGTGACAGTCTCACTGTCTTCCTTCTCCTTACTCCTCTGACTATCCCTCTGGACCGCTTCCCCAACAGCCCTTCGCTACGCTAGGCCTCCTCCTCCCAGGCCTGCCGCCTAGCAGGCTATGGAGTAGGGCCTTCTCCCACTCTCAGGCTGGCCTGCACTGCGCTGTCCGAGGTGCTGGCCTCCCAGCTCTGGAGACAGACCTTCCCCTCTGAAGGCCTGGGACAGACTGACTGCTCCTGCTCTGGGCAGCCTTTTATATGGCTAAGCCGGGCCCTGATTGGCTGGCTACAATCTGCCTTCTGATTGGCCCTCTGTAAGCCCTTCCCTGATTGGCCGCGCGTCTACGCAGGCGCCTAGGCCTGCCGCAGCCCAGTCTCTCTAGGTGTGGGGTAATCGCCCCACCACACACCCTCCCCCTTAAGAACCCTCCCGGGGGGGGTGGGGGGGTATCCTAACTGGCCTAATGGCCTAGAGCATGGAAAGCAACCTTTGTCCCGCAGTGGCTCGGCTTACCGGCTCAAAGTCTAGAAACTTAGCCCTTGTCACTGGGCCTTATGGCCTACTGGCCCCAAAGTCCCGGAAATTAGTCTTTGCCGACGGGCAACCCGGCTTATCCACCGTCTCAGCGGGGGGGTCCCACCGAAACACGCTGAGGCTTACCGGGTCCGACGTACCAGTCCGTCTCTTCCCTTAAGCTGCCTCCTATCTGTTCCGCTGCTGGAGTGTCCCACAGGTCTCCTGATTCTCCACGGGTCTCGTGGTTCACCGCCTCGGCTGGTCCCTCCCACAGTGAGGCTCCCTCTCGACCAGGAGAAGTCGCAGTCCTCGGCGGTTCCAGGAGTGTGGGCTGGTCCTCCACCAGGGCTTCCCGCAAGGGTTCTCCTCCCACGGCCGTCTGCCTAGGCTGGGGTATGTTCCCTCCTCTCGCACTCTCTGTGCATTTGAGACACACCCCGTACAAGCGTGACGGATCCTCTGCCGTCAGGGCTAACTGTTCAGGGCCTCGGCAGTTGGATGGGAGCTTAACTGCCCCCTTGCAGACCACCCCCTGCGCTAAGGATCCCCCTCCTTGACCCGATTCTTCGCCCTCCTCCCCTAGCCTGGAGAAGAAATCAGTGTTAGTATGAGCCTTACCCGGTCGGTGTAGAACCTGGAAGTCGTAAGGCTGGAGGGCAAGGTACCACCGCATAATTCTAGCGTTCGTGTCTTTCATGCTGTGGATCCATCGCAAAGGGGCGTGATCTGTGATTAATTTAAAACTATTCCCTAGCAGATAGTAACGGAGGGCGTCGATAGCCCACCGTACCGCCAAGGCCTCTTTCTCTATTGTTGAGAAGTGTCTCTCTCGGGGGAACAGCTTCCGACTTAAATACAGTACAGGATGCTCTTCCCCGTCTACTTCCTGGGAGAGTACTGCGCCCAGGCCGACTTCCGAAGCATCTGTTTGGAGTATAAACTCTTTCGTGAAGTCGGGGTGTCGTAGTACTGGTTCTTGAGTGAGCCGTTCCTTGAGTGTGTTAAAGGCTCGCTCGCATTGTGTAGTCCACTGTACCTGTCGAGGCTGGGAGTTCTTCGTTAGGTCTGACAGGGGGGCGGCTATGGATGCGAAGTCTGGTACAAAACGACGATAGTACCCAGCTAATCCCAAGAACTGACGCACTTGTTTCTTCGTCGTGGGGGTGGGTACATCTCTGAGGGCTTGTACCTTGCTAATCAGGGGTGTTAGTTTCCCCCCTCCTACCGTGTATCCCAGGTAGGTCACTTCTTCTTGGCCTAAGTGACATTTCGCCGGGTTAGCTGTTAGGCCGGCCGCTCTGAGGGCTTGTAGCACTGCTGCCAGGTGGTGTAAATGGCTCTCCCAGTCAAGGCTATAAACCACGATATCATCTATGTACGCTGCCGCGTATTGGTCGTGGGGCTGGAGGACCTTGTTCATCAGGCGTTGAAACGTGGCTGCTGCTCCGTGCAAGCCGAACGGCATGGTTACGAACTGGAAGAGGCTGAAAGGCGTAGGGAAGGCCGTCTTCGCTCGGGAGTTTGGCGTCAGTGGGATCTGCCAATATCCTTTAGTCAAATCTAAAGTTGACAGGTACTTGGCTCCTCCGAGGCGCTCTAACAGTTCATCCACTCTCGGCATTGGATAGGCATCAAAACGAGAGATAGCGTTGACCTTTCTGAAGTCGATGCAAAACCGGGTCGCCCCATCTGGTTTCGGTACTAAGACGATAGGGCTTCGCCACTCGCTCGTCGATTCTTCTACCACTCCCATCTCCAACATCGTCTCCACCTCCCGCCGGACGGTATCCCACATTTTCTTGGGTAACGGTCGATGGTTGTCAGTCACTCTCTTCCCGGGGTCTGTGGCAATATGATGACTCATTAGGGTCGTCCGGCCTGGGCGGGCCGATAATACATCTGAGAACTTCTCCACCATCTGTTGCAGTTGTCCTCTCTGTCTGGGGTCGAGGCCTGACCCCACCACAGCCGGTCCGGGGTCGGGAAGATCTCCTGCTAGGGGTCCAAGTTCCGACTCTGGGGTGGACGGGCCGATGAACATGGCTTCCCGGGTCTTCCAGGCCTTTAGGAGATTAATATGGTAAATACGGGTCTCTTTGCGTCGGCCAGGTAGTCTGACCTCGTAATCGACTGGTCCCACTCGTCTGATCACTTCGTAGGGACCCTGCCATTTGGCCAGGAGCTTCGACTCGGAAGAGGGCAGCAACAGCAACACCCTATCGCCTGGGGCGAACTTCCTCCCTCTAGCCCTTCGATTATAGAGGCGCTCCTGACCTGCCTGGGCCCGTTCCAGGTTTTCACGGGCGAAGGCCCCTAACGTTTGGAGTCGCTCCCGGAGCTGTAGCACGTATTGTGTGGTCCCAAGGACCCGTGTTTCCTGTGTTTCCCACTCCTCTTTCAGGAGGTCCAGTATTCCTCTGGGCTGCCTGCCGTATAGGAGCTCGAAGGGCGAGAACCCCGTCGAGGCCTGTGGTACCTCTCTTATTGCAAACAACAGGGCCGGCAACAAGGTGTCCCAATGTGAGGGGTCCTCCTCCACAAACTTCCGCAACATGGCTTTTAGTGTACCATTGAACCGCTCTACCAAGCCATCGGCCTGCGGGTGGTACACCGATGTCCGGAGGGTCCGGATATGGAGGAGGTGACATAGCTCAGCTATTAACTTGGAGGACACATTGGTGCCCTGGTCCGTCAATATTTCACCGGGTATCCCCACCCGGGCGAAAATCTTTACCAGTTCACCCGCAATGGTCGGTGCTGTCGCTGTCTTTAGGGGAACGGCTTCGGGGTAGCGTGTTGCGTAGTCCACGACTACTAGTATAAAGCGGTTCCCTGTCTTGCTTCGCTCAAGGGGGCCGACGAGATCCATCCCGATCCGTTCAAAGGGTACCCCCACGACTGGCATGGGTACCAGGGGTGCAGGAGCTACCCCTTTCGGTCCGGCTCGCTGGCATTCTGGGCACGAGGCGCAAAAGTCTGCCACTTCCCGGTGGATGCCTGGCCAGAAAAACCGGCGGGCCACCCTCTGTAGGGTCTTCTCGCGTCCCAGGTGTCCGGCCCAAGGGTTTGCGTGGGCTAAGTGGAGGAGGCCGGCTCGTAGTCTCCGGGGGACCAACAGCTGGCGGAACGTCTCTCGGGTCTGGGGTTCCTGCGCTATTCGGTACAGGCGGTCCTGCCATACCTCAAAGCGGGGGCCCTGCGGAGTCCGTACCGTCCCGTCCCCCTCAACAGCAGGGTTGGTGGCTTGTTCCCAGGCTCGGCTTAGGGTTGGGTCTTCCCGTTGCTCACGTAAGAAGTCCCCGTCGTGCTCTAACTCTACCCGGGCGTCCTCCACCGAACGGGGTCTGTCTCCCGGACAACTCGCAGGGGTCTCCGCCGTCGAGGAGGTCCCCTCGCCGGGGTCATCCCTTAGCCTGCTCCCAAGCAGCCCCGTTCCCGGTGCTATAGTCCTGTCTGGTCGGGGCTTGGGTGGCTGATATCTTAGGAGGACCTCTCCGAAGCCGGGCCAATCTCGTCCCAACACCACTGGGTAGGCCAGCCTAGGGGCCACTCCTACTCGGAGACCCTCCTCTCGGCCGCCTACTCCCATCTTGACCCAGGCTGTGGGATACTGGCAGATGTCTCCATGCACACACTGCAGGTAGATCGGGGGCCCCGAAAGATTGAGGTTCGGGACCAGCCCCTCTCGTATGAGGGTCTGACTACACCCCGAATCTACGAGGGCATTGGTGGGGTTCCCTTCAACCTGGACCGGGACTATCAATTTTCTTACCCCTTTCTGCCGTGCCCGTTGTCCGGCCATCCAGGCCTGCCCGTAGCTGCAGTCCATAAAAGGGCAATCTCACCGGAAATGTCCCTCTTGACCGCAGCCCCAGCACCTCTCTCGGGTTTCGGCCGGGCTTGGGCCTCCTCCGGGGGGGCCTGTTCGCTCCGGGGGCTGTTGCTCCTTTCGAGTCGCCACCGGCAATAACTGGGGTCGGGGTTCAGGGTTGGGAGGTCTCGGGTGCCGATGGCTGTTGCCTGCCAGTGGTCCAGAGGCTCCCGTCCCACGAGGGTTCCCCTTCTCTGCGCCGCCCTTGCGACCAAGGCTCTCGGCTGCTCGGGGTGGTGCCTCTGCCCCCTCGGCAGATAAGTAGTCCTCCATTAAGGCCACTGCTGCGGAGAGGGTGGCCGGTCGATGCCGTCGCACCCAGGCCCTCCCTCCCGGGGGTAGGATCTGGGTGAACTGCTCTAAGGCTACCAGCTCCGCCACCTGGGGTCCCGTCAGGCCCTCTGGGTCCAACCATCTCCAGCAGTGGTCCCGGATGCGTTGGGCCACGGCGCGGGGTCGGGCCCCCGGAGGATATTGTTCTTTACGGAGACGCTGTCGGTAGGTCTCTGGGCTAATGCCGGTATGGTCTAGGATGGCCGCCTTGACTCGGGCGTACTCGAGTGCTTCCCGGGGGTCGAGGCTCCGATATGCGGCCTGAGCCTGCCCCGTCAAATAAGGGGCTAGTAACGTGGCCCAATGTTCTGAGGGCCACCGGGCAGCAGTCGCCACCCGCTCAAATGTGACCAGATAGGCCTCCGGGTCATCCTCGGGCCCCATCTTGGTGAGGCGTATCGGTAAGGCCCCTGGGGTATCCCCCAGTCCGGGTCCCATGGGGGCGGCAGGGGTGCCTCCTGCCGGCCATAACAGTGCGGCCATCTGTTGCACCAAATGTTCCTGCTGCACCCGCTGCTGGGTGGCCAACTCTCGGAGGAGCTGCTGCTGATTCTCTTGGTGCTGGGTCATCAGCAGCTGCTGCTGAGTGGTCATCTGCTGCAGCATTTGCATCTGTTGCTGGTGCTGCTGGGCCGACTGCTCTTGCTGCTTCTCTAGCAGCCATTTTAATAACTTCTCAGCCTCCATGTTGGGGTTCAGCGGGTTACTCCCGGTTCAATCCCCTCACTCTGGACCCCTTTGGTGGGTCCGGGTCTGTACCCACAATCTGGGTCGACCGTCTGTCTGCGCACGACACTGCTCTGGGCAATAGTCCACAGTCTTGGCGCTGGCCCCTCGTATCAGGGGCGGATCACTATGCCCGCATTCTCCACCACGTGTGACAGGGTCGGTAGCTCACCGCTGTGGCGCCTCCTCCTGGCCGCTTCGGGGAATTAGTTTTGCGCCAGTAGAGCGCCCTCTTTGGGTGGCGTTCCGCCTGTCGTCTCGCCTCTGTGGGGTGCACGGACTTGCGTTGCTCCCGACATCGGCGTCCTCTTCCGGAGCACTGCCCTCCGACAGTGTCCCTTTGTCCAATCACACCCCCTTCCGGGGGGGGGGGCAAACAACAGCCCCACACCTTCAAGTCCGATCCTCACCGTCTAGGATTTGGTGTGGTTCTGACCGGCCGTTCCCTGTGGGGTAGCACAGCAAACAAAGGGGGAAAAAGGGGGGGGGGGGGGACTCAGGCCCGCCCACTACTCTGAGTCCCGGTCCAGAGGCCCTCGTGTGACAGTCTCACTGTCTTCCTTCTCCTTACTCCTCTGACTATCCCTCTGGACCGCTTCCCCAACAGCCCTTTGCTACGCTAGGTCTCCTCCTCCCAGGCCTGCCGCCTAGCAGGCTATGGAGTAGGGCCTTCTCCCACTCTCAGGCTGGCCTGGCCTGCACTGCGCTGTCCGAGGTGCTGGCCTCCCAGCTCTGGAGACAGACCTTCCCCTCTGAAGGCCTGGGACAGACTGACTGCTCCTGCTCTGGGCAGCCTTTTATATGGCTAAGCCGGGCCCTGATTGGCTGGCTACAATCTGCCTTCTGATTGGCCCTCTGTAAGCCCTTCCCTGATTGGCTGCGCGTCTACGCAGGCGCCTAGGCCTGCCGCAGCCCAGTCTCTCTAGGTGTGGGGTAATCGCCCCACCACAAACCCCAACACTTTATGTGACTAAATTCCCCCCCAGCGTGCAGTCTGGGACTGTGGTGGACCCACTGTGCACCCCTGATTCTCTCCCTCACTTGCCCCTGCTTTGCCCTTGACCCTGCTTGGCCCCCCTTGCCCCTGCTTGCCGGGAGCCGATCAAAAAAAAAGAAGCAACAATCTACAAGCCAAAAACTAGCCAACAAGCAACTCACAAGCCAATTAAGCCAAAAACAAGCCCGATTTCTGCATTGTTTTCGTGGGTTTGGCATGTCTGCTGATCACCATCCTCTTTATAACAACCCTTATTATATTTTAAGACAATTATTAGGTCATCCCTCAGTCTTCTTTTCTCATGACTAAACAGTCTCAGTTTTTTTAACCTTTTCTGATAAGTCAGGTTTTCTAAACATTTTATTTCTGTTGCTCTCCTCTGGACTCTTCCATTTATCCACATCTTTCCTAAAGTCCAGAATTGGACAAAGTAATCCAGCTGAGGCCTCACCAGTAGAGATGTACAGTTACCTCCCATGTCTTACATATGACACTCCCGTTAATACACTCCAGCATTATATTAGTCTTTTTTGCAACTGCATCACATTGCTGACTGATACTCAGTTTGTGATCCACTATAACCCCCAGATACTTTTCAACAGTACAACCACCTATCGTGTTATTCTCCATTATGTAGTTGTGCATTTGATTTTTCCTTCCTATGTGTAGTACTTTGCACTTGTCTTTACTGAATTTCATCTTATTGATTTCAGACCAATTCTCCTATTTGTCAAGGTAATTTCAAAGTCTAATCCTGTCCTCTGAAGTGCTTACAACTCCCAGTAGCTTGGTTTCATCTTCAGATTTGATAAGCATACTCTCCACTCCATTCTCCAAGTGATTAATGAAAATATTGACTAGTACTAGACCCAGGACAGACCCTGTGGGAGCCCTCTGGTTACACCCTCTCAGTCTGGCAGCAAACCACAGATAACTGTTCTTTGAGTATGGTCTTTCAACCAGGTGTGCACCCACCTTATAGTAAATTCATCTAGATCACATTTCTCTAGTTTGCTCATGAGAATGTCATGAGGCACTGTGATCAAAATATATCAGGGCTATTTCCTCCCCCATCCACTAGGCCAGTAACCCTGTCAAAGAAGGAAATGAAGTTGGTTTGGCCTGATTTGTTCTTAAGAAATCCATACTGGCTACTCCTTACACCCCGTTTCCTCTGGGTGCTTACAAATTGATTGTTTAATAATTTGTTCCAGTATCTCTTCAGGTCCCCCTCCAACACCTAGCCCTCTGTTAAGGTTGCCTTTTTTAATGCTTACCTGTGAGCTTTTGTCACCTGTCCCCTTTGAACTTAGGTTAAAACCCCTCCTCACTGGGTCAGTGAGTTGACATGCAAAGATGCTCTTCCCCTTCCTGGTCAGGTGAACCCCATCTTTTCCTAGCAGTCCTTCCTGGAACAGCATCCCACAGTTGAGGAAGCCAAAGCCCTTCCATCGACACCATCTGCACAGCCGTGCACTCATCTCCAGGATGTGCATGTCTTTGCCTGTGCTCTTACCCTCAACTGGGAGGACGGACGAGAAGACTACCTGTGCCCTGGACTCCTTCACCCTCATTGCCAGATCCCTGTAATCACAGTTGATCTGTTCAAGGTCATGCCTGGAAATATCATTAGTGGCCAGATGGATGTGTAGCATGGGGTAGTGGTCAGAGAAATGGATGAGCCTCAGCAACTTTTCCATAACATCTTGGATCCAGGTTCTAGGCAGGCAGCACACCCCCTGGGACAGCATGTCAGGTTGGCAGATGGATGCCTCAGTGCCCCTCAGAAGGGACTCCCTGACCACCAGCACCCTACGCCTCCTCACCTTAGGTGAGGTGGCTGTAAGCCTCCCATCCCTGAAGGCAGGTGGCTCCTCCTCCTCAGCCACTGAGGGCTGCTCATCACCTCCTGTTGTCAATACTGGTTCTCAGACACAATGGATGGAGGACCTGGGTGGGAGGGTTGAGCACTGTCTTCTGCCCAAAGTGGCCAGCAGCCTGTCTCCTCCCCATACAGCAACTGATTCTCCTTCCTCCTCTGATGCTGCTGAACTCATCTGTGTTTGGCTAGCATCCTCCATCCCAAAAGTTTCCATGTGGATCCTGTCAATAAAGTACTCATGTTCCTGGATGCTAAGTAGATGAGCTACCTCCACCTGCAGCTCTCTGACCTGCTTCCTGAGGGACTTCACCCCCAGACACCTCTCACACTGGGTGGTTCCCCTTGCCTGGCTTTTGTTGACAGGCAGGGACATACAGGCCTGGATTCCCAGCAAGTCATACCAGAACATCAGTGGAAGTTTCCAGGATCAGGATGGCTGTCTGGTGGGGGTCCACCAAAGGTGCAGGCGGAGGAATAGCTAGCAATAGTGTTTAACCATACCCTGTTTTCCTCCCATTGTGGGTTTTTCCTTGTACAGTACCCTTCAAATTACCGGGGGAGGGGTGAATTACCTCCCTGCCTAGCTCTGCTATTAAACTCTGTTGTCTAGCTCTCTTAGTCTCCCAGCAGCCTTCTTACCAACCACGTGTCTTACTAACCACTGAAAACCTGAATGCTTTTTCTTATCTATATCTGTTAGGAATGTGATTTATTTATCAACATATTTATAACCTCTATTGTGGATGTAGTTATACCAGTATAAAACTGCCTTATAGCAGTATAGCTTATTTCCCTTCCCAGGCAGGAACATGTTATACTGGTATAATTATAAGCATATTTATATTGGTATAACTGTGTCCACACTAGGAAGGTTGTCCCACTTTAACTATACTTGTGTGGTTAAAACTGTACAACCTTTTTACATAGACAAGGCCATAGAAAGGTAGCAAGAGAGAGAAGCTAAACCCTTTTATTGTTAAAAAAAGGAAAAAGAGGAAGGATGAGATTCTGCAGAATTGATGGCATTTTCCAGGAAAGATTCCTACTTGCTCTAGGCAAACAAGTGAATGTTTTTTTCAAGCTCTGGGTATGACAAGGCCACAAAGATTTTCTGATTTAGATACAGTAAAAACAAAAAAAAAAAAGATTTCCTTTGCTATACGTTTTTTTGTTTATTTTATCTCACTGGACTTTTGAGATTCTCTGTATTCGTTTTAACTGTAGGTTAACATACAGCTAGACAAATTAAAAGTTAATTTACACATAAAACTCATGAGCTACAATGGCACAGACAGAATCTCTTCTCTATATACTGGATTCTCTGGTGCAGACAAACTACATTATTTCTCATTCTCATCATCCAATATACACGGAATAGAAACTAAAAACTCAACTCTTTCTTTACTGAAATATTGTGCTTCTTCACAAATTATAGATCCCCCATCCTTGAAAGCAAATGTGTGCTATGAGACAACATATATATAGTGCCTGACACTTACTATATTCCCTTCCCAATCTCAGTAAGAGAGAGTGTTGCATGCCAGTCACCCTTGATACATTTCTATCAGGAAAAGGTAGCAGCTGTTGTTCCACTACCCATGTTGAGAGCAGCAAACTACACCATTGGCAGGGCTACAATATCCCACCTGGCATGTGAAAACACTGTGCTGACTGGGAAGGACTCTTTTTTAGAAGCATCTAAACAAGGGATGGATTCAACCACATTTCATTCCAAAGAGGCTCATAAGGACAGCTGTATTTCCATGTTGTTCTTCTGAGTGTCAAATGATTGGAATGGTGCCATGTGGATTCTTTACTCTCTTTCACAAGGCACTTGAAAACCGGAAATATGGCATCTACATGATAAATGCTTGGAACATCATAAAGGTTAGAACATCCCCACAGTCACAGGATTCTAAATATAATCATATAATTATTGGAAGAAGATGCAACAAGCAAGCCATTAAAACCAGAGGTTCTGAGAGCTATTTCATTATAATTTCGTTTTGTATTTACCTTTTGTATGATGTTTTTTAACTTGTATCTATACAGGGGCTGCTAACAGGGAGTTTCGCAAGGGAGTTCTCCAGGTGAAGGAGGAGCAATACAGCAACCTTTTGGGGACCGTGTGCTGTGGCTGGCAGTTGGAAGCTGTGAGCTTCAAAGGAAGGTTTGAAAGCTAGAAGCCTCTGGTAAGTGGCTGAGCCTTAATCAGTGGGCGGGGCATTCATACAGGCCAGGGCTTTATAAAGCAGCGCACAAGCGACCAGGGAGCTTTGCGACCAGGGGCTGCTAACAGGGAGTTTCGCAAGGGAGTTCGGAAGGGAGCAGGAAGGGGGCGAGGGTCCCTTGCCGGTTCCATCTGTTTTCTCTTGATTCCCCTTAATACCTATAAAGCAACTACATTCTAACTGTTTGCTTAAACAACCCTTTCAGCTGACAGGGGGCTGCAGATGGGAGTTTGACAGAGGGAGGCTTACGATGGTTAGGAAGACCCGCAACACCTGTGCCAGCACTGCTACTGTCTCCTCCACCTGTGCCTGTAGCCAGACAGAGTGCCTAAGCATGGATGCCTCTACCCAGATCCTGGTGTGGTTTTGCAAAGACTGTAACTTGCAATTTCCACTTACTGATATCCAGGCTGGGGGAACCATCCAATGTGAAAGGTGCCTGCTGGTGGAATCTCTCAGGCAGCAGGTGGGAGAGCTACAGGAGGAAGTGGCTAGGTTGAGGAGCATCCGTATCCACGAGCAATTCCTCGACAGTGTCCATGTGGAGACAGCTGAGGTAGCTGTCCCAGTACACAGGACTGCTGATACACCACTGGTGGAGGAGGAGATGGCTCAGGGTGGACGCTGGCAGCTGGTTACTTCTGGCAGCAGGCAGTGCTCCACCCTTGCTCCGAACCCTCCTGCCGTGGTTATAGGTAACCGTTATGCTCTTCTTGATACAGGAAAGAAGGAATCACTCCCTACAGTAAAGGAGGAGAAGCCTCGTACCCCTAAGGCTGGAGAGTCTGCTGCCACCACTGCGAATAGGAAACGTAGGGTAGTGGTGGTCGGAGACTCTCTGCTGAGGGGGACAGAGGCGCCCATCTGTCGCCCTGACATTTCATCTCGGGAGGTATGCTGCCTGCCGGGGGCCCGTATCCGAGACGTTACGGAGGCATTGTCGAGGATTATCCGGCCCTCTGACTACTACCCCATGCTACTCATCCATGTGGGCACAAATGATACTGCGCGGTGTGACACTGAGCGGATCAAGAGTGACTACAGGGCTCTGGGAGCACGGGTGAAGGAGTTTGGAGCGCAGGTGGTATTCTCTTCAATTCTTCCTGTCAAAGGTAGGGGCCCGGGCAGAGACAGATGCATCATGGAGGTGAATGCCTGGCTGCGAAGATGGTGTCGCCAGGAGGGCTTTGGCTTCCTAGACCACGGGATGCTATTCGAGGAAGGACTGCTAGGCAGAGATGGCGTTCACCTTTCGAGGAGAGGGAAGACCCTATTCGGACACAGACTGGCTAACCTAGTGAGGAGGGCTTTAAACTAGGTTCGACGGGGACAGGTGAGCAAAGCCCACAGGTAAGTGGGGAACATGGAGACCGGGGAAATGAGTCGGAAACGAGAGGGAGTGTGGGCTATATTGGCAGAGAGAAAGGAGAGTCAGGAAAAAACTGGGAGGAAAGATCAAACCAGTATCTTAGATGCCTATATACAAATGCGAGAAGTATGGGGAATAAGCAGGAAGAACTGGAAGTGCTAATAAATAAATACAACTATGACATTGTTGGCATCACTGAAACTTGGTGGGATAATACACATGATTGGAATGTTGGTGTGGATGGGTACAGCTTGCTCAGGAAGGATAGACAGGGGAAAAAGGGAGGAGGTGTTGCCTTATATATTAAAAATGTACACACTTGGACTGAGGTAGAGATGGACATAGGAGACGGAAGTGTTGAGAGTCTCTGGGTTAGGCTTAAAGGGGCAAAAAACAAGGGAGATGTCATGCTAGGCGTCTACTACAGGCCACCTAACCAGGTGGAAGAGGTGGATGAGGCTTTTTTCAAGCAACTAACAAAATCATCCAAAGCCCAAGATTTGGTGGTGATGGGGGACTTCAACTATCCGGATATATGTTGGGAAAATAACACAGCGGGGAACAGACTATCCAACAAATTCTTGGACTGCATTGGAGACAACTTTTTATTTCAGAAGGTTGAAAAAGCCACTAGGGGGGAAGCTGTTCTAGACTTGATTTTAACAAATAGGGAGGAGCTCGTTGAGAATGTGAAAGTAGAAGGCAGCCTGGGTGAAAGTGATCATGAAATCATAGACTTTGCAATTCTAAGGAAGGGTAGAAGGGAGAACAGCAAAATAGAGACAATGGATTTCAGGAAGGCAGATTTTGGGAAGCTCAGAGAGCTGATAGGTAAGGTCCCATGGGAATCAAGACTGAGGGGAAAAACAACTGAGGAGAGTTGGCAGTTTTTCAAAGGGACACTATTAAGGGCCCAAAAGCAAGCTATTCCGCTGGTTAGGAAAGATAGAAAATGTGGCAAAAGACCACCTTGGCTTAACCACGAGATCTTGCACGATCTAAAAAATAAAAAGGAGTCATATAAAAAATGGAAACTAGGACAGATTACAAAGGATGAATATAGGCAAACAACACAGGAATGCAGGGGCAAGATTAGAAAGGCAAAGGCACAAAATGAGCTCAAACTAGCTACGGGAATAAAAGGAAACAAGAAGACTTTTTATCAATACATTAGAAGCAAGAGGAAGACCAAAGACAGGGTAGGCCCACTGCTTAGTGAAGAGGGAGAAACAGTAACAGGAAACTTGGAAATGGCAGAGATGCTTAATGACTTCTTTGTTTCGGTCTTCACCGAGAAGTCTGAAGGAATGCCTAACATAGTGAATGCTAATGGGAAGGGGGTAGGTTTAGCGGATAAAATAAAAAAAGAACAAGTTAAACATCACTTAGAAAAGTTAGATGCCTGCAAGTCACCCGGGCCTGATGAAATGCATCCTAGAATAATCAAGGAGCTAATAGAGGAGGTATCTGAGCCTCTAGCTATTATCTTTGGAAAGTCATGGGAGACGGGAGAGATTCCAGAAGACTGGAAAAGGGCAAATATAGTGCCCATCTATAAAAAGGGAAATAAAAACAACCCAGGTAACTACAGACCAGTTAGTTTAACTTCTGTGCCAGGGAAGATAATGGAGCAAGTAATTAAGGAAATCATCTGCCAACACTTGGAAGGTGGTAAGGTGATAGGGAATAGCCAGCATGGATTTGTGAAGAACAAATCATGTCAAACCAATCTGATAGCTTTCTTTGATAGGATAACGAGCCTTGTGGATAAGGGTGAAGCGGTGGATGTGGTATACCTAGACTTTAGTAAGGCATTTGATACGGTCTCGCATGATATTCTTATCGATAAACTAGGCAAATACAAATTAGATGGGGCTACTATAAGGTGGGTGCATAACTGGCTGGATAATCGTACTCAGAGAGTTGTTATTAATGGTTCCCAATCCTGCTGGAAAGGCGTAACGAGTGGGGTACCGCAGGGGTCTGTTTTGGGACCGGCTCTGTTCAATATCTTCATCAACGACTTAGATATTGGCATAGAAAGTACGCTTATTAAGTTTGCGGATGATACCAAACTGGGAGGGATTGCAACTACTTTGGAGGACAGGGTCATAATTCAAAATGATCTGGACAAATTGGAGAAATGGTCTGAGTTAAACAGGATGAAGTTTAACAAAGACAAATGCAAAGTGCTCCACTTAGGAAGGAAAAATCAATTTCACACATACAGAATGGGAAAAGACTGTCTAGAAAGGAGTACGGCAGAAAGGGATCTAGGGGTTATAGTGGACCACAAGCTAAATATGAGTCAACAGTGTGATGCTGTTGCAAAAAAAGCAAACATGATTCTGGGATGCATTAACAGGTGTGTTGTGAGCAAGACACGAGAAGTCATTCTTCCGCTCTACTCTGCTCTGGTTAGGCCTCAGCTGGAGTATTGTGTCCAGTTCTGGGCGCCGCATTTTAAAAAAGATGTGGAGAAACTGGAAAGGGTCCAAAGAAGAGCAACAAGAATGATTAAAGGTCTTGAGAACATGACCTATGAAGGAAGGCTGAAAGAATTGGGTTTGTTTAGTTTGGAAAAGAGAAGACTGAGAGGGGACATGATAGCAGTTTTCAGGTATATAAAAGGGTGTCATAAGGAGGAGGGAGAGAACTTGTTCACCTTAGCCTCTAAGGATAGAACCAGAAACAATGGGTTTAAACTGCAGCAAGGGAGGTCTAGATTGGACATTAGGAAAAAGTTCCTAACTGTCAGGGTGGTTAAACACTGGAACAAATTGCCTAGGGAGGTTGCGGAATCTCCGTCTCTGGAGATATTTAAGAGTAGGTTAGATAAATGTCTATTAGGGATGGTCTAGGCAGTATTTGGTCCTGCCATGCGGGCAGGGGACTGGACTCGATGACCTCTCGAGGTCCCTTCCAGTCCTATAATCTATGAATCTATGAAAAAATAATGGTTTAGTTTGAGAGAAAAGTCCTATCTTCAATATTTTGACATTATTGAAAAGTTACTTCAAGATTTAAACAACAAACATTACATTGGCTAATTCTACTTTCCAATGACAAAGTTTAAAAACTGTTGACTGATTATAGAAAAAAGGTCAATAGGTAAAATCGTTAGAGCTGTAGCCAGGTCCCAGAAATTCAAGCTTGTCTTGAAGAACCTAAATATGGTAACAAAATTCCCTTCTTTTAAATCTGTAGTTGTTCTCTTTAATGTGAGATTATTTTAGTAGCTGATGAAGATTCCATTTTATATGTGGATTCTAGACTATGTACTCTGGTTAAATGCCCAAAGCACTCATTTGCCTCTTTCATTCACCCTTTCTATAAACACCTTAAAAACATATTTTTAAAAAAAATAAAGGCCTTATAATAAGTAGTGTACAATCAAAGTAGGGAACCTAGATGGTTCAGTAAGTATGTACTTTACACACAACAAATACATTCTTGACAATGAACTTTCTGAAATCAAGGAAATGAAGTGTACAGTTGCCAACTCTTGATAATTTATAGATGCTCTGATTCAGTGGCCTCTTTCTAGGAAGGACAAACCTGGAACATGCTGAACTTTTTTACAATGTGCTTAACTAAAATCCACATTATTCCAGGAGCACATAAATAGTCGAGAAGCATGAGTTAAGTGTACAAATTTGAACCAGCTGTAGTGTTTTAAATGAAACATCCTTGAAGCAAGAGGAGTGCGAACGGCAGTAGGTCCCCATTCTTACAGGCAAATCTTTACCACAGCAATTAAATCCGGAATGTTAGCAGGAAATAGAGATATGTTTTTAATCATGATTCATCAACATGAGGAACACTAGCTAGGAATGTGCATACAACACTGCAAATGCTTAAACATAGTAAAAATAGTGATGTGGATTTTGCTCTCAGCCCTGGTCTACACTACGAATTTAGGTCGAATTTAGCAGCTTTAGATCAATTTAACCCTGCACCCATCCACACGATAAAGCCATTTTTGTTGACTTAAAGGGCTCTTAAAATCAATTTCTGTACTCCTCCCCGATGAGGGGATTAGCGCTGAAATCGACATCACTGGTTGAATTTGGAGTAGTGTGGATGCAATTTGACGGTATTGGCCTCCGGGAGCTATCCCAGAGTGCTCCATTGTGGACAGCACTCTCAACTCAGATGCACTGGCCAGGTAGACAGGAAAAGCCCGCGAACTTTTGAATTTCATTTCCTGTTTGGCCAGCGTGGCAAGCTGATCAGCACAGGTGACCGTGCAGAGCTCATCAGCAGAGGTGACCATGGAGTCCCAGAATCGCAAAAGAGCTCCAGCATTGACCAAACAGGAGGTACTGGATCTGATCGCTATATGGGGAGATGAATCCATGCTATCCATTCCAAGAGATAAAATGCCAGAATATTTGAAAAAATCTCCAATGGCATGAAGGACAGAGGCTATAACAGGGACCTGCAGCAGTGCCGCGTGAAACTTAAGGAGCTCGGGCAAGCCTACCAAAAAACCAAAGAGCCAAATGGCTGCTCCGGGTCAGACCCCCCCAGACATGCTGCTTCTATGATGAGCTGCATGCAATTCTAGGGGGTGCCCCCACCACTACCCCACCCCTGTTCGTGGACTCCTGCAAGGGGGGAGTCTCACGCAACAGGGATGAGGATTTGGGAGACGAGGAAGTTGAGGAGGAGGAGGAGGAGGATAGCGCACAGCAGGCAAGTGGAGAAACCAATCTCCCCAACAGCCAGGAACTGTTTATCACCCTGGAGCCAATACCCTCCCAACTCTCCCAAGGCGGGCTCCCAGACCTTGAAGGCAGAGAACGCACCTCTGGTGAGTGTACCTTTGTAAATATAATACATGGTTTAAAAGCAAGCATGTTAATTTTCCCTGAAGACTTGGGATGCATTCGCGGCCAGTACAGCTACTGGAATGCATTCAAGCAACATCCATTCTTTATCTCTCTGTGTTATCCTCAGGAGAGTGATATCATTCATGGTCACCTGGTTGAAATAGGGGAATTTTATTAAGGGGACATTCAGAGGTGGCCGTTCCTGCTGGGCTGTGTGCCTGTGGCTGAAAAGAAATCATCCCCGCTGTTAGCTATGTGGTGGGGGGAAGGGTGAAGCGATCATCCCAGAGAATTGGGTGTGTGTGGGGGGGGTTAGTTGGATTTGTGCTACACGTTAACCCAAGAACCGCAGCCCCTCCGAAAACGGCAGGCCCTCAATATAAGAGGCAAAATGCGACCTTTTACTAAAAGCACATGTGCTATGTAACGTTAACAGCTTGGTTCACCGTGAAAGAGTCTACCCATTGTTCTCTAAAATGTGTCTTTTTTAAGAATATTCTCCCTTTTTTTCCTCCTGCAGCTGCAAATGTTTCAACACTCCCCCTATCATCTCCGTCCCCGAGGCTAGCGCAGATAAGAAGGTGAAAAAACTGCACTCGTGATGAAATGTTCTCTGAGCTCATGCAGTCCTCCCGCACTGAAATAGCTCAGCAGAATGCATGGAGGCAAACAATGGCAGAGTCCAGGAAAGCAGAAAATGAACGCGAGGACAGGAGGGACGAGCAAGAGGAAAGGTGGCGGGAGCAAGAGGAGAGGTGGTGGCAGCATGATGAGAGGAGGCAGGATGCAATGCTGAGGCTACTGGAGGATCAAACTGATATGCTCTGGCGTATGGTTGAGCTGCAGGAAAGGCAGCAGGAGCACAGACCGCCTCTGCAGCCCTGTGTAACCGACCACCCTCCTCCCCAAGTTCCATAGCCTCCTCACCCAGACACCCAAGAACGCGGGGACGGGGGGGAGCAGGGAGGGCTTCCGGGCACCCAACCACTCCACCCCAGAGGACTGCCTGAGAAACAGAAGGCTGGCATTCGATAAGTTTTGAAGTGCAGTGTGGCCTTGTCCTTCCCTCCTCCCCTCCTTCACCACCCAACCCGGTGCTTCCCTCCTCCTCCACCCCTCCCAGGCTACCTTGGCAGTTATCCCCCTATTTGTGTGACAAATTAATAAAGAATGCATGATTTTGAAACAACAATGACTTTATTGCCTCTGCAAGCGGTGATCAAAGGGGGGAGGTCGGTTGGCTTAAAGGGAAGTAGAGTGAACCAAGGGGGCGGGTTATCATTAAGGAGAAACAATCAGAACTCTCACACCGTAGCCTGGCCAGTCATGAAACTGTTTTTCAAAACTTCTCTGATGTGCAGCGTGCCCTCCTGTGCTCTTCTAACCGCCCTGGTGTCTGGCTGCGCATAATCAGTGGCCGGGTGATTTGCCTCAACCTCCCACCCCACCATAAATGTCTCCCCGTTACTCTCACAGATAATGTGGAGCACACAGCAAGCAGCAATAACAATGGTAATACTGGTTTTGCTGAGGTCTAACCGAGTCAGTAAACTGCACCAGTGAGCTTTTAAACGTTCAAATGCACATTCTACCACCATTTTGCACTTGCTCAGCCTATAGTTGAACTGCTCCTTACTACTGTCCAGGGTTCCTGTGTATGGCTTCATGAGCCATGGCATTAAGGGGTAGGCTGGGTCCCCAAGGATAACTATAGGCATTTCAACATCCCCAACGGTTATTTTCTGGTCCAGGAAGTAAGTCCCTTCCTGCAGCTGTTCAAACAGACTAGAGTTCCTGAAGATGCGAGTGTCATGTACCTTTCCCAGCCATCCCACGTTGATGTCAGTGAAACATCCCTTGTGATCCACCAGTGCTTGCAACACCATTGAAAAGTACCCCTTGTGGTTTATGTACTGGCTGCCAAGGTGGTCCGGTCCCAAGATAGGGATATGCGTTCCGTCTATTGCTCCACCATGGTTAGGGAATCCCATTGCAGCAAAGCCATCCATTATGACCTGCACATTTCCCAGAGTCACTATTCTTGATAGCAGCAGCTCAGTGATTGCGTTGGCTACTTGGATCACAGCAGCCCCAACAGTAGATTTGCCCACTCCAAATTGATTCCCGACTGGCCGGTAGATGTCTGGTGTTACAAGCTTCCAGGGGGCTACCGCCACTCGCTTGTGAACTGTGAGGGCTGCTCTCATCTTGGTATTCTTGAACTTCAGGGCAGGGGACAGCAAGTCACAAAGTTCCATGAAAGCGCACTTATGCATGTGAAAGTCTCGCAGCCACTGGGAATCATCCCAGACCTGCAACACTATGCGGTCCCACCAGTCTGTGCTTGTTTCCCGGGCCCAGAATTGGCATTCCACGGCATGAGCCTGCCCCATTGCCACCAGGATGTCCAAATTGCTAGGGCCCATACTTTGAGAGAAGTCTATGTCCATGTCCTCATCACACTCGTCACCGCGCTGCCGTTGCCTCCTCACCGGCTTTTGCACGTTCTGGTTCTGAACTGCAGGATAATGCGCGAGGTGTTTGCAATGCTCATAACTAATGCGGTGATCTGAGCGGGCTCCATGCTTGCCGTGGTATGGCATCTGCAGGAGGGCAGGAGAGCAGAGTTGCAGCAGAAGCAGTGGCTGACGACGGATGCCACGAAAATAGATATTTATAGAGAGATGCCACAAGAATAGATATTTATAGAGAATGACAAGAGGACCTGCAAGGTGGATTCAGGAGAGCAGGAGAGCAGAGTTGCAGCGGAAGTGGGAGCCCATGACAGCCAACATGGAGAAATTCGCTATCTATCGAGACAAGAGCAGGAGAGCAGAGTGGCAGCAGAAGCAGTGGTTGGAAGACCAGTTTTTCTGACCTATTGCACCGCCTGCGGCCACAGCAGGAGAGCAGAGTGGCAGTGGAAGCGGTCCTTCGATGATGACGGTTAGCAGTCCTACTGCACCGTCTGCTGAAAGCAGTATGGCGCCCGCTCCAAAAGTCGACGCTAGTCTCGGTACTGTGGACGCACTCCGCCGACTTAATGCACTTAGTGGGAACACACACAATCGACTGTATAAAATTGCTTCCTAAAAACTTGACTTCTATAAATTCGACCTAATTTCGTAGTGTAGACATACTCTCAGTTCCATTGCTGTTACACTGCTGCAACCCCATTGACTTCAGGGGACTTTCTGGGAATTTGCAGGTATAAATGTGAGGAGAATTATCCCCAATTATAATAAATACCAGCCAATAATTTTGTATGGCTTTTGTAATAGTCATATGCTGGTTTAATTATTTGGGAGGACAGTGAAAATTCCCAAGTTTATCTAGATGGAATGGATATTCTCTCCCCTAGAAAATCAAAGTAAACATGATTAGGATTAGAATAAAATATATACACCAAAATTTAGTGAAAACACCAGTTTATATTGTGGCAATTGTGTTCCTTTTCCTACCAGACTAGCATAGTTACCTGCTTCTTCCTTTTGATTCTTAGA
Organism: Malaclemys terrapin pileata; assembly: GCF_027887155.1. Lineage (NCBI taxonomy): Eukaryota > Metazoa > Chordata > Testudines > Emydidae > Malaclemys > Malaclemys terrapin. The sequence goes on along the minus strand of NC_071518.1, from coordinate 26,010,439 downwards.
TTTAAGTATCTAGCACAATGTTGCATTGACAGTGGCCGATGCATAAACAACAGAATGATGCCCACCAATTTGGCAATGAACAGTGTTTTTAAAAAGTGAATAGCTCCACTTCAGGGGATAGAAGAGAATAGAATTTGGTTTTATATAGTGCCTTTCATGCACATAGTGTCCCAAAGCACTTTACAAAGCAATTACTTAAGTACTGATAGCACCATGCCTGTGTAGGAAAATGTGGCAGCTATTAGACACTCAGCAAAAGCTCACACACAGCTTTAGGCACTGGAACTTATTAAAAGGACAATTGGCCAGCAGACTGGGGTTTATTCCTTTTCCCTTCATGAAAAAGATCTGAGTATAGTTTTCATTCACAAAAGAGGCGGGCAGGACTCTCGTATCCTCCCACAACATAGGCTGTATTACTGGGGTTTCATCATTAATTTGGGATACAAAGACGTGTCCCTTTCCTTTCCCATAACATAATGCTGTATGTGTAAACCTGAAACAAACAGTGGGACAATAGCACTACACCAAATGGGACCTAAGTGACAGGTGTAGCATTGCAGGAGCCCTAGGCATAACTAACAGTATGAACCAAAGACTGTGAACCAGAGTAGGCCTGGCTGTGGCAAAATAGCAACACACTAGGTATTAGCTAACCAAGCAAGCATATTCCTGACCTGAGAGGATGGTACGTGAGTGGGGGGAGGGTTATGGTACATTGTAAACCATGGCAAAGAAGTTTGGGTGGTTTGCAGAACCTCTCAGTGGAATTATAACTCCAGAATTTGTATACATTAAAAATAAATGTTAAAAGTTCTTGTTTTACATAACATACAGCTGATTAGATCTGGAACCCACATGCCCTAGTGCTGCTTTCAGTTCCCTCTGCTTCCTCATTTCCCTCTGTGTCCGCCCTACCCACCCATCCACTTGCATAGACCCCTTTGCCTGCTATCTTTCCCACTTTGCACTCCACTTGGAGTGTCTCCTCTTTGTTTCCTGCTCCAGTGTCCCTTGGAGAGACTTTGCTTGCAAACCGCAGCAGTCTTTCCTCCACTGCAGTTGGGGAGGCAATGGCTTCGAACTGTTGGGTGAAATGCCAAGTGAATTACAAGAATTCTGTTGCTCAGACTGCAGTAGGCTTAACATTGTGATCTCTGTGTATGTATGTGTATGTATGTCTGACTCCAGTGTTCAATGAAATTAACATTACTTTACACAGTGCATCCAGTGAAGTTATTTCAGAGATCCTTATTCTAAGGTGAAGTGGGAGCCTTTCAAGTTATTTTAATGCTGGCCAAATCATAGTTTTTTTAACCAGTTACTAGATAACTTCATTTAGAAGCGGCCACTAAACTTAATTACTTACTTTTCCCTGAGGCTTTATACTGAGGGCAGCTTCAAAATGAGGGTGGCATCTATTAAATATATTTTAATTACTGTCTCCTGCATCTTCAGCATTAAAGGTGGTGCTTTTGATCAAGGACACAGTACTTCTCCATAGAGTGGTAAATCACCTGTGGACTTGTTTTTAAAGATATTTGGTATTCACACGCCACAATCTTTTTTTTTTTTTTTTTTTTACAAGCAATTAGTTACTTTATTGAAAGTCATGAAAAATACTAGAAGGAAATTGCGGGTGAAAGTGATGTGTCTGGCATCTACATTTTCAGCTATCTCCACCTTTGTGGCACTATTATTACAAAATGAAGGCAGATAATCTATCAGTGGCTATCCTGATCCCCAGTTACTGAAGCAGATTGGTCCTCATGCTGGAGAAAAAAGGATACTGATGATATTCTCTCAGGCTTGATTTTTTACACCAGTTTGCACATTCACCTAAATCCCTCCAATATGCCTCTAGACACAGCAATAATTTTCCTTACTCTGGCTGCAGAAGGACTGCAGGAAAATCCCAGAATGCACATTTACTGTAAATCTTGTTTTATCTGAATGGAGCCCATCAAGCCTGATTTCAAAATTCATCCCCAGAGACTGTCTCGATAACAAAATAATTTCCTACATACCAATTTCAAGTCTTTAAGCTAAAAGACAAATCAAAGAGACTTCAGTAACATCATGCAGGAAGAGAACTGTGTACAAAAATCTCTCGGGTCCAGGACTTTTTAAACAGTGCTGTTTACTGAGAAGCATGACAATAGCAAAGAAGATTGAGACAGAGGTTCCACCGGTCACTCTTCAAATGCTTTGGGCTAGAGATGTTCAGTTTAGTTGTTTAATACAGGGGAGACAGGAGTTTAACTTCAGTCATCAGTTTGAGTCTGACTGAATTGTCACACCTCCCGCCAGTGGAAGAAAGAAAGATCTAGTCTGAGGTGCTCAGGCCCTTTAAATATAATTGGTTAAAGAAAAGGAGCTATCCGCAGCCTTTACATATGCAGGTGTCAGTAGCTCTACCAGCATACCACAGTCCCAACCTGTAACACTACATTCCAACCTTGGGCCTCTCCTGAGCAAAGACTACCAATCTCACTGCATGTAGTTGAAACCATTCTCATTTTCACCGATGATTCGAGACACATTCTTTGAATCCCAGTTTCTACAAAGCAGCATGAAACCACAGTTCTATTCATTTGTTCTTATTGGGTTTTTAAAAGGTCTGATTCTTTTTGTCTGAAATAAATAGCAACATGTAGGGGACAGTGACAAAGTCAGAGTGAAATACACCCAGAAGAAAAATCACCCAACAGGGAGGAAGGTAAGGAGAGGAGCAGAGGAGGATGCAGTAATAAAAGGAAGATAGGGAAACACTACATACTTTTATTACCAGTAAAGATCCCAACCCTGCCAACAAAGAAAGGGAAGGGATTTTGTAAAAAGGAAAGGAGTTCTAGAGACAAGTGCAGATACAGTATAAAAATCTCCTGTTTCGCCACTTTGTAGAATTTCTAACCCACTGCTGCAAATTGGGGAAAGTAAAAGGGATGAGTCAAGCTGAGAAATAGGCTAAAAATAAACTCAAACTTGAATCTGTGATGCACTACATGTAGCTATAAAGCTGAGTTACCTTTGTTTTTAAGGTAGTACACCCTTACATTTCTAAGAACTCTCCTTTTTTGCAGAGATGGTAGCCATTTTGTTCTCAGTGCAAACTCGGTTTGATGAAAGCAATACTTTTAAAAAAAAATTAAAAATCAGACCACTTATTGAAGGGACTAAAAATACGATTTTCAAAAGTACCTAAGAGACTTAGGGCCTGTTTATACTGTGCAGCAATATGCACTATGGGAGTGTGATTTCTAAGGCGCACTAACTCGTCCATGTAGACCCTGCTGATGCTCACTAAAGGTTACCTAGTGAGCTTTAATAGAGTGCTATTTAAAACAGAACTACCTTAAAGCGCAGTAGGGAACCCTTAGTGTGCACCAGCAGGGTCTTTATCAGGGGTCGGCAACGTTCGGCACGCGGCTCGCCAGGGTAAGCACCCTAGCGGGCTGGGCCAGTTTATTTACCTGCTGACACGGCAGGTTTGGCTGATCGTGGCCCCCACTGGCCGCGGTTCACCGTCCCGGGCCAATGGGGGCGGTGGGAAGCCGCAGCCAGCACATCCCTTGCCCGCGCCGCTTCTCGCCGCCCCCATTGGCCCGCGACGGCGAACCGCGGCGAGTGGGGGCCGCGATCGGCCAAACCTGCCACGTCAACAGGTAAATAAACTGGCCCGGCCCGCTAGGGTGCTTACCCTGGCGAGCCGCGTGCCAAACGTTGCCGACCCCTGGTCTATATGGACGAATTAATTTGCAACACTTTAGTGCGCTCTACAAAGCACATGCACATAATGTGCATTACCCCAGCATGTAGACAAGCCCTTAAAAGCACAAGCCTTATTTTCAAAAGTGACTTAGGCTCCTAAGTTTCATTGAGAGTCAACAGTATCTATACTCCTAAGTGCCTAAGTCACTTATGAAAATGGGACTTGGGCTCCTAACTCAATTAGGTGCTTTTGGAAGTTTTAATCTAAGTAAAGACTTAACAACCTTTAGGCTTTGTTGACTTTGTTTTTGTTGTTTTTATTTTAAATCTTGGCCTTAAAATGTATACAATTTTTAAAATAATTTGCACAGTGACACAGTTTTCAAACTGTTCCAGATGTAGTTGATGTCTTTTTATGAACCTATTATTATAGAGATATGTAATTTGGAATGCTGGAACTCCCACTTCAGTGGGAGCCTGATCAGACCCAAAAGTATGAAATACCTTCTGATGTTAAGTAACCAAATACCTACAGCCTCATCCAAAGCCCACTGCAATCAATGGGAGTCCTAATGCTACAATATTAGCCATGATGCTCTTCAAGAACTTATTTAGAAAGATACAATGATCTAAAATTCTAAACCAGTATAACCAAACCACAAGAACAAGGGCCAAACCCTGCAACCTTTATTTATAAGTGATTGCTACCTATCCATCAATGCTATTTCTAAATCACCTACCAGCACATTCTTTGAACATTTAACTCATATTTATAGTTCATTCCTCTGGTTAGTTATAAGCAACCTGAATGTTTCAAAGAATCTCATAGAGATGCATGGAGACTGACAGCTGCTCAGATATCATTAGAACAAGATTAAACTTTGACATACTTTAAATACACCTCTACCCCGATATAACACTGTCTTTGGGAGCCAAAAAATCTTACCGCGTTATAGGTGAAACCGTGTTATATTATTGAACTTGCTTTGATCCGCCGGAGTGCGGATTTGATCAATCCCACTGAAGACAAATGGGACTGTTTGCATGACTATTGACTACTTTTGTGTACTGGTAAGAGTTTCAGGAGTCTGTTCCTATAAAGAAAGTTGAATGCCCCATTGAAATGCAATGTTTGGGTACAGTACCATAAAGCAATTTAGGATACAGCTCTACTTAAAATTTGTCTTTCAATAAGTCATACATATGCTGAAATGGCTCCTCACCCAACTCCCATATTCCATATTAACAGACTGAATACTATATAAGTGGGGGGGAAGTGAGTAGTTAAGCATGTTGATGTTTGTATATACAAAGTGGGGTGTCGGAGGGGACAAGGAGAGCGGGGGGGCCCCGGGGGCGGGGCAGGGAGGAGTCACATGGAGAGTCACGTGGGGAGGTCACATGCCTCCCCTTGTGTCCCTCCCATGAGTGCAGTACCGGCAAGAAATTATTTCTACTTGCACCACTGTCTCTACGCAGCATCTGGCAATAGAGAACTTTGCCTTATGGAGAAAAGCTACTGAACTATGACAACTGCAGGTACTGCAGCCTATTATATGTCTGATAAGCCACCAGTTCTCTCTCAACCACGTATCCCTTGGTAGCCAGTGCGGTAACTTCAGAACACCTGGGAAAGAGTAAAAGCTTTTCATTAATAATTCATTCTGAGTAGTCTACGTTTTCATGCAGTGTGTATCAAGGTGATATTATGTTTAATATAAACTTAAAATGTCAGCTTTTAAAAAAAGCAAGCAAAAGCTGATTTTGTTTTAGGTGTGAGCCTTTGAAAAATGTATTCATGATACCACAATAAGCTGTCAGCTATACTGACAGCTGAAAATGAAGTGTGCTGTGCATCTTGGAAATACACAGACATTTTTTTATGCTTTAAAAAAAAAAAAGTGTGCGTGGGGAGGTGAAGACAACGCACTGAAACCCGCTGCCAGACTCTGGATGGGGACGTAGAAACTTCATTCAGATGCCACTGTATCAGAATCTGTGGAACTCTTTAAGTCATAACAACCTATCAGGAAAAATAACCTGAAGTGATCTCAGCATAACCAAAAATGTTCAACTGTCCTTTTGAAGCAGTAATTCAAGTATTTAAGCTCAGAGAAATTTCTTGATGGAAGATACCAGGGAAAGAGCATGTTAGTGGAAAAGAAGCTGCTTTAATTGGGCGGTTAAGAGTATTTGATAGGATAATAAAAAGGCAGAACTGTCAGAGTGCAATTCTTCCCTTGGCTGCTGGCCAAACCAATGAAGGCTTTTAGAGGGGAAAATAAATAACCAAAATGAGAACAACAGTCTCACAGGCCAGTCTGAAAATAGTTCTCAGTATTTCAGCTTCATTTGCATGATAGCTCATTTTCACTTACTTTACTGTTTTCTACTGTTTTTCTTCAGCCCTTATGCTCCCTACACAGGATGTTTGCTCCAGTTACAGCCATTGGTGGACAGCTACTCCAGTGCAAACCCCTAGCAGATATGCAGAACTACATTTGCACCAATACATTTTATCCTGTTTGAAACCAAGATAAATTCCATCTTGAAATCAGGATATATTCCACTAGTGCAGCAGCAGCTTTGCCCATCTGCACTAGGAACTGCACCAGTTTAACTAAACTACTGGTTCATCTGTAATAAGAGCTAATTTCCAGCACAGAGAAAACCCTAGAATGAATAAGTGTGATGGGTCAGCTCGTTGCTGCAAACCTTTTAGGCAGCTTTACCCATCAAAGTTCTTTTTTTTTTCCTTTAAATCATAACTTTGTCTCTTCTCCACCATAACTCATGATATTTAAAGGCAAATAATTTCCCTGAGCTGCAAATGCTTGGTATAAGCTAGGGAGTAGACTAAAAAGTCAGGGAGGATAGAATGTAGCTCCTAATTCCATTCAGTCCAAGCCCCTTTCTTCAGGGCTGGCTTTATTTTCAAACAAGAGTTCCAGAACAAGAGCAAATAAACTCACAAAGCTGAGCATGAGCCGCTCAAAGCTGTCCCAGCTTCCATCAGCTCCGCAGGGAGAGGATACACCCTTCCCCTTTTAGGAGCCTCTCTTAGCTATTGTGGAGAAAGCCATATTAGAACTTCCCTGATCTTGTGGCGCTCATGTCTACTACCCCTTCCAAGGAGACAGGATGCCTTGTAACTGACTTCCTGTAGGTCAGATGCTCACTAGTAGCTATGTACCCTGCTACCAGGGCCGGCTCCAGGCACCAGCCTACCAAGCATGTGCTTGGGGCGGCACCTGGAGGGCGGTGGCGCTCACCCGGGGAGATCGGAGCCGCAGCGGGCTTGCCGCCCTCCCTCGGCGCTCCGGCCAGTCGGGGAGAGCGGGGCCGCAGCCGGGCCCACCGTCCTCCTCCCGGCACTCCGGCCGGCCAGGGAGAGCGGGCCCACAGCCGGGCTCGCCGCCCTCCTCCCAGCGCTCTGGCCGGTCGGGGAGAGCGGGGCCCCGGCCGGGCTCACCGTCCTCCCCGCGGCGCTCCAGCCGGCCGCAGCCGGGCTTGGCGCCCTCCCCTGCCGCGCTCCCCGCCAGGGGGCAGGGGGTGGCGGGAGGCTTTTTTGCATGGGGCGGCAAAAAAGCCAGAGCCGGCCCTGCCTGCTACTAGAGTTGCCCTATAGGCACAAAGGACATAATAGGTGCTCTAGGATGTATGCATGCATCCCATAGGCCAGTGTCATATTTTAGACTTTAAATGGTTTGCATATTTTAAAAGGTCTTATTTTTTAAATCTCAATCCTGTTTTGCATGTAACTTTTAATACATGGCCTTACACCAAATGGATTTCAAACACCACCCACAAAATTTTTTCATCACAACCTCTAAACATTTTTGAGTCTGATGGAAAAGCAAATGTTTGAATGGAGTAGTTTGAAGAGAAGAGGAGAAAGTCCAAGGGGATCCAGGATGATATTTTAGATAATATCTGCCACTCGGTGCAATCTGGAGAAGGGGTGAAATTTACTGTGATTTGGCAATAGAAGTAATCTCTGCCAGAAATCATTTAGCAATATCCATAGGATGGAGGAAATGAATTCCACCATAAACAAGGAATTCCCGCTGTCCTTCCTGCAATATGAATATTGAGAAAGTAAGATATAAGATACGTGCTTGTACAAGCTTTGGCATCACTCCTACCATTTTACGTTATAAGAAATATGATCTGAGTTACAATCCCATTCACCAAGAATGTGTTGGAAATAAATTTCCCTAAAGACTTATTAGCCCCTGGGGTTGACTGGTGGTCTTGATTGTCACAGTACAGAACTCTGTTGTTTTAAAGATCGAGGGTTGATCTTGTTATATACCATGCTCTAGTACACATCCAAGAGAGGCTAGCAAACCCTTGACATCAGCCCAAGCAAAGGGGCTGGAGTGTAAGTATAACTGACAGAAGAACAAACTGAAACTTTTTTTATTTTTTACCAGTGTTCAGCATTTGTACTGTTCCTTCTTGTCACTATCATCCAATGTGTACACAGAAAAAACGTAGAACTTGCGTACCTATTTACATTATCTGCTCTCCAATTAACATCTTGATAACCTGCATACTTTCAGCAACTTTATTTTTAGACCACTGAACCACAGCTTTTTAACCTGTTACTAAACCAACATTACAAAAGTGACAAACCACTATGAATTAAAGCATTTTCCTAGGATATGTAGGAATGGAAGCACTGGAAGCAAACAAGCCACATGCATCCCATATTATCAACATTTCTGGTGGGTCCACTCGGACATTTTCCTTTAAGCTGCTAAAATATTATATATTGCATTTCAGTATCCTCTTGATCCTTTAGGTCAGGGCAGTTGAGCTTTCATTAAATTGGGACTGTCCAAGTCAGACATTTCAGGCCAAATCATCTTTGCATCATGCAAAGTTCCCAGGATTTGGTCCCACGTTATTTTCACAAATGTACAACAAATATTAATACCTCTGAAATGAGAGCTATAGAAAGTAGAAAAGGCTGCTGACTGATGATGGGACACATCCTGAGAGGTGCTAAACTTTTTTAGGACAGTGCAGGCATTTATACAATGTTCTTGTAAAATATATCATGTCTTCCTATAGTAGCAGATCCATATAGAGAATATCAGCCTACTATTACTACTATATAAAGGAATTGCTTCTTTAGCTGAAGTGGTAGAGATCATGTTTTGGTGCTAAGGATCTCAAGTCCAAACCCTCTGAAGAAAGTTGTTATGTTTAGAAATTGGCCTCTATTTGAACTGCGTTTAACTTCCTATAGTATGTTGAGGTATGAAAGATGATTTAGCACAATCTCTTTTCCTTTGTTCACCACCAACCAATACCCTCTTCATTTCTCATCAGCTCTTGTGTTATCTTATGATTATTAAAAACATTAAAGGTTTTTCTTGAACATATGTGACATTTCAAAAAAGAGCACTTCCTTCCTTCTTTCCTTTCCCCATAAGAATCAATAGGATAATTTGCTCCTTCTCAGCCCATATTTAAACACATTCTGCTCAGCACATCTGGGGAGTATGAAAATGGCCTAAATGGTTATATCCTCAACTCTTGCAATTACTCCTTCATTACCAAAAAATTATAAACCTAAACAAAACTCCAAATTATAGCTGCATGTAGACTTCAGCAGGAGCATAAAATTGCACTTACAAGCCCACTTATTATAATCCCTATGGACTAGCATTGACTAATGTGTGGCATGTGGGCCAACTGGTGCCCTTAGAATCCTAATAGTCTTCCCATATCTTCCCTTTGCCTGTAGCCCTCCAGCAAGGCAAAGCTTATCAACCACAGTTTTTTTGTTTTGGACAAACTTAGCCACCATCCAACCTCTATTCTACCAAGAAAGACCCTAGTGCAAGTCAATATTATGGATATAGGCATTTAGTTAGTTAGCTGTTCCCAAATAATATTACAAGGAAATCAATTGTAGGGCTGAGACTACCAGCAAGTTGCCAAAGTCGCCTTTAGTGCAACAAAGATTGGGCACCTCTGTCTGTAACAACCACCTGCTTGACCCCCATACATCAATCTTCATGTCTATGCTATGAGCGAGGGATGTCATTCCCCTGGTTGTGTACACATACTTGTGCTAGCTCTCATCAAGTTAGCATGAGTATAAACAGTAGTGTGGCCTTGCTAGCATAGGTAGCTGCAGTGGAGGCACGGCTGAACCATGCCAAGTAAATACCCACCAGTTTCAGGCGGGTTCATACTTGGCATGGCTCAGCTTTGCCTCCGCTGCTGCTACCCATGCTACCATGACTACACTTCTATCTATTGAGCTAGCACGAGTATATTTACACGTGCAGGGAATTCACACCCCTAGCTTGCAGGGTAGACATCGCCTTAATGTGCACAGAATTACATACCACTTCCTGTTTAAGTTTGCATTCTGAAGGCCTATGAATGGGCCAACGCCCAGATCCACAAAATAACTTAGCTGTTGCAATGCTCAACGTTTCAACACCTACCTTTTAGTAATCTAGAAAATCATAGGAACAACATTGTGATCCACAAAGCCTGAATTAGATATCTAGGCTCCTACCCAATGAGGAGAGATAGGTGCCTAAGACTGCGATCCACAAAAGTAAACATGCTAGACAGACAGCTGCCTAAAGTAGCCAATGGGAGATGCAAATGAGAAAGGTGAGTCCTAAATCCTGACCCTCATGGAGATAGGTACCTAAATCCAGGCTTCAGGGACAGGCCTATCTCGGCTAGCAATCCACAACCAGGAACCGCTCTCCTGGAAGTTCTTTAGCCATTAAAATAAAAAGAAAACAAGGGAAGAAGAAGTGGGACTATTAAACACTGAGGATGGGGTTGAGATTAAAGATAACCTAGGTATGACCCAACACCTAAATGAATGGTTTGCCTGAGTTTTTAATAAGGGTAATAAGGAGCTTAGGGGTGGCTAATGGAAATGAGGATATGGAAGTACAAATTACCACATTTGAGGTGGAAGTCAAATTCAAACAGCTTAATGGGACCAAATCAGAGGGCCCACATAATTCCATCCAAGAATATTATAGTAACTGGTACATGAAATTGCCAGCCCAATAGCAAGGATTTTTAATAAATCCATAAATGTAGGGGTCGTATCCTATGACTTGAGAATTACTAATATAGTACCTATTTTAAGAAAGGGAAAAAAGTGATCCAGGAAACTACAAGCCCATTAGTTTGACCTCAGTTGCATGCAAAGTCTTAAAATAAATTTTGAAAGAGAAATTAGTTAAAGATATAGAGGTAAACAGAAATTGAGATAAAATATAACATGGTTTTACAAAAAATAGATCATGAGAGACCAACCGTATCTCTTTCTTTGAAAAGATAACTGATTTTTTAGACAATAGATCTAACCTACATGGATTTCAATAAAATTCCATATGGGAAATGAATAGTTAAATAGGAGAAGATGGGGATTAATACAAGAATTGAAAGGAGGATAGGGACCTGGTTAAAAGGGGAGAATACAATGGAGTCATACTGAAAGGTGACCTGTCAGGCTGGAGGAAAGTTACTAGTGGAGTACCTCAGGGATCGGTCTTCAGACCAACCGTATTTAATATTTTCATTAATGGCCTTGGCACATAAAGTAGGTGTGTGCTAATAAAATTTGCATGACGCAAAATTGGGAGGTATTGCCAATATGGTGGAGGACAGGAACATCACACAAAAAGATCTGGATGACCTTGAAAATTGGAGTAATAGAAATGAGAAAAAATTTAATAGTACCAAGTCATGCACATAGGGAAAAACAACAAGAATTTTTGCTATAAGCTGGGGACAGATCAGTTGGAAGCAACAAAGGAGGAGAAAGACCTTGGTGTATTAGTTGATCAGAGGATGACTATGAACCATTAATGTAATCCTTGGATGCATCAAGCAAGGTATTTCCAGTAGAGATAGGAAAGTGTTATTAACATTATACAGTGCACTAGTGAGACCTCAACTGGAATACTGTGTGCAATTCTGATCTCTGATGTTTAAGAATTCAAACTGGAACAAGTGCAGAGAAGGGCTACTAGGATGATCAGAGGAATGGAAAACCTACCTTACGAGAGGAGAGTCAAGGAGCTAGGCTTGTTTAGCCTAACAAAGATAAGGCTGAGGGAAGATGTAATTGTTCTTTATAAAAATATATCAGAGGGATAAATAACAGGGTAGCAGAGGAGTTATTTAAGCTAAGCACCAATGTTGGCACAAAAACAAATGGATATAAACTGGCCATCAGCAAGTTTAGGCTTGAAATGAGATGAAGGTTTCTAACTGTCAGAGGAGTGAAGTTCTGGAACAGCCTTCCAAGGGGAGCAGTGGGGCCAAAAATCCTATTTGGTTTCAAGACTGAGTCTGATAAATTTATGGAGAGGATAGTATGATGAAATTGCCTACAATGGCATGTGACCCATACGTGACTGCTAGTAGCAAATATCCCCAACAGCTGGAGATGGGACACTAGATGGGGAGGGCTTTGAGTTACTACAGTGAATTCTTTCCCAGGTCTCTGGCTGTTGAGTCTTGCCAACATGCTCATGGTCTAACTGCTCACCATATTTGCAGACAGGAAGGAATTTTTCCCATTGTCAGATTGGCAGAGTCCCTGGGGGGCTTTTGCCTTCTTCTGTAGCATGGGGCACAGGCCACTTGCTGGTTTAAACTAGAGTAAATGGTGGGTTCTCTGTAACTTAAATCCTGACTTAAAGACTTCAATAACTCAGTCAGTTGGCCTTAATGTCTTGGAGTCAGGTACCTAAGCCACGTCTTGTTAAGCACCTGCCTCACTCCAAACAAAGCAGCTGGAGTTGCCTACCTGTCATGAATCTGTCCATGATAGAGCACCCCCTTTAGGCTACATGGAAAGTACAGAGGTGCTGCAGGGTGTCCTTTTAGCAAGCCAGTGCTCACCTTCCAGCCAGGGCCTCTCAACTGTCTTGTCCACTATGTGTCCCCAGTGATGCCACCAAACAACCCCTAGCCAGCAAAAGGATTAAACAAAAGAAAGATAAAGAAAAACGTGTAAGCAGCTCCCTCCAGGATATGGGCCTCTCTTACTTCAGATGAGCATGGTGAGTATCAAGGTCCACTTCAGAGCTCACTGGGCTCCAGAACAAGCCTTAGTTCTTTCCCCCTTTAACTCAGGGGTTCTGCACCCTTCTTCTGCAAGGGCAGGGCCTCTATAGGGTGTTAGCCCTCTCTCCAGGGCTGGAGAAGTTCAACAGTCTGTTCCTTTCATAGGATTTCCCCCATCTGAGTTGAGTTCCCTCTTTTTAACTCCTCCTCCATTCCTGGCATGATTGGGAGGGGAGATGGGCTGGGGACTTTTAAACCCAAAGCAGCTCCTTAACACCCCCCCCCTTTCCATGCTAGTGTGAGGTTTATATATCCCATCACACTCCTTTATAACTTTTAGCCTGGTTAGAGCAGTCAGCTGGGATGTGGGAGAGCCATGTTCAATTCCCCCCTCTGCCTCCTGGGGAGAAAGGCTTTGAACAGGGATCTCCTACCTCTCAGGGCTGTACTCTAAGCATGAGCTATAGGATAGTCTGATATGGGGCTCCCTCAGTCTCTTCTGCTGAAGCTATTCCACTGTGTATAAATAATCAAAGTGTCATTAGAGCAGGGGACAAGACCCTGGATCTCCCACCTGCCTGGTGCACGTCTGAACCACCAACATACCCAGACATTCTCTCTCTTTCTCTCTCTCTGGCCCAATTAATCACAGTGTAAGGCAAGGAGCTGTGCAGCCTTAAAACTTCCCCAGTCGGAAGGGAGTGGGACAAGAGTCCCGGCCAAGAGACAGGTGTTGGCAGGAGACTTGAGACCTGACTGGGAACTCCTGAAGTGGACTACAGAAGTGGACTATCCTGGAGGGAGCTGCTTACATGTTTTTCTTTATCTTTCTTTTGTTTAATACAGATACAGTTATCCTGAAACTGTGATGCTGTGTATATCCAGGATGAGGTCATCCACCAGAACAAGTGTTGTTTCAATACTATTCCTCACCCTGAAACCTGACTGAGAAGGATCTAGGATACTGGTAGCCAACAGCTGATGTTGGATATTGTATTCTGCTTGCTTAAAACAGGAAGTTTAGACATTACAGTAACTAATAAGTCAGGTACCTAAGCCACTTCTTAGGTCACCGCCAGCATCAGGTGAAAGACCCTTTTTGTACTGGTTGGATAACTACATGCTTAGAGTAGGAGGTAGGAATCATTCTTTGGAACACTGTTGACAATATCTCAGATGTTCTCTACTCTTATATTAGACAAGAAGGGTGGGAGTCAGAGTCGCATGTGGTCACTCTAAATGCTGTTAGTACGTCCATGGCTACTTCTTGTGCAAATGGGCCATATTCTTGGAAGGAGGGTACTGTATTTTCAGTTCTGTGCTCAACTCGTTTTTGATGGTGTCCCATGAAGTCATCCCAGATGCAAGAGATCCTCTCTGTAAAATGAGATGACAATTCCTTTCAGCAGGAGACACTAGGTTCCGTGGTTGAATGAGGGCATTCTGGGTTTAAGGGAAATCCAATCAGAAAGGGATATTACTTGGCTCTACTTCCAATCGCCAGGCTATACTATAGATGGGTTATAACCAGATCTGTCCCTTAAATCCACAGTGAAACTATAGTCAAACAGAGAAGTGCAGAAAAATTTACAGCTTTCAAAGAAATAATATTTAACAAGCTACAAGAAAAAAAACCAAGGAGAGGATACATAAAGACAGTACACAGATACTTTACAGATGAATAACTACAGTTACAATAATGCATTTAAAGACAATTGTTCAATTGACTTTAAATTGTATAAATTGTTGAATCTGTCTTTAAACATTAATTTGAAAAAATACTTTTCCATTCATAATTTACACAACAAGTAAATTACAACAAATGCATGGCTACTTCCCATGCTATAATTTGCTTCTATTTCCTTGAAGATATTAGGATTATCCTTTTTTAATGAAAAGTTTTTCAAATATTGAAATGCCAGGAGGAGCTATGTTTATTTGCTTAAAATCTATTTAAAGGACAGAATGTTCTGCACAGTACAAAAGCTGACTTACAGTTCAAGAGTTCTTTAAACATACGTGTTAGCTTTTTAATATATATTCAGAGGCTAAAGAACTAAGAATCTAATTTACTTATTTTCTTTATGTTTTGCATGTGCGGAACACGGATATCAAGTGTTCACTTGTCTCAATTTATCTTAAACAGAAGTGAGGGTAATAGGACTTACAAAAGCGTATAGAAATGATAAATTACATCTTATTGTATGAAGTCAAAGGTTAAACTTATTATTGCTCACCACAGGCCAACCTTAACCTCAGGATTAATGCCATAAACAAAAAAGAAAATTCAGTTTGCACACATAATGCTCTGGGATAATGTCTCAGAAGAATTACAAAAGTGAAACGATGCCCCCTACTGTTTTTAGAAATGTTCTTGGATAAATAGCATCTTTTGGATCTAAGAAAGGAAATTATCATGGAAAATCAATAAACATGTATTTTCAAACTAACTAGTATTCATTAGCATGAGATATAGCAAAGATGATACATTTCTTTTCCTCATTTTAATTAAAATACATGAAGAACAGTACCTTGCAGAGGAAATTTCCTGAAATGTATATACAGCTAGAGTGAATGTGAAACCCCTTATATTTCTCAGAAGAGTTTGGACAAAGAAACCATGCAACTTAGCAAGTAATTTTTCATTTAAAATTTAATACATCAAGTATTAAATCAGTCTTTGTATGGTAATTATGTTTTTCAAATAGTAGAAATGACAGCATTGATTTTTCTATCGGTAGCTACCAAGGTGATACAATTCACTAATAAATAACAGAGAGCATCTAATGCCTTTGAGTTCTGGATGACCACAGTTCAATTCCCAGCTCTGTTGTTTAGGTCTCGGATCACAGCTACTGTTGTAATGAGTTTCTTGACAGGCAGGTAAGGGGAACGGGTGATTGTTTGAAATACTCTTCAGAAGGAAGAGAAACTGAAATATTGTAGAGCTAGAGCCTGATTCTCTTCTCACTTATACCAGTTTTATATCAGTGTAGCTCCATTGACATCACTAGAGAGAACTCCTGATTTACACATGCTAAATGAAAGATGAATCAGGACTTTTGTCTTAGTGAGTTAGCACTGTTGAAACAGAGGTTGGAATAATGATTAGAAAGGACTTTTGGAAAAATCTGAAAGTTGCTGCCACCTGTCCCTGGTCAAAGGAGTTACAAAGGGATGTGGCACAAAGAGCCCAGAGCTTAAAAGTGTTTATGGGATAGCAGAAACAAAATAAAAACACAGTAAATACACCGTCAGTAAAATCAGGCCAGATACTGTTTAGGTGGCATGAGCTGTTTAATACAAAGCTTTAAAGCTTCACTTGTTCTGGTGGTATTTTAAAAAATATATATTTCACTACTATCTCATATCTCTGGCTTTTTAACCCAAAGGATCCTGAAGCACATACCAGACTTCACAACTGAAGGGCCAGATTCTGCCTGGACCTTATGTGGGCCCTTATGGGAGGACATAAAGAGTCTTCCCCATATACTTATGCAGCATAAGGCCAGGCCCAATTGCAACACCTGTACTCTGGAGAACACAAGGGTTGCACCATTTTCGCTCCCCTGTGGGGGCATAGTTCCCCAAAAGGGGCAGGAGGAGGTCAACCTCTCCCCCAACCCCATACACTGGCCAGCCACATGGGGCAGAGGGAGTAAACTTCATACAACAAAGGTGTTGAGTAGTATATGCTGCCTCTGGAATTGAATGCATCAGCTATTTAATGATGCACAGAACCACCACCCATCTTAAAGCAGGAGAAAGTGTGAAGAACAATACCATAACCTGTTGATGCTGCAAGAGGAATTTAGATGCTGACAAGTAGAATGTAATTGCCCAAGCACAACATGTAGAAGCATGTGTTAGGTGTCTTATAAATGGATTAAATAAAAGCAAGCCTGAATTTGGAAAGACACTTTCTCTAATGGAGAACTCCCTTACTCTTGTGAAAAAGGCCAGAAGATCTTTAATGAACACAAGCACTCAGAACCTGTAATGTTGGAGATGTCACCTCTAACAGCTCAGTATCCCCTCCCACCATGGTAAGGTTTCATACTGACTTAGGCCCCAGTGGTGAAGTCAATAGGATCTACACAAGTATAGGACCAGGGGCTTAGAGATCTGGCATTCATGATTCAGTAGATGACATTTATTTCTTCTAGCAACTGGCATTTCCTTCATGGTTTCCTTTCCAAATACTGACCAGACCAATCCAGCCTGGTTTATGAGATTTTACAAGATATCACCTCTGTTAATATTATGTTAAAAGCCTAAAAATCAATAATGTTATTGATTATATCTGAGAGTCACACACATTGTGTTTTTCAAAAGGCCCAATATATGGCATAGGATAAAATCAGATTTCTAGTCTTAACTTGAAATATTCAGTTTTCTGACATATTGTGCCACAATATTAGGCCATGAACCGGCAAGCCAATCTTACAGATGTAAACGTCCACCCACGTGGATCAATTTGGAAGATTTTGGCCTTAATGGGCTAAATTCTGCCCATTTGACTCCTTTGAGATTATCTGAGGATAAGCATTCAGCTAGATCCTCAGGTAGTGTAAATGAGTGTGGCACCACTGAAGTCAAAGGTGCGACGCTGATTTAAACAAGCTGACGGTCTAGCCTAATATCAGTAATACAAAAAGGTAAGCTCTATTTTTTTAAATCGCAGCATAAATTGATTTGTTAAAAACCATCATAACAGTAGGCACTGGATGAATAAAGCATTCTGATTATCCACATGTTCATGTCATTCCTCAATAACATTTAACTGTGTTCAAATATTAACAGATAGATATAGTTGTAGAAATCATTTCTGATTTCCTGGCATTTGTACATTCATAATGATCCAACTGTGCTAATATTTTAGGATGCTCCGTTATTTTCTATTTAATAGATTGTAAATAACCACTAGGAAATTAATATTCATTAGTATGAGAGAGAGATTAAATAACAATTGGAAGTGGAAATGTCATCTCTTTAGAAAACCAGTATAAAATAAATTACCTCCAAGTTATCTCTTTCTTGAATCTGGTCAGGAGATTCTTCAGTGCCAACACACACTCCTCAATGTGGACTGTCTTTCTAGTATTCTTATTGGAAGAGACTGAAATGGGATCATAGCATCCTTGGGATTTTTTCTTCTGTTTTTACTTTTGTGAAAACAAGCATACATAGCAAAGCACTCTAGTTCTATAAATATGCTTCTCTAAATGTTAAAGGGTTAGAGCAATTTTCAAAGGTCTCTGCCTAGAAAGAGCCCTCATCTGATATTTAATTGCATGGCTTTTGCTTCAAGGCGTGCAGGAAAATATAGTATAGTCAGTGTAAATGCCTCTTTGGTTTCTATGTAACACAGAGCTTAATTCACTTCTCATTTATACCAGTTTTACACCAGTGTAGCTTGGACCAGATCCTCAGCTGGTATAAATTAGCAAAACTCAACTGAAGTCAGTGGAAATATGCTGATTTACACCAGTTGAGGATCTAGCCTATTGACTTCAGTAGGGTCCTCTTGATCAAGACCTCTGTCTGCTACTTTGATTGAAAGCCTGTGAGCCTGATTCTCCACTGCCTTGGTCCTTGTGTATCATGAACACCTATGCAAAGTGGGTGTAAACCACTACTAAATCAGAATGGAAGCATTTTGTACTTACTTTGTGCAGTTGTACATGACTATACAAGATGAAATGCAGGGGACTGTCTGTTGTTAAAATAAAGAAAGTACACGTAGCATGAAAGAACAAAGGGGATATTAGAACATAGCATACTCATCAGATAGAAACTGTCTTCATTAATTTAAAACAATTCTACTTGTTTCTGAACTAAAGAATATAAATGGAATGGTATCACTCTCCTTTAGAAGCTAAAATAAAATGCAAATTTAGGGCCAAATCCCACAAAATCTTTCTCCTGAAAGTAATCAGTATTCATGCCTACAGTCCCACTGGCAGCAATGACATTGCTCACAAGAATACAACACTGCATGATTGCGTAATTATTTCTTTTATACTTTTTATGTTAATAGATTATCTAAAAACTTGAAATGATTAATTCAGTCACTTTTTTCTGTCTCACTTTGTTACTACTCAGGTTTCTGTATTTAATTACAACAGAACTATTTATCTGGCCCTTTAGAGAGTGCTTACTGCTTGTTCACATCAATGTTCATACACGACCCCAAAACATGCAGTCAAATTCTGCAACCCTTTATTCATGCAGAATAATATTTATTTACTCTTGTCAGCAGTCCGATTGAATCCAATGAGACTACTCATATGAGTAAATAATACTCAATGAGACTAAATCTCCGCTCCCTTGAACCTTGTGTAGTAATTTGCTCCTGGGCAAAGTGGAAGCAAACTGCTACAGTTCTGATTTGGCAGTGTTTACACCTATTTTGTGCTCATTTTGTACAAGTGTTAATAACAGCACAAGATATAAAGCGGCAGAAAATCTGGGCCAATGTCAGAATTACAGAATCTTGCCCTTTATTCTGTCCTTGTCAATCATGCCTTTGATCAAGGTCTTATCGATCTTTCATTGTGTAAAATCTGGTCAGAGACTTTTCTGAATCAGCAGTTGTTTTCTACAGAATTAGAATTTCCACCTTTTAACCTACCTTAAAGATGCCTGTTCTTTTCTCACAGCTAACCACCATCTTATGTGGTCGAGTGCTTGGAATTTGAGAAAGGAAGGAGTGAGACCCCTCTTTAAACTTTATATCTGCATATTGATATATCATTTGCATAAATTTCCAGTTGCCTACTTAAATAATTCTAGTTCCAGCATAATAAACATGGAAGACGGATAATCATTCCTTGCTATGGTCCAACCAATGAAATATCTGATGAAGACAGGGACAGAATTCTACAATCAGCTCAGCTCTCTTCTTTCAACTATCTCGAATCCCATCATCACTCTCTTCAGCAACTTTAATGCTACTGTTGATAATTTGAGTGGCGCATGGAAAAACATCATTCATAGAATCATAGAATATCAGGGTCGGAAGGGACCTCAGAAGGTCATCTAGTCCAACCCCCTGCTCAAAGCAGGACCAATTCCCAACTAAATCATCCCAGCCAGGGCTTCGTCAAGCCTGACCTTAAAAACCTCTAAGGAAGGAGATTCCACCACCTCCCTAGGTAACCTATTCCAGTGCTTCACCACCCTCCTAGTGAAAAAGTTTTTCCTAATATCCAACCTAAACCTCCCCCACTGCAACTTGAGACCATTACTCCTTGTTCTGTCATCTGGTACCACTGAACACAGTCTAGACCCATCCTCTTTGGAACACCCTTTCAGGTAGTTGAAAGCAGCTATCAAATCCCCCCTCGTTCTTCTCTTCTGCAGACTAAACAATCCCAGTTCCCTCAGCCTCTCCTCATAAGTCATTGGGTCTGTTAACCCAGATATTTTAAATGTCAATGGCAAACACCTTTTACAGTTGGGTGTTTCGTGTAAGCTTGTCATTACAAACATGTGGTTTTAGGAAGCAAATTCACTAATTTATTTGGTTGAGTAATGATGGCTGAACAAAGAAGATGATTGATTACATTATAATCTCTTGTCGTTGGAAATCATCCATCAGCAACTGCAGAACTTATTGGTCCACTGAGCTTGGTAACACTGAACACAAATTAGTCTCTGCAAATTTCCGTCTTAGATTAAAAATCACAAGCAAAGTAATAATTGGGTTAACAAAATTTGAACGATCTATGCTACAAATTGATAGCATTTGAAACTGCTATGCCAGGGGTCGGCAACGTTTGGCACGCGGCTCGCCAGGGTAAGCACCCTGGCGGGCTGGGCCAGTTTATTTACCTGCTGACGCGGCATGTTCGGCCGATCGCGGTCCCCACTGGCCGCGGTTCGCCGTCCCGGGCCAGTGGGGGCCGCGATCAGCCGAACCTGCAGCATCAGCAGGTAAATAAACTGGCCCGGCCCGCTAGGGTGCTTACCCTGGCGAGCCGCATGGCAAACGTTGCCGACCCCTGTGCTATGCAGTTGAAATCTAGAACAGGCTTGAGACCTTGCCAGAATATACTGAATCCACCTGGACAAACTTCAGATCCCAAATAACCAATGATGCTATGACCATCATTGGTCCTAAACAAAGAACCAAGAAACCCTGGATCTCCATCAGGGCCGGCTCCAGCATTTCTGCCGCCCCAAGCAAAAAAAAAAAAAAAAGGCAATTGGGCGGGGGGAGGCCGCAATCAGCGGCGGCAGTTCGGCGGCAGGTCCTTCGCTCCTAGAGGGAGTGAGGGATCTGCCACCCCCAAATTGCCGCACATGCCGCCCCTCTCCCTTGGCCGCCCCAAGCACCTGCTTGTTAAGCTGGTGCCTGGAGCCAGCCCTGATCTCCGTTAATATCCTACCCATCATTGGACAGCATCACATGACTTGTTTGAGAGGTGATATGGTCAGGTATCATAAACTAAATGGCACTCATTATAAAGCGATACACATTGACCGCAAGGCTTTTATGGAAGCTAAAGCCATCACACTTGAGGAAACTTCTTCCAGAAACATCACCACCTCCCTGTATAAACACTTGAATGACCTCACTGATAACAAACCATTCACTTGGTGTGTTCTACTCCAGTTCTGATCAGCTAACCAATACAGAAATGGAGTGAATATTTCAGCCAGTTGCTTATCACATCTCCAGTTTCTTTGGACCCTGGCATTAAGGCCACTGCCAAGTTCACCTATTCTGCACAAAATAATCCTGACACATTTACAGACAAAATTCACACAGATGTAAAGAAGCTTAATGGAAATAAGGCAGCAGGAATCTGTGGAATTCCTGAGAACTGTTAAAAAGTGCTGAACCAGCCAGTATCAGGCTTACCATGGCACCGGGCCCAGAGTCAGAAGCGGCCCCAGCCAGCTGATCCCCGGCCGGCTGAGCTGGCCAGGAAAGCTTCCCGCCCCCCTGCTCCACCCCCGCCCCGCCTCTTCCTCAAAGCCCCCACCTCTGCTCCGCTGTGCCCCACCTCTCCCCACCCTTGCTCCGCCTCCGCCCTGCCCCCACTCCACCCCTTCCCCTGAGCAATGTCCCGGGGGACTGCAGCAGGGGTCGGGCGCGCCCTGCACTCACCAGATTGCGGGAAGTGGAGCGACCCAGCCCCAGCCTGCTCCGCTCCGCTGGCTCCCAGCTGCACCACCAGTGAGTGCTGGGGGGCAGTTCCCTCTGTCCCCCATCCCAAAGCTGTGAGCCAGGGGAGCAGAGTGGAACAGGCTGGGGCCGGGTCGCTCCACTTCCCACCACCCCGTGAATGCGGAGTTGGGCCTGCCCTGCAATCACCGGGCAGCAGGATGTGGAGAGACCCGACCCCAGCCCGCTCCACCGGCTTGTGCTGGGGGGCGGTTTCCCCCCTGGCCCCCAAGCCTGGGGAGAAGATGGAGCAGTGTGGAAGGGGCATGGGATGGGGAAGAGAAGAGGATGGGGGAAGTGGGAGGCAGGGGGAAGAAAGGTGGTGGGATGGGGAAGAGAAGGGGATAGGGGAAGCGGGGGCAGGGGGAAGAGGCAGTGGGGAAGGAAGGGGGTGGGATGGGGAAGAGATGGAGCAGTGGGGAAGGGGCATGGGAAGGGGAAGAGAAGGGGATAGAGGATGCGGGGGCCCACCATGCGGATCCCCTTGGCAGCAGCTGGGGCTCCCCTGTTAAGCAAGCCCATCAAACCCTCACCCTGACAAACCCCACCTCCCCTGCATCTGTACCACCCTAATGAGCCCCCCCAGACACCCTCTCCACTGAGCCCCAACCACCTACACCTGGACCCCCATCCAAATGAGCCCCACCTCCCCTGCACCCAGACACGCCCTCTCCCCACTGAGCTCCAACCGCTTTCACTTGGTCCCCCCAGCAGACTCCCATTGCCCCTGCACCTGGCACCTCCCTGTGCATCCAGATCCCCCACTGAGCTGCCTGCACCCAGACTGCCCCACACAGAACCCTCTTACCCCCATCTGGATACCCCCACACCAAGTCCCTCTGCAATTGGATCCTGCTGCCAGGCTGAGCCTCCCTGCCCACATCTGGTGTGCCTGGCGCAAAAGAGGCAGGGCCCCAGCGTGTTTCTGTGGCAGGCATGGCCCTTGTGCTGTGTCAGGGTCAGGTTCAGCCTCACTGCCAAGTCCCTGTCCCAGGGAAGGCTGCAGGGTATTCTCCCACCTCCATGCAGCCAGGGGCCTGTGCTCCCTCCTGCCATGGTGGAGCTGCCCCATTTATTTATTGTAACAAGAAAAAAAATGCAGAATTTTAAAATATTATGCACAGAATTTGATGCAGAATTCCCTCAGGAATGTGGGGCGCTGTACAGCTGTGATGGTGAGACTGTGAAGGGGATGCTGGACAGTAGAGGATCTGTGGGTGGGGAACCTGAGCAGGGGGTCTGATGTGCAGGGTGCTGTGCAATTGTGGTGGGAGGTCAGTGGGAGGGGTCTCTGGGCAGGGTGTGCTGGGCATAGAGGGTCCGGGGGCATAGGGATCTGTGGGGGAGGTCTCTAGGTGAGGGGGTGCTGGGCATAAGGGCAGAGCACTGGGCAGGGGGCACTGTGGAAGGGGCACGCTGGCAGCGCGGGGCTGGGTGGGCCAGTGTGCGTCTAGCAGTTGTGGGTTTGTATATGGTGCCCTTGTGCTGGGCTGAGTGGGGCCACTCCCACTGCGCTGAGCCTCATTGCCCCCAACCAGCCCCTTGCTCTGCAGACCGCCCCCCATCACATGCCCTATTTCCCCAATGGGGGCCCACAAATATGTTTGGCGCAGGGCCCACAAAAAGTTAATCCAGCCCTGGAGCTATTGTTTTGTGACTGTAGATGCTGTTCTATATCATGTGGAAAACAGAGTTGGTTCTGTCTGACTGGAAAAAAGGCACTATTTTACTGCTTTGGAAACATAAGACAGCAAACAAGACTGTTGGAATTATTGCAGCATTGCTCTTCTAGCCATCCAGGGGAAGTTTTTGCTTTTTGTCTTGCTGACCTGAGCTGCTGCTATCTTAAGGAGCAAGAGAAGACCACAACAAATTGGCTTCATTCTCAGCCATTCCATGATAGAGCAAATCTTCACAGCATGCCAGCTTATTAAGAATGCACAAGAATTCAAGTGCCCTGCTCATATTGCATTTACGGATAACATGGCCACATTTGACTCTGTTGACAAGGAATCACTTTGGCTGATCATGAAACGCACAGGCCTCTCTTGAAAGCGCTGTAGAATTTTCCATCTCCCACATGATGCCTCCTCTAGGGTTACCATATTTTAATTTAAAAAAAAGGAGGGCACTCCACAGGGCCAGGGCCCCACCCCAACTCCGCCCCTTCCCCGCCCCCACCCCTTCCCCAAAGTCCCCGCCCCAACTCTGCCCCCTCCCCTGAACACTCCGCCCCCCTGCTCCTCCCCCTCCCCTGCTTCCCGCAAATCAAATGTTTGCGGGAAGCCTGAAACAGGGAGGCAGCAGGTAAGCTGGGGCTGGGGCGCGGCGCGGCCCAGTCCAGCCGCCCCGGCTGAGCGGCTCCCTCTGGCGGCCGGCCGGCCCAGGCCAAGAGGCTCTGGCCCCGGCGTCTCCTGCCCGGCTTGGTTCGGGCCCTGGGGCGCCAGCCCTGGTTCCGGCCGAGCGGCTCTGGCCCGCCCTGGCCCTGGCGGCCCCAGCCCCCGCGGCTCCGGCCGGGACCCAAGCCCCACGACTCCTCTCTCCTCCCTATTTTCCCGGACATGTCCGGCTTTTGGGGATTTCCTCCCGGACGGGGATTTGAGGCCCAAAAAGCCAGACATGTCCGGGAAAATCTGGACATATGGTAACCCTAGCCTCCTCAAACTGAGTTCTTGTAAACAGGAAAAGAACCACCTTCTTCTAAAGTGAGAGGCATTTGACAAGGATATCTTGCTACCCCAGAATTTGTCAGTGCTGCCATAGACTATATACTTGACAGACACTAAGGCCTAGTCTACGCTTAAAGTTAGGCTGACATAGCTACAGCACTCAGAGTGTGAAAAATTCACATCCCTAAGCACCATAGTTAAGCTGACCTCATTCCTGGTGTAGCTGTGTCTAAATCAACAGAAGAATTCTTCTATTGACCTAGCTACTGCTGCTCAGGTGGTGGATTAACTACATTGATGAAAAAAACCCTTCCAACACTGTAGCAAGCATCTACACTATGGCATAACAGAGGCATAGCTGCAGCACTGTAGCTCTGCTGTTGTCACGCCCATAGTGTAGACCTGGCCTAAGCCAGCAGTTCTCAAGCTTTAGCAACGCAATTTGCAGACCCACAAACTCCCGCTCATCCCCAGGCCCTGCCCCTCTCACCATTCTCTCGAGGCCCACCCCCATACCACCTCTGCCCTCCTCTTTCTGCCACCTCCCTCGAGCGCGCACCGGCCCCGCTCCTCCTCCTCTTTCCAAGCGCCTCCTGCACGCCTATGAACAGCTGTTCCCCGGGGTGAAGGAGGCACTGGGAGGGATGGGGAGGAGTTGATCAGCGAGGTCCGCGGACCCCCTGGAGCACCCGCCTGGACCCCCCGGGTTCTGCGGATCCCAGTTGGAGAAACGCTGGCCTAAGCAAATGAATTTTAGGCATATGCCTGGGTGATAAGAATCTCAACAATGTCGATTTTGCTGATAATATAGGACTAGTCGGTGAATCGATGGATGAGCTTGTTGCAGCACTTAAAGTCCTGGAAAGCGAAGTGGCAAATGGTGGCCTGAAAGTTAATTGGGGTAAAACCAAAATTCTTCTAGTCAGTGATTCTGAACACCCTGAGGGCTCTAGCATGTTAGTCGGCAAACACACAGGGTGGTTTCTCTTGCCTTAGCTCTGTCGTTGATAGCATAGGCAGCGTCAAGAATGAACTTGAAGCCTGCACTGCAAAAGTGTTGTCAGTCATGGAGCACCTCATTGAGAATATCTTTCACAAACCTAACACCATGATAAGTAGCGAGACAAAACCTAGGATATAAAATGTTTTGTCAATATTGTGATCTAGAGGACTGACACATGGCCCCTCACTGTTGAGATTGAAAAGCAATTGGACACCATACAGATAAATCACCTCCAACCGATCAAAACCATCAAATGGTATGAATTCAAGTCAAATGAAGAGATCCATTTTCTAACTAAAAATATCCCACTCTCTCAATCAGATGCCCAATGCTCTCTAAGGTGGTATGGTCTTCTGCTCGGAATGCCTATCAACTTTGCTGCAAGAATGATCTTTGACTTTGACTCAATTAAAGCAGGATGCAAAAGACCTGCTGTGATAATGGGCCAACAAATTTACCCTAATTATGAGCTCAACTGTAAAAAGTGAGTGAAAGTTTATAAAAGGTCACAATAACCTTTAATAGCAAAAGTTGCTGGGAAAAGGTTACAAAAGGGAGGCAGAAAAACTGAACAAAAAGGTCTACTGATATAATTCAAGAATTGTATTACAATCAAGCTTAGTAAACAAGAACAGTGAGAGACTAAAAATCAATAAATTAAAATTGGTATGTCAGATATTACTCTTAATCGGTGGATAGAATAATGAGGAGATGGGCTATTCTCTTGACAGCCTGGATTTGAGCCAACAGGTTAGTGAAAGGGAGGGCCCAGAGCTAGAGGGAAGAGGGCATTCATCTGATCTGAGCTTGGCACTTTAGGGAACCAAGAAAGTAGATTTAAAAACAAAAATCCACTAGTCGGACCCCTTCCCCCCGCTTCCAGGCCAAGCCAGGGGAAGAAGTAAAGGGGAGCCAAAATCAAGCTAGCTCCATCTTTGATTCTGTAGTAATAGGGTTCCCAACCCTCCAGGATTGGCCTGGAGTCTCCCGGAATTGGCATCCATCTCCCGGTGACTATTGAAAGCAATCCAGGAGATTTTAATAGGATATTTTAAGAAAATAACATTATGATGTCATGTTGGGAGGGGGGAAATCTCCCGGAATAGCTTCAGTCAGAGTTGGCAATCCTATTTGGGGCTTCTTCCCTGGAGGCGCAGTGCCCTCCACTCCATTGGGGCACTTGGTCCTTTCTCATCCCACCCCACCTTCCATCCGTGCGGCTATCCTCGCTGACTAACCTGCCTCCTGCACCCTGTCCACTTCATTAGCCAGATTTCCCTGCATCACAGGGTATGCTATCTACTACATAGCAGCGAGAAAGATCACATTTGGCTAAAAACAAGCCCTGGCTAATGTGCTGCTCTCTCCAAAATGTGCCTGACTTTAGCAAAATATTTACCGTAATTAGCCCCCACAAATTTCTTTTCCTCACCAGCAGTTTATAGTGATCTCAGCTCAAGAAGCCCTGGAAGGCGATTCCTTCCAAAGACATGCTCAATTGAGACGTAATGATATTGATTTGGTGTCCAGCAGAATATAGTAAGAAGAACATAGAATGGATTTTATTAACACTATTGAGCTGCTTGTGAATGATTTTGTGACTATACTCACATGGTCATGTGTGTGTGTGTGTGTGTGTACATATATATATATATATATATATATATATATGTGAAAATAAAAAATATAAAATTCTCTGTTGAATTCTCTGGAAACTTTGTTTAGTGAATTTTTGACTCCTTTTGAGTGCTTAAACAGCTGCATCTAACGACTTTTCAGGGTTTGCCCAGTGACTTTCTGCTATGTGGAGTTGGCAACATTTTGGTGCTCTTAAAGAAAGAGACTTTGGGAGAAAAAATTGCTACTAGAGCAAGCTTCACTAACATGGCTGCTACCTCCATTGTTTCCTAGGACTCTTGGTCTTTGTCATCCTGATCCTGAGAAATGTCTTGACCAGACTGGGCCAGAGGGAGGGATGCAGATGACACTGCCACCTCCGAGTCCTGAATACCACCTGACACGTGAAACTTTGTCCCTCTCTAGCCCTATGTATCCTTTTACTTCTCCATCTTATTTCTTCTCTTTCCTAGCCTTCTCCTTTTTCCTTCTAATACGTCTGGCTTAGCCAGACAAGACTGCATTTTTTGAAACACTGCTGTAAGCCTGTGACCAGAAAGAGGCAGCTAAAAGCAGTGCCCTTAACAGCCCGATGCTGAGAAAAAGGGCAGACTCACGCTGTTGCCAATCCTTTAGTATCTAATATCAAAAGGTTTATTTATAAGAGAAAAGAAAAAGGAGAGCATTACCATGGTCAAAGAAATCATATACATACAATCATTGCAAAGTTCTTGGATCAGGTTTGTAGCAGTGATGTTACAGGCTGCTAGCAACTTCCAAAATATTGGAAGGTTCTCAGTCCATTGATTGGAATGCTCCGTTTAGTGTAAATCCATAGTCCAGAGATCAGAGCCAGTGCTGTAACAAGGGCGAGGCAAGCGAGGCACTTGCCTTGGGCACACAAAGCCGGGGGACGCAGAATGTGGTGGAAAGAAAAAAAAAAAGCTGCTGGCAGGCACAGAGATATATTTATAACCGGGGTGATCTCCCCCCGGGCCCCACCTGCTGCCCCCCCCCCGTGCCTTCCCCCAAGTGTCCCCCGGCCCCGACTTGCTCCCCCCCTTCCCAGCCCCGAGCAGAGTAGCTCCATGCTGCCTCCCTGCCGCAGGGTCCTAGTGCCCCCCATCTCGACTGCCAGGGCAGACTGACTCTGAGCCTGCCCTTCCCCCTCAGACCCTTTCATTTTCCAATGGGACCCTCCAGCAGCCCAGGGGGCCCCCTGCCCACAGTCACCGCTCCTGCCCCATGCTGGGCAAGGAGGCAGCCCCATCCCTCACCCCCACTGAACCGACAGTCAGGGGCAACAACAGGGGAGGAGGCGCACACAGCACCTCCCGGCACCCACCACAGGGGAGGTGAGGGTGATTCCTGGACCTGAGAGGGGCCCTAGGAGCACATGCAGTGACAGTGGTGGGGGTGAGTGTGCTGCTGGGGGGGCAGGAAAGGGCTGGGGGAGTCCTCCTCTCTGGCCCCTGTCCTGGAGCAGCCTGCCTGCACCCCAAACTCATCCCCAGCCCTGCCCCATCCCAGAGCCCACACCCCCAGTCAGAGCTTTGACCCCCCCACCGCACCTTCAACCCTCTGCCCGAGCCCCTCCAGCACCCCAAACACCTTATCCCCAGTCCCAGTCAGAGCCCTCATCCCCCCACACCCTGACCCTCTGCCCGAGCCCTGAGCTCCTCCAGCACCCCAAACACCTCATCCCCAGTCCCAGCCAGAGCCCTCACCCACCACACCTCAACCCTCTGCCCCAGCCCTGAGCCCCTCCCACACCCCAAACCTCCCATTCCCAGTCCCAGAGCCCTTACCCCCCACACTCCTAGTCGCACCCTGTGCCCCTCCCACATTCCAAACCCCTCATCTGCAGCCACAACCCACTGCCCTCACCCCTGCACCCCATCCCTCTGCACCTCTCCCATCCCCAAACTCCCTCCCAGAGCCTGCACCCCAATCCCCTGCCCCAGCCTAGGGCCTGCACCCCAGACCTCCTCCCTCACCCAAACTCCCTCCCAGAGCCTTGGGCAGGTGGGGGGTGGAGTTTGGGCAGGGGCGGGTTCTGGGCACCACCAAAATTTCTACAAACCTGCCACCCCTGATCCTGCCCTGCAAACCTGAACTCCCAGCATTCTCAGGACACATGCTGATCCCTAGTGACCACTGCTGATATCCAGCACCTCCCTCCTCCCTTAACCTGTGAGTCCCTCTCTGGATTGGAACTGGACTGGAACCAAAGACCATCTTGGAAGCAACATTACCAGCCCAAGAAGTCAAAAATCATGAGTTGACCCCCCAAAATCACGGGCTCTACCACCGCCACTTCATTCATTCTTCGGCGGCAATTCAGCGGCAGGCCCTTCCCTCTGAGAGGGACTGAGGGACCCACCGCCGAATTGCCGCCGAAAAGCCGCCCCTGGGGGAGGGCGCAATTTTAAATTCTTGCCTCGGGCGCAAAAATACCTAGTTACGGTTCTGATCAGAGCAGGAAGGAGGCAAAATGGAGATGCTTCCAGGGTCCTTTATACCTTCTCCCATGGAGGGAATGCTCTTAGTCTTAGTTTGTGGAAACTTTCAGGCACAAGATGGAGTCCAGGGTCACATGAGCAAATCATATGCCTTTACATGCTTTGATGATTCACAGAAGCAGCCATTACCCATATTCTGGCAATGGTATCCACAGGAAGGCTCACTGAGCGGGATGAATTTCTTCTATAGCCCATTATGAGATTTAATTGCCTTCAATGGACCATCAAGCTTGAATAGTCCATTCACAATGGCTGGCTAGACTGGATATAAACTACTCTATAGGTGTTGCCCAGGAATACCGCACAGAGGTAGGATACCAGTATATAGTCAATATTTATAACTTCAGATACAAAAATAATATATGCATATAAACAGGATAATCATACTCAGCCAATCATAATTTTTTCCATTGACACCTTACATGACATACTTTGTAAAAGATTTGTTGCAATTGTCTAACAGTGGCAATATTAATGATATAAATGGTCATGTTTCATTCCTACAGCATCACAGCTAGTACAAGTTTCCAAATCTCGAGGTGGCTGATAAGACTGTGTGCTGGGCCAGTATTTTTCAGCAGTAAGGCTGCAAGTGAGAGTTAATACCAGAGACAGAAGCTGCATTTTCTTCCTTTGCTCTTCTTTGGTGTGTGTGTGTGTGTGTGTGTGTTTGCCTTGTTTTGCCCTTTGGAAGTGGGATCAGACTTTAACAACAGCTACGACAGTTTCAGCCCATCTCTACTAACTTCTTCTCTTTTCCCCAAAAGGACAATTATTACCATTTTTAATACCACCTAAGATACTGTCAAACAGCAGGGTTTTCCTTCCAAAAGGAAAATTAAGGAAGTAAAATGTTGTTAAAATGAAGGCCTTATTTACTACTTTACATTTCAAATGCTTTAAATGTTTTTCCTTCTTTTCATCATCTTTAATAAATGGTTAAAAATTAATACAGTGTTTGCTACAGTACAAAGCAGGCTAAAGTTTCTTTATATCAAACCACAGATCTTGTTGAACCCTGTTTAATGTTAAACCATGACTGGTTTATGTTAACACTTTTAACCCATATATTCCATCTAAATTAATACAACACACCTGACCCCCTTCAAAGACCTAAAACATGATCGCTAGATGGTGTTAACATGCACTTATCCCTCAGAAGGATCCTACTCCATAACGCACCAGTTTTGGCTCAGGACAGAACATCATGGAGCTAGCTACATTACGTGTTTGGTGGCCTCTATGCTGTCCAAGTAACAGCGTGAGAACTAACCAACCAATCTTTTAACTAGTTAAAAACTGAGATGAATCAAAATCCCAGCACCTCCTATTCAACCACATTTTTTATTTGGAGCTATGTCTTTCTCCCTAGCAACTGTCATGAAGGTAGGGGTCAGTCAGCCTCTTTCCCCTCCTGGACACTATATTTAATTCATAAGAATTATATAAGTTGTGTCAACACAATACTTCCACATAATGATGATGTGGTCCAGCTGAATTGCATACAATTCTGATCAAAGGTAAGTAGATGAAAAAGCAGTGTCAAGCTCATCTTTGGATTCCTCTGACCCTGGAGTTGCTGCATGTTGGGCCGGACCATAGACCCTAACTGCTTCTCATGGCCCCAAAGTGCCAAAATCACAGCCAGAGATCAGTGTAGCATATAGGCTTCCAGGACAAAGTCCCCTGTCTTCCAAGCATGCCCCCTACACCAGCTTGCCTATACTGGAATGATCCTCCTAGGGCAGGATACTGCAGACCTAAGGTCAGATTCCATCAACAATACACCACTAAGTAACTAACTACAGCCCAGTTATTGGGCCAGATACTTGGATACTTTCCGAACAGGAATTAATTCCTGACCTCAGCCTATTTGAGAAAAAAATCCCATTTTAGCTGTAAAAGTGGAAAAACAAGCGTTTACTATTCTAAGTCTAGATTTGAATAAGCTATAAGCACAATAATATTTCAAAGTTTTGAACTTCCCACATTACAACTTCAGCAAGAATACTTCCTTCGCTGAC
The DNA here is from genome assembly GCF_027887155.1 of Malaclemys terrapin pileata. Lineage (NCBI taxonomy): Eukaryota > Metazoa > Chordata > Testudines > Emydidae > Malaclemys > Malaclemys terrapin. The sequence continues at coordinate 25,978,646 of NC_071518.1, read as the reverse complement.
AGTTTCTGAAACTGCAACAAAGTGTATTCCTTTTAAACTCATGTATAGTGTAGTAATTAAGTTCATAACATTTGTGTGTAACATTTCAGCTAAATTTGGGGCAGCTACTCCTAAAAGACAAGAGATTTGTATTACAGTGACAACCCAAGAACATCACTTGTCATTCTTGCAAGTAATTTAATAGTGTTTAATTCTCTCATAATGAAGATTATATTCCTCCATTATCATTTATTTGTCAACCATTCAAATGAAGCCAGAATATTTTAAAACACCACAGTGCATAGACCAAATAGTGTTGAAAACTTTAAAATGACTCATAATCATACAGCTAAATATTTACATTAAAAAACTCTCTTCTGGAATACTTCCCAGTCTCACTAATAGTCTTTGCCAGCACACCTGCAGCTTTTTGTAACTAATTAAGGAACTCCAGCAAACACATTCAAAAATGCCTCAAAAACAGATGCAGACTCCATCAATTAAAAAAGCTAACACCAGCTTCAGCAATCGCTGAGTCTGTAATTGGAAAATGTGCTTCTTTTACTCCCTTTCTGAAAATTCAGTGATTTTCAAAAAAAAAAAAAAAAAAAAAAAAAAAATCTGCTTGGGGGGGGCGGAGAGAGGTAATAAATCAACTGCTTTTGAAACGGAAGGGACAAACTCAGCTTAGTCAAAAGAACTGTCCTAATTACCGGTACTAAACCTACACTTCATGTTGAATTATTTATATAAACTTGTGCTCTTGGAATCAAAGAAGTAACATCACTGTCTAGAGCAGAGCATATTATACACTAGGGTCACTACAGTCTAGCTCTAGCAATAAGCTCCATGCAGGCAACATCTCCTTGCCTACAAACCAACCATCTCCACATGAGCATACAGGTCAGCAGTGAGCTCAGTGTGGACATGATTGGAAACTTGAACAATGCAGGCTTCTTCACGCAGCTCTGTGAATCCACCTCAGTCTTTTTTAAAATCTATTTTTGCTTTTAGCTTTTTCTATTTCTATAATCAATTAATACAAGTCCTCAGAACCTCCCAAGGAGGACTTTACAGAGCCATTGGAAGTGTGTATGTCTTAGGGAGAGGTAGCAGATAATCAGAATTGGAGAGCGTTAGAAAAGTCTAAATTTTTCATTTCTGGGCCACATGGATCGTCATTCCTGATGTATCGTTCCCAGAAAAATTGGGCAACTGTAATACTTATTGGATTGGTGCAGATTTAATCTTAGTTTCCTCTCAGCACAGTCATACAAAGTAATTGGGTACGTATTTGTGTTTTAGGCCCTGATCCTGCAAGCACTTACATATCTGTTTAACTTTATGCACATGAATAGTCCTATTCGAGTCAGTGACACTATCCACATGCATAAAGTTATATGTTCATGTGTAAGTGTTTGCCAGGATCCGGGCAGTATTTGTTAAGGGTATCATCAAATCTTGACTGGCTCATTGAACAGCTCTTCTGTCAAGGCTCTAAAGGGTGATTTTGGGAGTGAGTCTCTACTCCATGCTGTGTCGAGCAGTAGCCCATCCTGTATGAAGTATATCTCTCAGGTGTCAATATTTCAGGATGAGAGCCTAAAGTTTATTTTTCATGGTCATTTGAGCAATCAAAACTCAGTTACTGGAATGTCCATGGGAAGTACACAGGCATGTAGCATGGTTGAAGCTAGTTAATTTTTTCAGTTTGAGCAAATATAGGTCAAAAATGTTTTGTGGTATTTTCCCAGCTCTAATATAAATAATTGATAACTTGGTATTCATCTCACATATATTCCTGCTTTTGGATAATTCCTAAAATGTCCTAGGGGTACAAGCTCCTTCTGGTACTCCATGTGGAAATCCAGGAGCAGGAGAAGGATATGGTTGGTCTCCTCTACTAACTGTTGACAGATAATAACTAACTAACTAACTAACTAGAGGGCTCCCTCCCTCAAACCTATGGGATGCAGTTACAGAGACAGGGAAGTTCCCCTCTTGCTAACAGCCCCCTCAATGATGAGAGTTTACTGTGGAAAGCCTTTATCATTTATTCCTTACTTCCTCAGCAAATGTTCATTGTTAATAAAGTAAAGTAATACAAGAATTTGCTCAAATTCTGAATCTGGTTCAAGTACAGTTCTGGGCCTGAGATAGGAAGTTAAGATCCCAGTTCAGACTTCTCTGTCATGGTAGGGGGTCTACTACAGACCACCTAACCAGGAAGAAGAGGTGGATGAGGCTTTTTTGAAACAACTAACAAAATCATCCAAAGCACAGGACTTGGTAGTGATGGAGGACTTCAACTACCCAGACATCTGCTGGGAAAATAATACAGCAGGGCATAGGTTATCCAACAAATTCTTGGAATGTATTGGAGACAATTTTTTATTTCAGAAGGTGGAGAAAGCTACTATGGGAGTGGCTGTTCTAGATTTGATTTTGACAAATAGGGAGGAACTGGCTGAGAATTTGAAAGTGGAAGGTAGCTTGGGTGAAAGTGATTATGAAATGATAGAGTTCATGAGTCTAAAGAATGGTAGGAGGAAGAACAGCAAAATAAAGACAATGGATTTCAAGAAGGCAGACTTTAGCAAGCTTAAGGAGTTGGTAGGTAAGATGCCATGGGAAGCAAGTCTAAGGGGAAAAACAATTGAAGACATTTGGCAGTTTTTCAGAGAGACATAACTAAGGGCACGAGAGCAAACTTTCCCACTGTGTAGGAAAGATAGGAAGTATGGCAAGAGACCACCTTGGCTTAACCAGGAGATCTTCAATGATCTAAAAATCAAAAGAGTCCTACAAAAAGTGGAAACTAGGTCAAATTACAAAGGATGAATATAAACAAATAACAAACGTATGTAGGGACAAAATTAGAAAGGCCAAGGCACAAAACAAGATCAGACTAGCTAGAGACAAAGGATAACAAGAAAACATTCTACAAATACATCAGAAGCAAGAGGAAGACCAAGGACAGGGAAGGCCTGTTACTCAATGGGGGGGAAGGAGCTGGGGGGCGGGGCAGAGAATAACAACAGAAAATCCAGAAATGGCAGAGTTGCTTAATGACTTCTTTGTTTCGGTTTTCACCAAGAAGGTTGGTGGCGATTGGACATCTAATATAGTGAATGTCAGTGAAAATGAGGTAAGATCAGAGGCTAAAATAGTGAAAGAACAAGTCAAAAATTACTTAGACAAGTTAGATGTCTTCAAGTCACCAGGGCCTAATGAAATGCATCCTAGAATACTCAAGGAGCTGACTGAGGAGATAGCTGAGCCATTAGCGATTATCTTTGAAAAGTCATGGAAGACGGGAGTAATTCCAGAAGACTGGAAAAGAGCAAATATAGTGCCAATCTATAAAAAGGGAAATAAGGACAACCTGGGGAATTACAGCTCAAACAGCTTAACTTCTGTACCCAGAAAGATAATGTAGCAAATAATTAAGCAATCAATTTGCAAACATCTAGAAGATAATAAGTAACAGTCAGCATGGATTTGTCAAGAACAAATTGTGTCAAACCAACCTGGTAGCTTTTTTTGACAGGGTAACAAGCCTTGTGGATGGGGGGAAGCGGTAGACATGGAATATCTTGACTTTAGTAAAGCTTTTGATACTGACTCACATGACCTTCTCATAAACAAACTAGGGAAATACAACCTAGATGGAGCTATTACAAGGTGGGTGCAAAACTGGTTGGAAAACCATTCCCAGAAAGTAATCATCAGTGGTTCACAGTCATGCTGGAAGGACATAGAAAGTGGGGTTCCACAGGGATCAGTTCAGGGTTCGGTTCTGTTCAATATCTTTATCAATGATTTAGAGAATGGCATAGAGAGTACAGTTATAAAGTCTGCGGACGATCCCAAGATGGGAGAGCTTGCAAGTGCTTTGGAGGATAGGATTAAAATTCAAAATTATCTGGATAAACTGGAGAAATGGTCTGAAGTAAATAGGATGAAATTCAATAAGGACAAATGCAAAATACTCCATTTAGGCAGGAACAATCAGTTGCACACATACAAAATGGGAAATGACTGCCTAGGAAGAACAATGAGGAGTCTTTGTGGCACCTTAGAGACTAACAAATTTATTTGGGCATAAACTTTTGTGGATTAAAACCCACTTCATCAGATGCCTGGAGTGAAAAATACAGTAAGCAGTATATATACAGCACATGAAAAGATGGGAGTTGCCTTACCAAGTGGGAGGGTCAGTGCTAACGAGGCCAATTCAATTAAGGTGAACGTCAGCCTATTCTCAACAGTTGACTAAAAGGGGTGAGTATCAGCAGAGGGACAATTACTTTTTGTAGTGAGTACTGCGAAAGGGATCTGCGGATCATAGTGGACCATAAGCTAAATATGAATCAACAGTGTAACGCTGTTGCAAAAAAAAGCGAACATTATTCTGGGATGTATTAGCAGGAGTGTTGTAAGCAAGAAATGAGAAGTAATTCTTCGGCTCTACTCCACGCTGATTAGGCCTCAACTGGAGTATTGTGTCCAGTTCTGGGTGTCATATTTCAGGAAAGACAAATTGGAAAATCCAGAGAAGAGCAACAAAAATGATTAAAAGTCTAGAAAGCATGACCTATGAGGGAAGACTGAAAAAAACAGCTTTGTTTAGTCTGGAAAAGAGAAGGCTGAGAGGGGACATGATAACAGTTATCAAATACATAAAGGTTGTTACAAGGAGGAGGAAGAAAAATTGTTCTTCTTAACCTCTGTGGATAGGAGAAGAAACAATGGGCTTAAATTGCAGCAAGGGTGGTTTAGGTTGAACATTAGGAAAAACTTCCTAACTGTCTGGGTGGTTAAACACTGGAATAAATTGCCTACGGAGGTTGTGGAATCTCCATCATTGCAGATTTTTAAGAGCAGGTTAGACAAACACCTGTCCAGAATGGTGAAGATAATACTTAGTCCTGCCACGAGTGCAGGGGACTGGACTAGATGACCTCTCGAAGTCCCTTCCAGTCCTATGATTCTGTGATTCTCCAAATTACAAGGGAGATTAGTTGTGAGCTATAATTTCAAGTGAATGGAAAATAAAGCTCTGCTGTAACCTACAGGTTTTGTCTAGCTTTGAGTCACAGCCATGTGAAAAAAAGTTCCTCTAGGTTCCATCTAAAGTCATAAATCAACCCAGATTTGCCTCACACTTGACGCATGTTTGCAAACCTCAGCAGACCTTTTGACAAATCTAGCTTTCATTTCAAATTGTGATGGCCCCTAAAACTAAATCTCTGCTCCTTCAGACACTTACGGTATGTCTACATTGCAAAGACAAAACCTGTGACACCAAGTCTCAGAGACCAGGTCAGCTGACTTGGGCTCAGGCTGTGGGGCTAAAAATAGCAATGTAGATGTTCAGGCTTGGGCAGGAGCCTGAGCTGACAGACCCTCCACGCTTGCTGGGTTTCAGAGCCCAAGCCCAAAGGTCTACACTGCTATCTTTAGCCCTACAGTCCAAGCCCTGCAAGCCCAAGTCTATTTGACCCTCGCTCTGATACTCAGCACCATGGGTTTTTCTTTACAGTGTAACCATACCCTTACACGTCTGTATAAAATTAAGCATATGCATAACTGTTCGCAGGATCACAGCCTAAGCCTCTAATTTCATATGCTATTTTAGACTAGAAATTAAAAACAAACAAAAAAACAAATTAAATTTCTGCTTGTCCTGAGCATTATAATCTCACGTGCTACTTAATTTTAATGAGCAGGGCCATGTTCTCTGAAAACTTTATTACAAGCTTGCATTGGCTTCAGTAAGAAGGCTCAGATCATTGTATGCTACAAACCACATTTAATATAATAATATTTACTATTTTAATGTATTGTCCATTCAACCCTTGGATCAAGACTTACAAATGAAAAGCATTGAGAAACACAATATGACAAAACATACCACAAAGAAATAAATTAATAAAGTCTCAAGAAGGGGCCGCTTTATGAGTAGCAGCCGTGTTAGTCTGTATCCGCAAAAAGAACAGGAGTACTTGTGGCACCTTAGAGACTAACAAATTTATTAGATTTATTAGATGTCTCCTCAATATATGTTTCACTCTATATGCATCCGAAGAAGTGGGCTGTAGTCCACGAAAGCTTATGCTCTAATAAATGTATTAGTCTCTAAGGTGCCATAAGTACTCCTGTTCTACTTACGCCTTTGGTTGTGCTGAATCATCTACAAAATGTACAGCAGACTGCACAGCTAGATCTCAAAACATTTGCTTTTGGATTTGTAATGATGTTCTTTATCTCATCTGCTTGTAAATTTGTATCCATAATATAAAACTTCCTACTTTCCATTCGGGATTACCAGAGCTTGCACTAGCTGCATTTCAACAACAGATGGCACCAATCATCACAAGAAATCAGCCAGAGATGTACTAGGTATAGTCTAGGTTTGTTTGTTACAAAAAGTAGCATCATGATGGAAAAACAAAATGCAACTATGCAAGCTAAAGGAAAGGAGAATCCCCTTGGAAATAGTCTGTGTTCAGGAGACTAGAATTTCATATTTAGCACGGTCTGTTTGTGGTAGGAATTACCTCATTTATCTGCTCAAAGTCTGACAAAAAAGGTGCTCTGGTTTCACACTCTTTTATTTTTTTGCCAAGCCATAGGCTGTTGGCTCAAGCTTTGGAGCTTACAGAGAGCTCTTCCGAAGCAGCAGCTTCTCTCTCTCACCAACAGAACTTGGTCCAATAAAAAAATATTACCTCACCCATCATGTCTCAAAAAATCATGAGAGCTGGTTTACAAATCACAAGCAGTTCTCTGTAACAAGGGGCAGGAACTTACTTTTCTCTTAAATGAAAGCTGAGATTCTGAGGTAATAACATGATTCCAGGAACTGAGACTTTGAGAGAAGGGGGAGGAAGAAACCCACCAAATATGGTGAGTCTCAGAATATACGAGGGGAATTGAAGCCACTGGTTACTTTTCCAGAAAAGGCTCCCCTGTGCTCACAAACAATGCTGCTTAATCGCTCTCCTTCATAAGGCAATTTCCATGCCCCTCTCACCGGCCCGAGCCAGCGTCGAACTATGTGCAACCCAAGTGCAAGGCAAGGCGGCTGTAGAGGGGTTTGTCATCTGCTCCAGGAAGGATTTTCCCCCCAGTCACTCTGAGCAGATGCTGAAGGGAAGGGAAGTGCAGGACAGGGTTGAGCTCCTATTGAAATGAACAAGGGAATTTTTGAGGCCGTTCCTGGTGACGTTTCTGTCTCGCGTTTCGCGTTCCTCTGAAGGGCCGGGGAAGGGCGTTACCCCCAGGAAACATGGCTCATATCGATACAGCGTAGGGCAGGGCGCTTGTTTTGCCCTCGGTAAAGATGGCAGCTAGACGTCTTGCCCATAACAAAGATGGTCGCCACGCGTCTTTTTCTCGGAGGGGCAGCGGGTGGCCCGTCCCAATAACGTGGATGGCGGTTGTTTGATGGGGCGGAGTCAGGGCACCCTGCGCCGACCATGTGTCGCAGACGGATGACGTACCTGTCCCGCCGTGATGAGGGCAGCAGGGGTTTCCCCGCTGGTGTTGTTGTCCCTGGGGTCCGGAACTATGGGAGGCAATAGCGCAGGGCTCCCTGGCCGGCTCTGATGGCGGCGGCCGCAGCGGCCGACGGCCCCGTGCCGGTGCTGGACGAGTTCACGGCTCCGGCGGAGAAGAGCCGCTTCCTGGAGAAGAGTCGAGGCCGCATCCAGAGCCTGTTCGGGGTGCGACTCGCCGTGCTGGAGGCGCCGGGAGACTGGTGCCCCTCGGGACGGACCCCTGGCTCGGGCCCGGCCACTGACCGGATCTGGCTGCGGCTCTCCGGGGACAAGGAGACTGTGCGCAGCGCCAAGGTAACAAGGGTCGGGTCGGTTCTTCAGGTACATCGGCCCCCTGGATGCTCCCAGCCGGGGTCCCGCCCCCCGGGAACTCTCCTCACCTGTCCCGTCCCGCCCACAGCTTCCTCCTTCTTAATCCCCCCCCGGCTCCTGACAGGGCCCCGTGCCGGGCTGGACCCAGGGTGAGAACAAGTCTGGCTCACAGCCACGCTCTGGCTGGCGGGAGAGGGGCCCTGTACAGCGCTGAGCACGTTATCAGCGCCTAACAAATAACGATGATGCTTATGCTGAGTCCCTGCTGGCCACACGGGGTGGGGGGGCACACTTGGCACTTCGCACAGACCAGGGCCGGTTTTGATTTACACGTGGTTGCTGAGCTTGGTTATTTTTGAAATGGGCCTGGAAGGAAGGTGGTCTCTGATTGTAATGTGGGCTGTATGCAGGGAGTGGGAACATGAGGTTCAGATATTGGGGTATATTCCAATAGTTGAGAACCTCTGTCAGTCTTATGGAGGATAAAACTGATTCTTGATCTAAGGCCTGATCTACATTTGAAATGTAGCTCAATATAGCTGTGTCTCTCAGGGGTGTGAAAAAATCCATGCCCTGAACTCTGTAGTTATGATGACCTAACCCCCAGTGTAGATGCAGCTAGGTTGAATGCTTCTGTCCACCTGGTTACCATTGCTCAGGCAGGTAGTGATCCTAAAGCCACAAAAAATCCCTTCATCGCTGTAAGCTGGATCTAAACTATGGGTAAGGCCCTCCATTTTCAGTTTTTATTAAGTTTCCTGGGAATTTAAAAAATGGGCGTAATTCAGTACAAAAAATTAAGTTTTCTGGGTGAAATATTCAGGGATAGGAAGATAGAAAAAAACAACAGAGTAAGAGTATTAAAAGTAAAAGGAGTTTAATGCTGTCACTTAATTAACTTTATGTTAACAGTACATACACATATGTGCAGGCATGTGTTGCCTTACTTTAACAGACAGCCTCATGTTGCATCTAGACTAATTTATTAACATAAACACATCTACCCAATGCAATGAATTGGATTTTCTTAACATAATCAGTATTTTCATGTACTTCTGTTCGTCCAAAATTCAGATGAAAATCAGTAAATAATAATAATAATTTAACTATGGAGTTATGCTGGCATATAGCTATGGTGCCATAGCTATGCTACTATAGTCCCAATAGTATAGACGTGGCCTTAGTGTATGTTTGTATTGGTGTAACATAAACAGCTATGGATCAGCCCTACCCTACCTCAGATAGCTTTAGATTGAGTATTTGTGTGTGAAGGGAGGAGGCGGAAGAGAGAGAAATAAAATACATCCGTATAAAAAGAACTCCAAGTCAGGCACTGACTTGTCCTAACAAGTTGGTGTTCAGATTGTCAGTGTATTGTTTTTTGTGCCATTGTTTATAAGCATGAGAAATAAGGAACCAAACATTATAAGGTTCTGTCAACACTAAAGTGTAGCCCTGCTGTCACACAATTGTGAAAAATGGCTGTGTCCTAAGCATTTTATATCAGTTTCTTCTAGACTGTGCAGGCAGGAAAAACAAAACAAGAACCATATTCTAATCATGTTAAGAAATGTTTTAGTCAGCATGGTTTTTACCATGCACGCAACTTGATTTCTCCTTGAGAGCTATCTTACAGTCAGGCTGCAACCATAATAATTTGGTTTCTTCTTGAGGGCTGTATGGATGGTAAAAAGTATGTTAACTAAAACATATTTTCTTAATGTGATTAGAATATAGTTCTTGTTTTGTTTTTCCTGCCTGCACAGTCTAGAAAAATCTGTTAAGAAGTGGTTGTGCCCCAGCCATGTTATACAATTTTTAAACATGTCTATTTTCATCACATTTTTGTAGCCTAAGGCTCTGTTTATCATTGCATTGAATGGTTTTAACACGGTTCTTCCTCGAAGAATGCTAACAGTTTGACATTGCTAATACCTCTTCAGCATCAGAGCAGACAGAGCCTACATGATTTCATCAGCTTAGTTCTTGGAATAGGTGGCAATTTATCCAATTAAAAAGCAAAAAAAATGAGTTATACTAAGCCAGGAAAAGGCTAGCTAGTCTTTCCTGTTCTTACATTGTCTGATATTTTGGAGTGTTGGGTGTGACAGTAACTGATGTGAAACAATGTCCTAAGAGTGGTTTTGTAATCAAATTTCTTTGGCTAACTTTTTGGGGGTCCAACTACAATGTTACAATTGGCGTTACTCCAATAGTTAATGACGTGGCAACTGTAGCCCATTTGAGGCATGTGGGGAGAATGGCAGATTGAGCATCATAATTTGTTTAGGAACCAGTCTGCAAAAAGTAATTCCTGTTGTGTCTCTCGTCCTTGTATTAGTAGAGATTCTTAGCACCTATTCCTAGGCCTAATTCAATAATAATTTTATCTTTACATTTTAGTTGTTAAGGTTTGATTCTTTAGCTGTGGAACTGCAGAATAATTTATTTCAATTAAATCTATGAATGATTTCTAGATTGAAAAAGCCACCAACTCTCAGAAGCTTAAAGTTTTTACTATTATTTATATAACAGAAACCCTAACAGGGTCAGCATCTCATTGTCCCATGTGCTGTACAAACACACACAAAGAAGTTTCCCCTCTCCAAAGAGCTTCCATTACAACTGAATAAGTATTTCTTTTCCTAACAGCAAGGTTTGTGGAAAGTGGCAGAAAACTTTAAAATGTGTTTTTAGAAAAATTGAGTTTTCTTTGATCATTGTGGATGAGCTAGTCATTCTGTAAACACTGCTTTCAAGAAAAAGATAATTTGTTGTGCTTGTAAATGTGCTAGTCATAGCACTAGAAATTGAACTGCTCTAGTTATTTACAGAATAAGTAAAACACATGCAGGGGGAAAAGCCAATGGTCCTACTAATGTGCCTTCACTTGAGCATGATAATTATCCCCTACTTCATACCTCTAAAGCAGTGAAACTCAAATCTCTGTGGTTCAGGAACCAAATTAGCCATCAACATTACCCAAAAGAGTTGCAGTAGTGTGAATTCTTCCTTTAATTTACTATAGTACTATATATTCATATTTAAACAGTATGAAGGGGAAATATTTAGTTTATATTATTCTCACAGCAAAATGATTGACCATGTATTATGATTTTATCAACTACAATTGGTTAATAACATGGTAAAAACATCCTGATTAGTTAATAACTTAGGTTAATAATTAAAACACTGTGTGATTTAATTATGTGCTGCAAAGAGCCATTTGTGACTCTCAAACCTCAGTCTGAGTATCACTGCTGCAAATAAATCCTTGGCTTCTCTATGGAGACTACCAAAAAAAGTGCCAGTTGTGGCTGTAGATGTTATTTGGGGGTCCCCTTTTAATTCTTACTTTAATTGAGGCAACAAATTGTCAACATTTTAACCACAAAGTTGCCTAGGCCCGTTCTAGGCAGGGTTAGATGACACAATGGTTAAAACTCTGTCATTTGGTGGACTCTGGTAGTACTTGAGACGTTGAGATACAGCCACAGAGCTGATGGTATTGATTTTCAATTATTATTAGCTGTAACCATTGAAAATTAATTTGTACCTCCTAGTTCATGGAGTCCATGAAAAGAATCTGCCATTTATATTTAAAAGAGAGAGCGTTCTAGTTTGTTTTGGAAGAATTTGACCAGCTCTTTATAGGTGGAAGTGTCCAGTGTTAAGAGCTGTATTCATGACTAATTGATATGTTGCTGAGATTTATAGGTATAGCAACAGAAATACTTTTGTTAAGGGAAGCTGAGCTGCAATGGAAACCCATTAAGCGTTTTGCTCAATTCTGAGTAACCAATATTACAAAACATGATAGAGGAAGGACTCTTTTCAACCCAAATGTTGAATTTACCTATTGATCATGAACCTTATGAGTAGACTATACATAGATACAGTGCATACAAAGTGAGTATGCATAGAGTAATGCTGGGTTTTAGCTCTGATACACTGCCTGACTACTAGGTAATGTATGTGTGAATTTGTCTGCTCATTTTAGGTTCATGGTAAAACTAATCAGGGAATAAAATGTTAAGAGTTCCACTATGATAGCCTTCTGCAACAACTTGAAAAGTTACTTCTGCATTGGATAGAGCAAAAATGTAGAATAAAACAGTGGGTTTACAATTTCAAGTGTTTAATAATCACAGATGGCTAGTATAATCAGAAATGACTGACATTTTGCATATTTTCAGTATCCATTAAATAACTAACCTGAAAATTGTTATTTATTTGATCAGATGACTTAAAAAATTGAAATGGATAATAGAACCTAGCCCAGGTAGGTGACAACAAAAATACTATTTGATGGCCCGTGGGGAATCGGTTCGTGGTTATAATTGACACAGATGTTGGCCGTCTCAGTGAGAAGCTGAGCATCTGAATGAGCCTTGTAGCTCCCTCCAGGTCAAGATTTGAAAGGATATTGGCTGGGCTGTGTGTGTAATTGTACATTGCCATTGCCTTATAAAAACAAAACTTCAGACTCCAGGTCTGTCAATCACAAGCAGTAAAGTCCCTTCAGAAAGCATTTTCACTACTATATCTGACTTTTAAGAAACTTTCCAGATACTGAATGTCTCTCTTTCACTACCATTGTATTGCTATTTTTATGGGGGAGGGGACTGTGTGTGTGTGTGTGTGTGTCAGAAAAACTACTTGCCTCCTTCAGCTTATGTTACAGCAGCAGTTTGTACTACTGTGTAGTCTTGCAACATCCAATCCTTAAGACTGTTGATGAGAATCAAAGATGGCACAAAGCAGTGTCCATCACATAATATTTATTTTCAGTTCCATTCAAAAGACAGTTTTTTCCGAAGTGGAGATAGAGAACAAAATTGGTTGGATGTTTGCTCTTTTTATTTGTTTTTTGTTTTGTTGTAAGAGTGTTGCAAACCAATAAATCACAAGTGGCCTTTAAAATCACCAATGCTGCTGCAGACTGCATTGCCAATATATTTTGTTCCAGTTACATGATCTAGCTTTGAAGCTGGAGGTCGTTGATTTGAATCTTGGTGGAATACCATTAATCATGTTAATGTGTAGAGTTAATACATGATGTTTTGGAGCCTGTAGGTATGCTGACTTCAGTAGTTTAGAAACTGGCTTCTTGGCATGATAGAAAGTTAACTGTAGAAACAGGAGTTTCCTTGGTGGCTTTTACGTGTTTAGAACAAGGTTGTCTAAATTCTTGTCTGTGATATTGTCTGCGATCCAAATACATGCTCGACTTTCCAAGTTACGCAAGAATTTTCAAATAAATGCAGCAGTTAAGGAGGAGGAGATGCCAAAAATCATTTATCTCCAGCGATAGATGCAACTGTGGTGTTTACTATGACTATCTGGATACTAAACTAATTTTGTATATGAGCACTTCCACTTTTATTTTGAAAGCTGCAATAAGCTGAAAATGAAAATTAGACCTGCTTTTCTGAAGATGCCAATGGACATTTCACCTCCTATGGCTCTCTACTAAACACTATTTTACAGGTTATAATCCATAACCGCAGCTCTAATGATGGATGTTTAAGAAAATGGCTTGAACACCAAGTCTCTAAAAACTGATTCCCACACTATGAGCTATGAAACGTTTCTTAGTGGTCTTCAATATTAGATATTTTGAAAAATCAGGCAATTGTACTTTGGGAGGTTAAAAGAGGTGGTCTGTGAAAAATGGAAGGGTAAGACTTTTCTTATTAAATGGTCTCGAACCACTGCTGTGAAATAAGATAAATGTCTATCTTTAGTACTAATTATTAGCATAAAATATAGTTCAAGACTAGGTAGGGAGCCACAAAGGCCAAGATCAGTATAGTAGAGGCCTGGGTTGTGTACTGGCTGAAAAAAGGAAAGATAATTATGTACTAGAAAGAAACAAATGCATGTCTGCTACATAGAAATTATATTTAAACACCTCCGTGGAAGATAGAGAATTAATAAGACATGTCACCACTTTGATTCATACCCTATTGTCTGACGAGAAAAGAAAAGAGAAACCCCAAAATTTACTGTATTGCTTCATTCTTTAAAACAGACATTGCAAAACACCTAGCTACATTGGTAAGGTTAATGCAAGGTACTCTTTATAAATAAATAAAAGATAGTTTTGTCAGTCCATTGTGAGACTTGCTTTATTGCCATTGTAAGATTTAAAACTAACTTTAATGGATGTCATTTGCAGTGGTGTTGTAGCCATGTTGGTCCCAGGATATTAAAGACAGAAGGTGGGTGAGGTAATATCTTTTATTGGACCAACTTCTGTTGGTGAAAGAGACAAGCTTTTGAGAGCTCTGCATAGCTCTTCTCTCCCCCATTGCCTCTTTAATGGATGCCATTCATTTTTCTGAAACAGAATTCTATCCAAAAAACCCCGTGAAAAGACCATTAAAAGTTTTGTGTTCAGCACTCTGTGCTTCGATCCCTCTGCCTTGTCCCCTCTTGCCCATTCTACCATCCTATGCCTGACTTTTGCCCTGCCTTCCCCTGTCCCCATCTCCCTCCCTCAGCTTCTGCCTGTGTCCCCTTATCTTAACTGTTTCCCTTTTCCTCTCCCATGGTCTTCATCCTGATACTTGCTCCTGTCTCTTTTTCCTCCATCGCTCCATCCCACCCCCATTCTTTGTATTCAAGTCAAGCTGCTCTCCTCCTTCACCTTGCTGTCTGAGTGAGAGCATTGAGAGACAGCATTGTTGCTCTTGGTTCCATTGCCTGCCACAGCAATGGCCCCTGGCAGAGGGGAGGAGTATTTACAGGGAAAATCCTGCTCTGCCCCTGCAGCCCCGGAATGGAGCATTCAGTTGCTGTGTAGGACTAGCACAAATCTTTTCAGGTCTTTATATTGGAACTGAGGATGAAGCCTGCGCAGTGCACATGGACTTCAGAGAACTTAGCTGTCAGTTCTAACAAGTTTCTACTGAGCATGTACAAACCAGGTTTTGGTTTGGGTTTTTTTTTTTTGTGTTTATAGCTTGGCCAGATTTGGGTGAATTTTCATGAAAATTCCATCCCTGATATCAAAACAATCATCTCTCCAAATTTCAAGTCCTTACTCCAAAACATGGAGGCACTAGATCATCTCAGTGAAATAATTACAGGATTTTTTTTTTAAATAGCCAAAACATAATTTTCCCTAACCTCATTCTCAGAGATGGCTGAACCATGTTAGCTGAAACTTTCCAAAAAAAAAAAAAAATGCATCTAGACACAGACAGCCGGCATGGAAAACTTCAGCCCAAACGATTAGTTTGGCAAAGTTATAAGCAACTGAAAACAAAGCTTTGGAAAGTGTTTGCCTGTCTATAGGTGCTACTAGCTGTGCCACCTGTATTTTGATGACAACAGAAATGTGTCTATAAAGGAACAAACATACTTGGAATAACTTTTCTTGTTTTCCTTGTTTAGATATAGAAATGATTGGATTGTGGAGTTCTGTCATTCAGTCACTCTTCCATTTCCTACCAGAATCTGTCCTTTTAGAATCTTATTCTTTAAAACTGAATTATAAAAAGTGTGGATGATTTTTTGTGTATGTGTGGCTTTCTTTAAGTATAACTACCTGTTCTAAATACATGACTGACTAATGGAGTTGCAGTTTAAAATAATGTAATGAATATTTTATTCAGGTAATGGAAGAATCTATAATTGTTGGCATCTGGATACCATGGGGTGGGGGGTGTTTGGTTGGTTTCTTAACGGAAATAACTACCTATATTAGGATTGGTACTGAAACTAGCTTTATGTTAAAAATGTTTTTGTAGCTTGATGTATGCATTCTGAAGTTTAAATACTGATCTTGAGTGAATAATTAAACAGTGCTAGCATAAAATATAACTGTAAAGAATTGATATTACTAATTATACCTATTGCAATATTTTTAAATCATTTGTTAATTTTCTTTATTTTTGGTGTTGGAATACTGTAATCTTTTTTTAAACAGAGATAAATTTGTGGGCTAAACCTCACCCCTCCGGTAAAAACATGCATCATTTCAGCATCAATTTTCTGCAGAATATCTTTGTAGCTGACACTGGGACATTAGTTATATCAGACCACCTTGCAAGACTGCATGTCACAGATGAACTTGATTTATTATTCATAACTATAGGGAAATTGCCATAAGAATATCCCTTGAAAATAGTCTTGTGCAAGCCGTTTTTTTGTTCCAGCATGTTATTTATGAACCAGAATTACCTTATGACATTGTTGAGTCAACTTCAGAAGAGCATGTCTCTTCTCTGACTAATATTGGTAAAATGCATCCTTATACTGTCTTTTTTTTTTTTTTTTTTAAGAGAATCAATCAACAACCATGTCAACTTCAGCTATAAAAAACATAAGAAATAAATGTTTGTTTCAAATGAGTTAGCTGATAGCATAGCCAAGCATAATAAATCAAAACTGTTTCTATTCTTACAAATCTGATTTTTTTTTTAAATCAGACTGTGTATGCATTCAGCAATCTGTATCCCAAAAGAAAATAAGACCTAATTACATACTGTATGAATATTGGGAATAACTATTTTAACTTGGCATAGATTTCAGGGTTTTGAGGCAGGTCTAGAAACCTTGATAGCCGCACTTTCTATGCATGTAAATGCTTCTATGCAAAGGTTATCATTTTGACAAACTTTAGACAGTGATCCCCAAACTTTTAAGGGTTGTGCACCTCCTTACCCCTGTCCATGCCCCTTTCCCTCCCTCCCCCACCGCCGGGGCTGGGAGCGGGCTAGAGCTCCGGGGGGTCAGACAGGGTAAGGGGGCCAAGGCCGCAGCTGGGGGTGGGTCTGGGTCCAGGAGTGGGGCTGAGGATGGAGCCGCGGCCAGGGGCCAAGGCTGGGGGTGGGAGCAGAGCTGTAGCCAGGCTGTGATGGGAGTCTGCAGCTGGGCCCGCAGCCAGGTGTAGCTCCTCTCCCACCCCCAGCCTCAGCCCAGAGTCGAGAATGGAGCCAAGGTTGGGGATAGGGCCAGGAGCTGGGGCCACAGCTGCGTATGGGGCCGCAGCAGAGCTGGGGGCTTTGTGGCGCTCCCTCCCAGCTCCCCCCCCATCGGGGCTGGCCTGGGCCCCTCCGTGTCTTCCCCTCCCTCCCTCCCTCCCCCCGAAACGTTCCACTTGGGGGCACACGCCACAGTTTGAGAACCTCTGCCTTAGACTGTAGTCTCCTGGGAAACCCATAACAGACATTTGAAATGCAATGTTTACACTTACCTTGGATATCTTCCTCTAGTTAATAACGTCATACATCATAATAAACTGGCTTTACTGTCTATTATAGTAGCTTATCATTGGCCTAAACAAAAAATATTGAAATTGTATAGACACTTTTGATTTGTAAAAAGTTGTTCACTATGTTCTCTCTCTCTCTCTCTCCCTCCCTCCCCCCGTCCCCCTTTATAGGAGTATATTAAGGGACTCTGTGAACCTGAACTAGAAGAAAAGGAATGTTATCCAAAGGATATGCACTGCATTTTTGTTGGAGCACAGAGCCTGTTTCTTAACTGTCTTATTCAGGATACCTGTGCTGATATAACAGTGCAGGAAATAGGATTACTTAGTATTAAGGGTGGTGCGGAGGCTGTTGTGATGGCTAGAAGTCATATTCAGCAGTTTGTGATGCTCTTTGAAAACAATGAAGGCTTATTAAGTGACAAGGAATCGAACATAAAAAAGCAATTTAAACAATTTGTGGAAGCACATGCAGATAAATATACAATGGACTTGTTGATCTTGCCTAGCTCTCTTAAAAGAGAACTTCTGAATCTTACACAAAGTGATTGCTGTGAAGCAGATGGCAATATTATAGATCTTACTACAGATTCTGAAAGTACACCAGAGTTTTCACAAAACAAAACCCCAAAACTAACTGTAATGAGTGGAGATGGAAGAACAATTGGAGAGGAAGCAAGAAAAAAAGCTGGAACCCCTGTAACAGAGCTTACAAAACAAATGGACACTGTGTTTTCCAATGCACCAGGAAAGTGTTTTGTTCCTATTAATGGTGTGACTCCACTTGAGGCATCTGTTTCCAAAGAGAGACAGTCATGTAAAAGGAGGTGTTCTGATGCTGAGGAAAGGCTTCCTAAGAAACAGTTTTCATTAGAAAGTGATCAGGAGGGCAGGCCTACACCATGCAGTAAAGATCCAGATAGGGATGCAGTTATTGATCTGGTTTCTGATAGCTGCAATGAGTCGGATGATCCACGCTTCTCTATTACAGACTGTGATGACATTAGTGAGGAAATGGAATACAAGATTCTTGTAAACTTTTTCAGGACCATGGGATATTCCCAAAAAATTGTAGAGAAAGTTATTAGTGAACTGGGACAATCAATGGAACCATTAATGCTCCTGGAAGCAATAGAAAAGGAAAGTACAAAGTTTCAGAAGGAAAAGGAACAGTCACCGCAGATATCTAGAACTGTAAGTGTGCATTCAGGTGGTAATGCAGATCTTTCACAGACTCTGAAAGACAGAGGTTCTATCAGTAAAAATCAACTTAAACCCAGTCATACTTTAAAGGAGACAAAAAATGTAAAACAAAAAAGAGCGAATTCACCACGTGCACAGCTCCGGGCAGAAGACAAAATGCATGTGACAGACTATAAAAATAAATCTGCTCTTCCTTCCACTAAAAATTCAACAGAGCATTGTAAACAAGTACATTTGAATTCTTCTGACCAGAGTCCCAATTCCAGGACAAATGATATAGAAACTGATGGTCTCATACCGTCTTTTAACACTGCACAAGAATTAAAGAAATATGGAGCACTAAAAGATGTTGACTTTGTAGCAAGAGGGAGCTCAGACCGAGAGCATGCATCAGTTCAGACTGAAACTGTAGTTCAGCAAAAATCTGCAGGGCCCTCGAATACGCAGAATAATCAACCTGTTCATGTGCAGAGACCAGGACATTGCAATCCTTCCCAGTTTAGACTCCTCCACCAACCCTCTTTTGATATCCCAAAACCCATTGAACGTCCTCTTCCAACTTCTGTGTTTCCATCCCAACTGCATGCTCCAAATCTAGAGAGGAAGACAGTGGGACCGTACAGTCATCATACAGATGCCTCAGTTACTGGGGTTCAAAGGTTTATGGATTCTCTTAAAAAGCCGTATAATCTGGAGTTGAAAAATGAACCTGGGAGAGCATATTTAAAACACATCATTATAGATGGAAGCAACGTTGCAATTTCGTAAGTATTGCTAGTTTGTGCTACTTCTCTTTATTAAGTGTCAATGAATTTCAAAGTGAAACTGGGAGGAGCGAGCACAGCCTGGGTATAAAAGCCTGTCTTGTCAAAAATTCTTGTTAACTGGCCTCCGTGTGACCAGCTATTTATTTACTACTCCAACAGAGTTCCCCAGCAATTTTGTAGTAATGGGCTAATTTGGTAAGGTGTATAGTGCTGAATTCTGTCCATTGCAAGCTAGATGAGCAACATGAACCTCATTTAATTGCCTATTTAAACTGTAGAAAAAAATCACAGTTTAATACCTGTATTCTCCAGTTTCTATTATAAACGTGTATGGTGTTACTGTTTAATGGTTGCCATGTTCCACTTAAGTGCTTTAGAAATTCTTCTAGATACATACCTCAGAGATGATGCTCAAATACTGTGCTGATGTGCGTGGTATAAGAATAGCAGTCCCATTTCTGTCATGTGTGAAGCAATTCCCAGAGAAGTGTGTGTATGTTTGGGTGGGGGAGGACTTTGACCTCCTGCTAAATAGAGCTACTGTCTATTTATTAAAGCTTAAAGTTTTTAGTATTTGATAAAATAGGTGTGAGTTTAACTATAATTTTTAATATTTGTAAGTCAATTGAAAAATTTAGTACATACTAATAGTTGTCCTAATTCTAAGTTTATATATTTTAAATGTTATTCTGTGGTACCCTTAAAGATTTGACTTCCACTAAGGGGGGTTGTGTATTTTGTTTGACGCCTACTGGATGCTGTGTGAAAGACTAACAAACAGAGGAAACAGTGCAAAGGACAGTATACAAAGTAAACTTACAGAAAATAGACTTCTACCTTTCAGTTATACTAATTTTAGGTGCTCGCAGTTTTTACCTATACTTGTTAAGAGTGAGACTGGGGGCTGGTCTACACTAAAGCTGTAAGTCAACCTAAGTTGCGCTACTTCAGTTATGTAAGTTACTACATAACTGAAGTAGACGTAACTTAGGTCGACTTACAATAGTGCCTGTGCCACAATGTGTTGACGGGAGATGCTCTCCCACTAACTTACCTTCCGCCTCTCAGGGAGGTGGAGTACAGACATTGACAGGAGAGTGCTGTTCCATTGACTTAGCTTGTCTTCACCAGACTCACTAAATTGACACTACTGCATCGATTGCAGCAGTACTGTAAGTATAGACGAGTCCTGAGATGGGACTTCTAAATTGTCCTCTCCTTTAGTTGATCTCATGCACCTCAAACTATGGAGTTTGCAAGCAAATGAGTAGTAGAGTGATTACTTGCTTGAGAATTCTTCACAAAAATGGAATGTGAAAGTGTGATAATCTAGGAACATTTCATTTCTTTTTTGGGGAAGTGCTGTTTTCCAGGAATAGACTAATTGAGCTTCCTGTTGCTCCACTGACTAATGCTAAGATAAGAAGTAACCCTGTCGTGCTTTGAGTTCCTCTGCAATGAGAACAAAGAAACTGTCTAATACGAAAATAAGTGTCTCATCTGAAAACTCACCAGCAAAAAGTAAAAATTGATTACTGACAGCAAAAATAAAATCAAACCAAAACAAACAAACAAAAACCCTCTATGGATTAATTTACTCCTGATTGGCTAGGAAGGGAATAAGCTAGACTTCATGTCCTCCTTTAAAACAGACCCTTTATTTTAAATATATTGCTTTAAAAGCAGGAAATACTAACTGAAGTGATATGAAGGACCTAATTATAGACCTAAAACTTCCAAGTGGTGATTGAGGTCAGTGTTTGAATGGGTCACTTCATAGAGTAGGCCAGAGTGCTGCCTGTAAAGGTAATGCAGGAAATGCTCTCAACTGGATGAGATATACAGCAGGTCTTATTCACTTGTAGCCATTAGATCCAAGATGCTGTTAAATAGAATTATTTTAAATCTGTGTCCTAAACAAACGAACTTTAGTTTAATATTTCTCAGAATATGTAAATTTTCCCTGCAATATCAATTTACAGCATTCTTTATTTCCTGCCCTAAACATTTAGTGTTTCTTTGTGCTGTTAAAAAGCTGGAATGTAGTTTCCCATCAGTATCTGTAAATATGTATGTATTTGTATATACATACATGCATATGTGAATTATTATTTTTTTTAAAAGTCTGCAAACTTTTGGCTAGATGAGGATAGAAAAATGGACTCTTAACTACTACACCTTGTACATCTAGAAGCAGCCATGGATTTAGCCACCCAACCCACAACTCACAGTTCACTAAATTGTGAATCTTGTTAACAAACAGTGGACAAATTTCCTTAGTTGTTAGGGAGAACATAACTTCCACAAATTCCTCCATCTCCTTACCCAACCTGACATCCCCACTCTCCAAGCCCCAGTTTCATTTTGACACTAGAAGAGCCTGATAGATATCAACATCTGGATCCAGTGAAAAGGATGAAGGACTTGAAAAGAGGCTTGCTCAGTCATAGAAAATGTGAGAGTGCAGAGGATGTCATGAATGCTTGTATACAACAGAATAATATTTAACACAAAACTATCTTTGTTTTACCAAACTACTTATGACTTAATATATATTCTGTGGAACTCGTAACTGTGGATTATTTTGTAGTGCATCGTGCTTCTGATTTTGAAATCTTCTCTCATTTTACTTTTATAATGGCTTATAAAAAGTCAAAATTTTCTGCTATTCAGATGCAGATCATGGTTGTTTCTGAAGTCTCTTCTACTGTTAAGCTGCACAATTAGTCCTAGGTATCCCCACTTCCAATCATATCTTCAGAGTGTACTTACCTACTGTAAAGGTAGCTTTTCCCTTATTTTGCTGGGAATAGGAGATTTGAACTTTATTTCATTCCTTCAAGACTTTAAGATACCTTTCTTGCATTGGATATTTTAGTGACAGGTTGGCCTGGATCCTTCACATCCCTTTTGAGCTGGACGTTTTTGTTTTGTTGCATGCGAATAAACATTCAGGTGCTAAAGTTCCATTACTCAGGAAGAAATTTGTCATAGCTGTTAGAGCCACGAAAGAAATTCAAAATTGAAGAAAAAATTCTGCATCTCTAGATGTTGAGTTGAAATTTCATGATGTTAAATCAGTTAGGGCTTTCAGCAGAAATTTGATCTCAACAGGTGCTGGTCTCATCAGATGTTCCATGGACTCCTACAGATCATCCTTAAAGCCTGAAAGCTTCTCCGAAGAGAGATTAAAAGAAAGCAATTTGTCTTAAAACAGCAGCACCTGTTAGTACGGTAGTTAAGGGTATGTGTCAGATTCCTAACGAAGTATGTTACTTTAGGAGTTCATATTGTAGCTCTTAACTATATTTCAGTTTAGACTGAAATCTAGAATACAAAACATTAATAGTGACTAATTCTTTAGCCCTCAATAGAATTAAAATAGGTTACTAACATAAATGTCATGGACTGATTTGTTTGATGTCTGAGAGATGTTACTTTGTGGGGTGCAATGTTTTCTAGTTAGAACATCCTATTAATCTATTGTCAGTATTTTAAAAATAGTTTAAAAAATGGTCTAACTAGTGATCAGTGGTTTGAGAATTGACCTGCTAAACCCAGGGTTGTGAGTTCAATCCTGGAGGGGGGCCTTTTAGGGAACTGGGGTAAAAATCTGTCTGGGGATTGGTCCTGCTTTGAGCAAGGGGCTGGACTAGATGACCTCCTGAGGTCCCTTCCAACCCTGATATTCTATGATTCTATGATAAAGAACAGTAAAATATAGCTACATTCCCAAAAGTGTAGATTCTTTCAAGGTTGCTCAGATATCACAGTACTAAGTGCATTACAAAAACTCTCTGATCTTTTCCTTCACCCTTGTATTCCATCTACTTTGTGACCGGTTTCTGTTTTTCTTTTTCCCCTAGTGTTAGCCTGATGACTTCTGTTTCAGGCCACTTATATTTGCTGATAGTTGAGTAGACCTGGGAGTGTTTCCAGAACTGGCTGCTATGCTCCTATCTCATCTCTTGGAACCTTACCCATGGCCAGAGGTTCAGTGCTTTCTGGCATATCTCTACGGGTATTCTTAAGGTTTCTTATTGTACCTTATCTCAAAAGGTGTTTGTAGCCTCCAGCACCATAATGTCTGAGCACCTACTTCACTGACGGGCTTTAAATTCACAGGTGCCAAATATTCATGCTGAAAGTAGTTGCACACTCTTGCAGTCAGAGAACAAATCTTACTTTCACTGGCCAAATACAGCTAATCCATTTTAAAGAGCAAAGATCTAATAATGCTCTCATGGACCTCTTTGTAATCAGTCCAGAAAGATTTTTTTTTCTAAAAGGGAGTCAGAAAAGCAAGTTTTGAGTAAATGAATCAATCTGAGGAAATTGGCCTCTTTTTGCTTGTGGCATATCATGAATGGTCAATGAAGTGAGTTAACCATTTGTTCCAAGATAAATAATTTACCCAGTCTATTGTTAGATAATGTAGGAAGCTTTCAAATACAGTGTGTTACCTTCCTTAAAGTATGATGGTTATTAACTAAAGGAGATAATTTGATAGCTATTATTCTAACTTCAGTTTAAGGATCCTTAGGTATATCCTCTGAAGAATTAATTTGGATACCAGTCTTGAAAATGCCAGCATTATAAGGGTTAACTGAAGTATTTGATTAACACTTCCTGTCACTTGACTGTTGCAGTCCTGGTAGCTCTTACGGGGAAATTCTTTATGACCCACAACTGTATGACATTACTTGAATAAAAGTACAGTGTTTTCATTACTGTAAATAGTTCATTTGTGAAGCTATTTCCTCATTGTTCAGATTTTGTTCTTTAGAAAATAGTCATGCAAACTGCAAGTCACAATTATGAGTCATAATTTATCTTAACCTTTTTAGACCGATTTCCCAAACTTATATTAATGGAAAAGAAATGCAAATTGCTGGGGTTATGTACAAAGTAACAAATCCACCACATCCTCTTTAATATTTACTTTTTACAAAAGGAGCATTTTTCTGGAGAAAGAGAATGGGGTTTTATGTAATAGAATAGTATGAGCTCAAAATTCTGTCAGAAGATATAATGTGCATTGTTCTTCCTAGCACTCATGAAGGTATTGGATGCTTCAAAAAATAAATGTCTGGATGTATCATGCTCGGTGTAAAAACTCTGAAATGACCACTCAATTAACAGATAGTGAATTAAAAAGAAAATACCTTAAAGCATTCTTAAGCCATTGCCTAAAGTTTCACTTCCATACAGGCTTGTTTTTGTTACATTGTTAGCTCAAGCTATAACGTGAGTTTTGCCTCTAACCCAACTCCCATCCACACAAACAGCTCTCTAGCTTGAGCTGAGTGGTCCTTTAAGCTCAAGCTGGCTGGTCGAGGGAGTGGTATAGGTTGAAGCCTGTGTGCTTTCTGATACTCAAGTTTAGGCTATGTCTACACTAGAGAGCTTACAATGGCGCAGCTGCACCGTTGTAAGATCTCTCATCTAGCCGCTGTATGCCGATGGGAGAGAGCTCTCCCGTCGACATAGCTATTGCCGCTCGTTGGGGGTGGTTTAATTATGTCGGCAGGAGAAGCTCTTCCACTGACATAGTGCTGTGCACACTACCACTTATGCCAGCAAAACTGTCACTCGGGTGTATTTTTTTTCACCCCCCTGAGTGACCGAAGTTTTGCCAATTATAAGTAGTAGTGTAGACATGGCCTTAGTAATGTTGTGGGGATGCAGCAGCTGGAGTTACAACTTATCAGCTATTAATCAGATCACTCTATGCTGCTTATCTGATCGCTCTGGGCAGCTTTTGTTTTTGTTTTGAGCGTTTCGCAGTATGGTTGCTCTCACTAGAGCTAGACTAGCTCAAGTAGAGTAACAAGATAACTTGCAGTGAAGACAAAACCCTACAGAAGATCTACACTGTATCTGGGAGCAAGCCTCCCAACCATGGTGGACAGACTTGTGGTGGGGCTTGTGCTAAAAATAGCTATGTAGACATTCTGGCTCAGGCTCTCAAGCCTAAATCAAAGCAACACAGCTCTTTTTAGCACCCACTAGTCTGAGCCTCACCACTACAAGTCTGTGGATCCAGGGTGGGAGGCTTGCTCCCAGATGCAGTGTAGACTAGCAGTTCTCAAACTTTGGATTGGGATCGCATTGTAATGGGGTTGCCAGGGCTGGCATTAGACTTGCTGGCACCCAGGGCCAAAGCTCATGCCCCACTGCCAGGGGCCAAAGCTCAAGGGCTTCAGCCCTGGGTGACAGGGCTTGGGTTTTGGCTTTGGCCCCCCTGCCCAGGGTGATGGGGCTTGGGTGGGCTCAGGCTTCGGTCTCCCCTGCTGGGGTCATGTAGTCATTTTTGTTGTCAGAAGTGCAGTGCAGTGAAGTTTGAGAACCCCTGTAAACATACCCTGAAGTGCTTTCCCTAAACCTATTCATAATGACACCTGCCTCCTTGTTCAGTCAGCTGAAAACTTTGATTACAAAACATGAGGGTGAGGAAAGTTAGCTTGAAGTAACAGAACCATCAAGAAGTTTAAATGCTTTACTGAATAATCACCTGATCTTTTGTCAAGGTTGTGCCCTTGATTTGTTTATTGCAGCCTTGTTGTGTATAGGAAAGGCCTGAGGTTTTTTGGTTTTGTTTAAATCCACAGCTTTCTATGTACTTCAAAGTGGGGGTTTTGAAACTGTCATCTGCACCTCCACCAAATCACGCCTCCTCTGTGTCATTTTGGCTTCTACCCTGAGCTGCACCCACACCCCTCCCACACATGCAACACACCTCTTTGGGAGGGAAAATCTCTGTCCATGCCTGAAACTGAGTGGGCATCAGGCTCTAACACACCTTTTGCCTTTTGTACCCCTCCTGGGAGAGTGAAGAACTTTATTCTTTTAGGTTCTGTCTATATAGGGAACAAGAGGTGTGTGTCTGTCATCTTAATGTGTAAAATCCTGCTTTAGGCAAGTTGTAGTTTTAACACTTAGTTCAGGTGAACCCTAGGGGAGTGTTACTTCAGTCAGCTTAGAGTTTACCTTAACCAGCTAATTTTGTGTTTAAAAATATACCTTTTTTTCCTTAATGAAGAGAAGGCCTTAAAGGGGGACTGTGGGAAACATCCATGCAACATTAAAACAATATTTATTAAAATAAGAGAGAAAAATAAGAGCAGCATAAAAAATAACATCTCATCTGGATTCTTTGGAAAAGCCCAGCCAAGCTTGCTTCTCTTTTCTTAGTTATAGGGGAAAAAAAACCCTTACATTTGCTTTCTAGAACATGCTGTCTCTGACATTATCCTGCTGCTGCTATGTTATGCTGCTTATTCTCTTCTCCTTGCTATGGACCCACACCAGTTGTAAATACACAAGTTGGGGAACGCTGCATTCCAGAGGATGTGAGCAACTGAGAATAAGATGAGTCTTTAACAACAATTACTTGCTGTCTTTTAAAGGCCTACCTAGCTCAAGTACCACATTTCACAGTTCAGCTTGTTTAGCAGTGCCCCGTTTACCCAGGCTTTGTTGTTTCATTATTATTAATGTTTATTACTAAGAGTGGGGGGGAGGGAGGAGAGAGCATTGTGCTAGGCATTATACAAATCCACTACTCAACTGTACCTGCCTTGAAGAACATAGTCTCAACAGCCAAGACAGATGCAAGGTGGGGAAGGGGGTAGAACACAAGCAGTTTAAATTCTTTATCAGTTTTCTCTTGCCATGAATTATAAATTGATAACCTTAGACTCCGTGACCCAATCCTACCTTCTTTATGCATAATAAAGCAGCAAAAATGCCCCTCCCCTCTTTTTGCCCATGCAGATCACCTTTAAGGAAGACACACTCTCTTTATCACTGCACATTTTGCCTGCCTGCCAGCTCCATGAGTCTTGAGGGTCAAGAGCTGCTGCTCTAAGGCTTCTGCCTGGACAGTTTGATTGCATGAGAGAGATTGTAAGTCTGTTGTTCAAATGCAGGTGGCAAAATCATTCATTTGTGTCACTTTTTTTTAAAGCCTTGCAACAAGAGAGACGGCAGGAGAGGCATAACTTACAGTTTTAGGAGCCACTGCCAGTTCTGCTGCTTTCTGTGCCCTCGAAATTCTACACTCTTCTAAATAAAAATTACCCTTTTACAAAAATACAGTCCTAATGTGAACTAATGTGTTCTTTGATGCAAAGTTTTCTGCAAAACAAGAATCCGTAGGAAAGATCTGAATGTCAAAAGCCAACCAAGACTATTCAGGTGCTGAATTATCAAGCATAGGTATTTGTTTCTTTAAAAAAAAAAAAAAAAGGTTGCAGGGTAGAGTGTAGAAGGTAAGGGTTTTCTGTGAGCGCTAACTCTTTGACAACTGCATTACTTTATTTAAATGTTGATGTTTGTTGTGTGAAGCGCACACAGGACTATTTCTATCAGGAAAAAGTGCTGCACAATCATGTGTTACATAAATGGGGACATTTCAGTTCAAATATAATTAGTGGTCTGTCTATCCTTCCCCTTCCCCTCTAGCCCCACTCAGAGAATCTGATCTCAGATTGAAGTAGGTGGCATCAAAAATATAAAGCCAGGAAGAAATTTAGAAAAAGAGGATTTAAAAAAAGGGATTACTGGGGATTAAAGTGTGGTACAGACATTTAAATTAGGACGTCTGCTAGCAGATCGTATTTTAGAAGTTGGTTATTTAGTTGATCTAAAGTCTCTAAACTAGCTGTTAAAGGAATAAGTGTAGACTTCAAAACATTTAGGGTATGTCCATGCTGCAGCCCGGAGGTGTGATTACAGTACACACAGGCATACCCAAGGTAGCTTTGATCTAGCTAGCTTGCTAAAAATAGCAATGAAGCCATGGCGGTGCGCAATGTTGCCATCTCCACATAGCAGGAAGTCTCTAGACAAACCCTGAAAAGTCACTAGATATAGTTGTTTAAGCTCAAAAGGAGTCAAAAATAAATAAATAAATATACACACACACACACACACACACACAGGCGAGTATAGTCACAAAATAATTCACAAGCAGCTCAATAGTGTTGTTAAAATCCATTCCATGCTGTTCTTACTACATTCTGTTGCACACCAGAAGCAACTACAACAGTACACTATCATCAGGAGGGCGCCCTCTGCTCATTGAGAAGTGCGTTCTGTACACTGCAGTCCAGGTTAGCTGGGGTTGGTTAAATTCAGCTGAGCCTCACTTTCTTGCCAGCTTGGATTTGAGTCTACAGGTTAATGAAAGGGAGATCCCAGAACCAGGGGAAGAGGGCATTCCTCTGACCTGAGCTCAGCACTGCAGGGAGCCAAGAAAGTAGACTTAAAAACAAAAATCCGCTAGCCGGAGCCCTTCTCTCCCTTCCTCCTCCCCCCCCCCCCCCCCCCCCACTTCCAGGGTTTCGTTTCTGAAAACAGTTAGGCAGCTAACCCCAGGCCAGGCCAAGGAAAGGAGTAAAGGGAAACCTAAATCAAGCTAGCTGCACCTTTGATCCTGTAGTAAGGGTTTCATCCCTGGAGGCCCAGTGCCCCTCTTCCCCGTGCCCCAATGGGGCACATGGCCCTGTCTCATCCCACCCCATCTTCCATCCTTGCAGCTCTCCTCACTGGCTAACCTGTCTCCTCCACCCAGTATGCTGATTCATTAGCCGTATTTTCCTGCATCACAGGGTGTGCTACCTATTACGGAGCAGTGAGAAAGAACACATTTGGGTAAAAATAAGCCCTGGCAAATGTGCTGCTTTCTCCAAAGTGTGCCTGGCTTTAGCAACCTTTTTAATTAGCCTCCACAAACTTCTTTTCCTCACCTGCAGATTATAGTGATCTCAGCCCACAAAGCCCTGGAATGTGATTCCTTCCAAGGACATGCTGAATTGAGACATAATGTCATTGACTTGGTGTACAACAGAATGTAGTAAGAACAGCATGGAATGGATTTTATTAACGCTATTGAGCTGCTTGTGAATGATTTTGTGACTATACATATTGGTGACATTCTTTCTCTGAATGTCACTGTAATTGGCAGTGAAACTTGCTAGATTTGTCACTGGTCACTTTGACACTTATTTTCTCGCTAGATCTAGTGACATAGTAGCTAAGTTGGCACTAGCCACTTGAGTGAAGTTCCTCTGGGACTTTCAGTATATATTCAGGCAGCTAGTCCATTTCGTTGTCCATGCTTCACTGGTATTTTTAGTGAGATAACTAGATCAAAGCTAGCTCAGGTGTGCCTACCTGTGCTGCATCACACCTCCCAATTGCAGTGTAGACATATCCTAAAGTACTGAATAATGCAGGCCTACTGCCTTGTTTCTGAGCTCCCTGATCTGAAATGCATATGCTCCACAATGTGTTTAGTTCTTGCACTGTGCAGATAACTTTACATTCTCTTGGTATCTACCTGATTAGAAAACATGAAATGTGTGCTGAAACCTGCTACCCTCCTTTCTATTCACAGCAATGTTTCAGTAAGTTGCTTTCCTGTCGATTTAAATTCTGTTGAACCTGTTATAATCTAACCTGCTGTCTCCAATCTGTGTGTGACTCTCCTCCTATAAGTCTGGCTTCTGATCTGTACAAGGATATGAAACATAGTGATTTTTAAAATTTAAACTGGTGTTAGTCTTGTTTAATCTGTTTCATAAACTTTCAGTGAGGTTTTGTTATATAAGGAGATCTCGCTCTACCTGCTGCTATTTAAGTCTTCCCTTTGCCCAATTCTCTTACTTAGTTCAGTTCTTGAAATTGGGTGGACTGCTAATTGGCCTATGCAGCTTTTTCATTTGGGAAGTTGGATCCTGGAAATCATGGTTTCTGGAATAAAAACTTAAATTCTATTCAATATTTGCCAATTTTACTTGTACTGAATACCGTTCCATTCATTTTTGCTGAACTGCATTGGTTTCTTTTGCATATAAAAGCATGATCATTCCTGTCTATTTACATCCCGTTCCTAGTTGGAATGTTTTGAACAGCTGAGTCTAATCATTTTCAAAAGTAACTTTAGTAGGAGATAAAAATTGAAGTATTGGACTAGTACGCTCAGGGCTCAATATTTATTTTAATTGTAGCCACTTTTATAATCCACAATGTAATTGCTGTGTATTATCACTAACCTTTGTTAAAGTCTGTAATAAGTAATATTCCTCAGGACTATACTCAACAAGGACATGTGCAGAGCCCTGCACTTAGGACAGAAGAATCCCATTCACTGTTACAGACTAGGGACCGAATGGCTAGCAAGCAGTTCTGCAGAAAAGGACCTAGGGGTTACAGTGGACGAGAAGCTGGATATGAGTCAACAGTGTGCCCTTGTTGCCAAGAAGACTATCGGCATTTTGGGCTGTATAAGTAGGGGCATTGCCAGCAGATCGAGGGACGTGATCATTCCCCTCTATTCGACATTGGTGAGGCCACATCTGGAGTACTGTGTCCAGTTTTGGGCCCCACACTACAAGAAGGATGTAGACAAATTGGAAAGAGTCCAGTGGAAGGCAACAAAAATTATTAGGGGCTGGAGCACATGACTTATGAGGAGAGGCTGAGGGAACTGGGATTGTTTAGTCTGCAGAAGAGTAGAATGAGGGGGGATTTGATAGCTGCTTTCAACTACCTGAAAGGGGGTTCCAAAGAGGATGGATCTAGATTGTTCTCAGTGATACCTGATGATGGAACAAGGAGTAATGATCTCACGTTGCAGTGGGGGAGGTTTAGGTTGGATATTAGGAAAAACTTTTTCGCTAGGAGGGTGGTGAAGTACTGGAATGGGTTACCTAGGGAGGTGGTGGAATCTCCTTCCTTAGAGGTTTTTAAGGTCAGGCTTGACAAAGCCCAGGCTGGAATGATTTAGTTGGAGATTGGTCCTGGTTTGAGCAGGGCTAGATGACCTCCTGAGGTCCCTTCCAACCCTGATATTCTATGATTCATACAGTTATTAAATACTTTAAACGTTTGTAGTTGAAGGATTTACCCACTGATTTGGGAATCAAATTCTTACCTGCCTATTTTCATTGCTTAACTTCCATCAAATCTTGCTGTGTAACAAGACGTCTTAACTTCTGGTAAATTGACCTGTATCTTCCATGTTAGGCTAGTTCCATGCTTTCTTGATTTGCTTTCCTTTATTAGAGCCACTCGCTAGGTCACAAAAATAGGAAGGTGTTACCACTTTATTCCTGTTGTAGTTTATCTGAAGTGCAAAAAATTCAGGAAGCTTAGCCTCAGAGGTATTACATCATCCATTGATCTTAATAAAAATTTCTGGCCCAAAATAATGGATAGGAAAGCAGTGAAGGGCCTTCTGTTTCCCAAACTCAATATCTGCTATTCTAAGGAATCTAACAAGGCAGGTCCTAACATCTGGCCCTCCCGGTGAAATATGTTTCGGTGCGAACTGGAGAGAAGGTGGGTTTGGTGATTTGCAGCACAAAACTTATTTTCATTATAATTGGATATGGATCATTTTAATGTGTAATTGATAGCTAATCATAAAACTAGAATATGCTTCAACTTCGGAAGTTCTCAGCTGGTGGGCTCTTCACAAGGGCCTGGTCCCTGCCATGACTGATGGCTGTAGTTCTGTCTACAAAACCTGAAGCGAGCTAATCTGTGTATCTGCCTTGCTTTGAGAGGGAGGAGTCTGGTAATATGGCAGAAGAGACACTTCTCCCTTTTTTTGTGCTAAACTCTCTTCCTTGTATGGAGCACCTTGTATGTAACTAGAGCAATAAGCATTCCCCTACCTTTATTTTTTTTTTTATGGTATTGTATTTATAGTGCAAGATATAATGTCACCAAACACTTTGAATTTATTCAGTGTTCATAGTTGCACAACTCAGCATGAACCAATCTCACTTGTTTTTTATAGTCATGGTCTACAGAAGTTCTTCTCCTGTCGAGGAATTGCAATAGCTGTTGATTACTTTTGGAAACGTGGCCACAGAAGTATTACTGTGTTTGTTCCACAGTGGAGAACAAAACGTCATCCTAACATCAAAGGTGAGGCAAATAATGTCCTGCTTTATTTTCTTTTGCATTCACTCTAATTAACTCTTTCCAAGTTCAGCTCTTGATATTTGGGACCTTTCACAAAAATGTAATTGATAAATAACCTAATTTTGAATTGCTAAGTAATTGACATTTCTATTAAGTTTTTTTTACATTTCTCTGAATTTTATTGAATCACTTGACAATATCCAGTTAGGTGTTATATACTTTACTTTAACATTTGGGTATTTAGAGAAACCTTTCCAGGTTTGCTCAACAGTGTTGAAGACCATTCTTTGAAGAGCTGATATTTATTTAACTATCATGAAGACACTGAGGGTGCATCTTTATCATAAAAAATGTATTCTTACCTCGAGTTAGCTAACATAGGGTAAAACCCTACGCAGTTTGTAGGTTCATATGAGTTAGCAGGTTGAGTTAAACCTTAGGTGCTCCCATAGTCTTTAACTTGACCTAACTTGTGTGAAAACTACAAACTGCCTTGTCTTCACTAGGTTTTTAACTCGTGGTAGCTAATGTAAGTTAACACATCTTTTTCCTAGTGAAGTTAAGGCCTTAATGCTTACAAGTCCTTAAACTCACAGCTTTACCTTTCCTCTGCTATTTTTAATTTCTTTTAAAATCATTCTCACCTCTTGGATAACTTTAAATTTTTAAAGTTATTTATAAGACTGAGTTAGTTCATCCTTGTGACAGTTCTGTGAAGTAAAGAAGCAGTAGCTTCACTTTAATTAGAAAAATAAAACACTCAGTTAATGGGACTTTTGGGTGCTCACCATTACTGAAAATCAAGCTACCTGTTTAGGTGCCTAACTTTAAGCATTCTAGTTTGAAATATTTTTAGTCTAACTGACCTACCACAGGTGGAGATGGGTTTTAGAGGCAGGTTAGAATTTAGGAACTTACGGGCCATTGGCTCCATCCACGTCTTACCCGCGGTAGTCCATTTCTAAGATGCAGTGTGCCACCTGTGCAGATCAGTATGTACTGTTCTCGGAGAAGATCAGCTGTTTTGTATGTTATGTGGACTAGATGTAAATTCTGTAAGTAAACACTTTAAAGAAGAA
The DNA here is from genome assembly GCF_027887155.1 of Malaclemys terrapin pileata. NCBI lineage: Eukaryota > Metazoa > Chordata > Testudines > Emydidae > Malaclemys > Malaclemys terrapin. Next base: position 25,945,579 of record NC_071518.1, on the reverse strand, counting down.
AGCCTTGCCTTTAAAACTGAATGTTTGTTTTACCCTTTTAACAGAGCAGCATTTTTTAACACAGCTCCAGGATGTTGGAATATTGTCTCTAACTCCTGCAAGGATGGTATTGGGAGCAACAATTGCTGCTCATGATGACAGGTATGAAAGATGGGAGTTAAACCTTTTAAAAGACACACAATGACTGTGTCACACCTCATGACTGATATTGTGAGGTAGCCATTAACCTGGAGAGCCAAGCACCAATGTCATGTCTAAGAGGTGTTCCATATCTTTGTGTGCAACTGCAGTGTATCTGTCCTATCAGGGATCATTATTTAAATGACCTTCACTCCCTTGTACACATTCTGCTTTCAGAATGTCAGTAAGGCCAGCATTTTTAATGGCATTATATATAGCCAAAATCTTAGTAACTTTAAACTATCATCATTCATCCTTGCATGACATGGGTAGTCTGTATAATTTGGTAGCTTCTCTCATTAAAACTTATCATGGATTTTAGTCCTCACTGAGGACAAGTGTCTTTGACAAGTTTTGTATAAATCACTTGCTGAGGTTTACTAACTTATAACCCACTGAGTTGTGGAGATTGAATACACCCATGTGTCTGGATCTGTGCTCATTGAAATAACATGTAAACTACTTAAGAGGAACTAAAGAGGGAGTTTTTGCCTGACCCTTTTTCTACCTTCCAGCCTCTAAGATGGTGTGGAAGAGACAAGAGATTGTTACCTTGTGCTTGAGTTCCATAGGTTGCATATGTTCAAATATTGACTCTCTAAGACTTGCTGCACTCAAGGTGATCGTAGCCCTAGTGTGCCATATGGTGGTAAACTATACACAAAGGCAGTTAATGTCAGACTTGCATCCCAGTTTTATTTAGAAACACGTCAACAAAATACCGTAGTTATTTTAAACACCACCCCCAACCTTGAAGTTCTGGGGAAGTCTTTCAACAGATCTGTCTCACTCATCGCAAATGGGGAGTTTCTTTCCACAGTCAGCTTTCTTAATCATTGAATGATTACTACTGAAGTCTCCCAATGCAAGGCCACTAGTTAGAAGAGCATGCTAGAAAAGTTTCTTTTATCAGCTAACCCTTTAAAAGTTGGCAAAGACAAGCAGCTGAAGCTCTGAGCTAGCCATCTGGAAGCTAGCTTTTTTGCTGGATCTCCCTCCCTCCCAGCTGGTAAGCAATCCACCTTCTTGTTTTCCTACTGACTAAGGAGATGGCATGTTCTTGCACATAGTGCATGCCTGATGTTGTTGAATATGCAGTCTAACCATCATGTACTCATTAAACATGAAAATAGAAGTAAATGCACTAGCACATTTTAGTAGTTCTTAAAAATAAATACCCCAAAACCCCTTCATTAATGCAATGTTGTGTCAGAAAATTAAAAGGTACAAAATGTAGGCAATCCATAGTTGTTCCCACTGTAGTTTTTATGTTCTACCATCTCACATACTTCTAAACTTATGCCTTAAAATAGAACAGCATTTATTATAATACAAAATGCTGTATACTTTCAGGGGAAAGACTTCTGAATGCTGTGGAAATCAGAGTATCACATTGTGTTTACATTGAATCTGTGTTCACGGTTCATGTAAGCAAAACTCTTTGAGAATAATTTATTCTTTTTAAACTGTGTACATCCAAAATAGTTCACAATTGGTATTTTTAAATAGCAAAAAGTGGGATTGTTTATTTCCAGAGGAATAAACAACTTTGTACTTTCAAGGTGGTCCCTGTATTTCTTGTATTACTAGATCAATAATAAAAACTTGCATTAATTTTAATCATATGATTATGAAAAGGATATATTACTCATTGATGAAACAGGCAAACATAGTGGTAGTAATGCAATGGGGCTGAAGTATTATCCTGCTGCACAAGGGGACACAGCAGATTAACCAGAAGAGACTGTCTGGCAATGGACTTAGGTTGAATTGTGTAATGTACTTTCAACTTTACTGGTTTATTTTGGACATGCAGCTTTATTTACTTCTACATACGCTTTTTGTAAGCCTGTAATTCAGTGTTCTTAGTTATTAGCATTTCTATGATCAGCACCAAAGACTTAACTTAAAAACGTGCCTGAGTAAGCAGTACAGCTTGCAGTCAGCTGAGGCTTGGATTCGTTTTTTGGTTGGTTGAGGTCAACCAGTCCCTCGTTATAAAAACTTTTAAAATAGGTGTTTTCATTAGCAGAACTATGCTGTCTAATTAGGGAAGGCTCCTCTTATATGACTATGATGCTTGTTTTCTAGCTGATGTGAATGGCTTTGGCCAGAACTAAACTGAAAAAATATGTTAACTGTCTTTGAAATAAATGTTGTTGTAGATTTTTGCTGCATCTTGCTGATAAAACCGGAGGCATTATTGTTACCAATGATAATTTCAGAGAATTTGTGACGGAATCACGTTCTTGGAGAGAGATTATTGAAAAAAGGTAATTATGTGGATTTATACACGCCCTAAAAGAGAGTCCTTTCCTTATGCTCTAGATGCCCTTAATATAAATTTTAAAATACTGCTGTGACATAAACTTTAGCAATACCATACAACAAAACTCCTCACCTGACATCCTGCTCCAACAATGTATCCCCATTTTCAAATGTCTGAGGAGCAAAAAGGCACATCTGAAAGTAATCCTTATTTGGGCTGTTTTAGACTGAGGTGGGAACAAAATTTAAAGCTGTGCCTCCCCCCCCCTCCCCCCAACAGCCTGCCAGTAGCACCTCCCATTGAAGATGCATAATTACATAAGCTTGAGAACCTTTGCTAACCTCAGCTATGGCATAGAGAGCAAGGCAGTTTGTCAGATAAGTAAGTAGGTCCTAAGAATTTAAGGCTTTGCTGGTCAAAACCAGTAGCTTGGTTTCTGGATGGAATTTCACAGAGCACTGACCTCAGATTCTTACACTGAGATACTCCATTTATCTGCTGGGTCATTGCATGCTGCAGAATCTTTAGTTTATGGGTGGTTTTAAGGAGTAGCCTTTTGTAGGGTCCACTGCAGTAGTTTAATCATGAAGTGACAAAGGCATATTGTAAATACCCATTTTGGTGCTTCTATATTGTACCTTTCTCATTTTAATGAAAAAAATATAATGGCCAATGCCATATGGGTATTTATTAATTCCAACACTTCATTGATAATTTTTCCCATAGACTTTTTTTCAGTGGCTTTCTATTCTGAACATGTTGTTGTTTTTTGTCAAACTGTCACAACCAATGACATGGAGAAAAGCCATATTGCAGGTACAGTACACCTGCATGTTTACCTGTAAACAACCTCCTTCAACAATTAACTTTTAGTTTTTTAAAGTTATGTAAACAAAGTCTAAAATCTAAATGTAAAATCTTAAAAATTGGGTGTGTCATATTAAATTTAAATGACACCAGTTATTCTATATTATTTAGGGTCTAATCCCAAGTCAATGGAAAGAATCCAGCTGGCTTCAGCAGACTTTGAAACAGGCCCTATAGTCTATTCAGAAGACAAAATACTAATAAGTAGTTTTTATTAAAGGATTTAAATAGGAAGAAGATGCTTAAATGGTACAGAAATAATCTCTTCCACTATTGTATTTCAAGTTTGTATTTAGTATTGTAGTAGGTCCTAGCCGGGGCTCGACCCTTCCGGACAGGAGGGGAGCCACACCGACTCACTACTGTGGGAACAAGTAGTCAGTTAGTCCCGAAACTCCGGCTCTTTAGTGCAGAGTCGGAGCAACCACAGTTAAAGCTCAGGCCCTTGACTGCAGGGGCTGAGCGAGCAAATAGTTCAGAGCCCAGGCCCTGGGTCAGGGCGGGGCAAACACAGTTAGGCTCAGGCCCTTGTTTGCAGGGGCTGAGCGAGCAAATAGTTCAGAGCCCAGGCCCTGGGTCAGGGCGGGGCAAACACAGTTAGGCTCAGGCCCTTGTTTGCAGGGGCTGAGCGAGCAAATAGTTCAGAGCCCAGGCCCTGGATCAGGGCGGGGCAAACACAGTTAGGCTCAGGCCCTTGTTTGCAGGGGCTGAGCGAGCAAATAGTTCAGAGCCCAGGCCCTGGATCAGGGCGGGGCAAACACAGTAAGGCTCAGGCCCTTGTTGCAGGGGCTGAGCGAGCAAATAGTTCAAAGCCCAGGCCCTGGATCAGGGCGGGGCAAACACAGTAAGGCTCAGGCCCTTGTTGCAGGGGCTGAGCGAGCAAATAGTTCAAAGCCCAGGCCCTGGATCAGGGCGGGGCAAACACAGTAAGGCTCAGGCCCTTGTTGCAGGGGCTGAGCGAGCAAATAGTTCAAAGCCCAGGCCCTGGATCAGGGCGGGGCAAACACAGTTAGGCTCAGGCCCTTGTTTGCAGGGGCTGAGCGAGCAAATAGTTCAGAGCCCAGGCCCTGGATCAGGGCGGGGCAAACACTGTTAGGCTCAGGCCCTTGTTGCAGGGGCTGAGCGAGCAATTAGTTCAAATAAGATACGCCTAGGCTTCTGTAGCCGAGCGTTGGGTGAGGGGGAAGCCTGCCACCCGTGCGGCGGGTGGCAGGGGGGGAACGCAGGCCCACCCACTCCACTGCGTTCCAGCCCGGGGCCCTAACAGCGGTTGCTGCCGCTGCTGGTCAGTGGGGTATCCAGACCGCAACACACTGACATAGGCTCACACTCAGTTGCAGCCGGACCGGGGTCGGCTATCCCCGGGCTACTTCCGTGATCCCCCTCCCAGCCTACCTCGTTCGTTACGCCGGGATCGGGCCAGTCCATCTCCATGGGCTCCTCTCTGCCCGGGCTCGGTGGCAAGTCTGGTAGCTCTGCCGGGAAGTCCGGCCAATGGTCCTCAGGCGGCTCCTCTGGATAGCAGCAGGGGCGAAGGGGTTCGGGTCCAGTCTCACCCTCAGGGTTAGTGGGGTCCGGTTCCCAGGGGTTCTCCCAGTGGCGGGCGTGAACGGGCTCCGGCGGCTCCTCCTCGTAGCGGGCCCGGGGTAGCTCAGGCCAGCCAGGGTCCAAGCCCCGGTCTTCGACGGTCTCCTGGCCAGGAGCTACCGGCCGCACGTCTGCTCCCTGTGGTGGCTGAGAGCCAACTGAGCTCTGGCGGCCGGCCTTTATACTTCCTGTCCCGCCCCTTGACTTCCGGGGGGCGGGGACAGGTGGTGGTGGTCCCACCCACTCTGGTGCCGGCACGTGGGCTCCCTCTTCTGGACAGGAGGGGAGCCACACCGACTCACTACAAGTATATATAAACATGGGAACTTCTGATTACTTTAATGCTAAGGATTTGCAGCCAACTAACGTTAAATAAAAATATCTTCACACAAGACTAGTCAGCATCTAGTGCCTGTCCCCTGGAGAGACACTATTGTGTTTTAGTCACAGATCCCAATCAGTTGTGCAGCTTGCGATGATGTAGGAGTCTTGAGGTAATCATTTGAATATACGGACAAGGAAGGAGAGTTTAAACAAGTATAATATAATAAAATCTTCTGTAGTCCTTTCTCTCTCTCTCTCTCACTTGTTTTGCAGTGGCCCAGACCTTCCAGTTTAAGAGCCCACTGTAGTCAAGAATAGTGGCGGGATTTTCATTTCCATATAGTCATCCATTAATTCATGATTTTGAAAGGGAATGTCATTTTTAGCTATAGCAGAATAGAAGTCCATTGATCAGACTGCACTGATTCTGGCTATGAAATTAGATGGCTATCCTGAGGTAGTTAATTCTACATATTGGGAGTGGGAGGTTGAAAAAACTAATTGTATTGGTAGAGCTATTTCATTATTATTTACTGTTGCAGGTTGCTCCAATACACATTTGTTGGGGACATATTCATGATTCCTGATGATCCTTTGGGAAGAAATGGACCTAGATTAGAGGACTTCCTTCGGAGTGAATGCTGTTCTAGGTATAGCAGTCTCTTCATTCTGCTTTGAGAGCCAAGGCTTAAAAGGGGCAATAAATGCTTTAACTGAAACCTGAAGCAATTTACTTAAACAAAGTCACAGTGTACAGTATGAAAAATATATTAAGAGCACGAACTCTAAAGATGTAATAGCTTTACAGGAAAAAATGTTCTTTTTTGTTACCTTAGTCTGTTCAAAAAGTGGTGGTGATGTTACATGGATCTAACCAGGGTCTCACAATAAGTAAGGCAAGTGCCTCAGTAACTTTCTCTGAGGTTTGATTGTGGTGGCGTTGACATAAATGTGGTGGTCCACATAGCATGTTGGTATTACACAAACCTATGATGCGTAACTAGAGACTCTGTTTCAAAAGAAATAGAATCAGTTCATTTAAATATATCCTTGATTACCCCTTACTGATGATCAGCATTTGGATGATAGGAGCACTGTAGAAAAACCTAAGATAAATAGACAAATTAACGGTATCTTCTGCACATGGGAGACGCACAACTTTTTTCCTATTTCTATTTTCATTTTCCAAGCTGCCCTCAGGTTACTACATCATACTATTAACAGTGCCTGCCAAGACTTCTGGAACTAAATGACTTTTTAATCTATTTCATTTTTAATCTTAATTTGTTTTAAAATGTGTAGATTTAAATTTACTACCATAATTTAGAAATATATTTAAAAATCAGATCTTCCTTTATATTCCTACAAAGATTAGTTCAAACATTTGTTTTTTTCCATTGCACCACATAATGACTTTCCTAGTCTCTAAATCAATGAAATGAATGCAGCAGGGCCGGATTAATCTTTTGTGGGCCCGGCGCCAAACTTATTTGTGGGCCCCATGGAGGCAATGGAGCATGGCGCGTGGAGGTCAGTCCCCAGAGCAAGGGGCCAGCCAGGGGCAAATGGGCATGGCATGGCAGGGGCAATCCTGCTCCGCCCAGCCCAGTGCGAGGGCACTATTTACAAACCAGCAGTTGCCAGACACACAGTGGTCCGCCCGGCCCTGTGCTGCCAGCATGCCCCTTCCCCTCGGGGGTGGGCCCATACCCCTGACCCCGGCTGAGACTGTCCAGGCTTCTGCACCAGTCCTAGGCGGCTCAGCTCCGGGAAGACAGGTGGAGTCCCACAGGTGGTGGGAAGCAGAGACCGCCCAGAGCTGGAGGTGCACTGGGGTCCGGCCAGGGGGAAGAGAGGAGCAGGGGGGTGGGGATAAGGAGGCAACAGGCAGGTAGGCCAAGAGGAGCAAGTGGTGGGTGGTGGGAGCCAGCGGGGTCTCGGGGTGCAGTGCAAGCGGAGCAGCCGGAGTCCCTTCTGAGCATAGGTCTGGCTCCATAGAGCCACTGGAGCCATTGTAAACCTGGGACTGAGCTTCTTGAACAGATAAGTAGTGGCAATATTTTCAGCATTTGGAATAGAAAGAGCCCTGATCTGGGGGTTCTTGACACTTAACCTTAAAGCTTGAAATGAAAATACTACAGTGTTTATATTAATGATGACGATCATAATAAACACGTAACTCTTTAAAAACATGACTATTTCATTAGAGATATCAAGATAAAAATCGTTGTTGGCTGATTTTCAGCCATCATGTATGATAGTTTATGTAATGAACTGGCTGATTTAATAGTGGTTTTTTTGTTTGTTTTTTTAATCCATCTCTACTATAACTAAGTAATACTAAAGTTAGTACATGGCATTTTGCAAAAATATTAAACTGATTACTTGAATGTTTTGCTGTATGTTGAGCACTCTTTACCTGTCTAAAACGTGCATCATAGTCAGTCATATCTAATGCTAATTCATGTTACCATCTCTTAGGTTTCAGATTTGAAGTCCCTTAGCTAGATTGTTGTACTTACTGTTTTGTATTACTTTGATGGAATCAAGTGAATTGCATCTTTAATCCAAAACAATCTGAAGAATACTAGAATGTAGGGGTTCAGAGGCTTTATTTTGCCTACACTTTTTATACTCAGAACAATATCACCTCTTCCTTAATTTACCAGAGATTTCACTTTTGTTCTATAGAGATTTTCCACCAGCACAAATAACTCTACCGACTGGGGGACTGCATTCTTCTGGGACCTCACACTTCATGCCAATACCCAAGTCATGCAGTAATAATAGACAACCTATGAACCAAGTACATGGTGGTCCTCCATCTGCCAGGCTTCCATTTGAACCAAACTTGCCAAACATACAGACTGGTCTAACAATTCCACCACAAAGATCTACTACAGAAACAATACAACTAAGGGAAGCACTGATAAAAATATTTCCTGATTCTGAGCAAAGACAGAAGATTGATCGAATACTATCTGAACATCCATTCATGAGAGACCTTAATGCACTATCTGCCATGGTGCTTGACTGAATATGATATGGGGGTCTTACATTGCAACTGATCCATCTAAACTTTGAATGTCAATGTGAAGAAACATGTTGCTCTGTGTCATGTCACTTTATGCATATTCAGAAAATACCTTTATTTGTATAAAAAGATATGAACTATTTTTTTGTGTGCATATTCCTAGGGCTTTCAAACATCAACCTTTTTTGGTAAATTAAGTTATGCTGCTATTACAGATTTGTATTAATATTTTCTGTGAAAGAAAACAAAACTTTGCTTCTGCCTCCTTGGAATTGTTTATTAAAGAAATAGCAGTTCACTTTAGAATAGTGTATTTGTACTCGTTTCTTAATTATACTTAAGGGGGAAAAGGTCATGTTTGACACATACTCAGATTAGAATTATTTTTTTTAAATATAAACTGAAAATGGCACCTTTAAAACAGTTTACCATTGGGGGATGTATTTGCCAGATGTGTGCACATACTCTCATTAGCTTTAAGTACACACCTTCAGGTAATTGTTGGTTTTTTTGCCATGGGGTTGGAATTGCTTGTACTATTATAGAATATTACATTTTCTCTGTATTGTAGAAGTAATGCCACTGGGTGGCATCTTGTATCCATTAGTTTGTAATGACCAAGAAAAAGGTTTCTAACTGAAATTCCAAAATGCCAATTCATATAATCAAAAGAACATACAAGCAAAGAGAACTAAATTGATGACTGAGACAGTGCTACTGTGGCACCATTTAGGGAATAAATAGTGAGAGGGCTGTTGAACATAATTTAAACAATATAATTGTGTTACATAATTCACTTACAAACCTTACAGGAAAGAATTCTGCTATTGCAGGAGCCCAGGAAATAAACATTAGTCTGTACACATGGGTGGGATTTTGGTTCTCAGGTAATTCTAAAATAACTTCATTCTTAATCTAAAATCACTCACCCTACTAATCCAGATTGGGGGTTAATACCTTAGGGTATTTCCACAAAGGACTGTTAAAACAGAAATGTACATCCATAAGCCAGTATAACAGAAAAATTCCTAATGCTTTTAAAACACCACCACAGTTTGAAGATGCCAGGTAACTGATTATATATATAAAATTTTTTTTTAATGGTCAGAAAGGGTCTCTTGACCCCCTCCCCAAAAATAAAAAATCTTGACACTATTTTGTCCAATGCTTTTCATATAAAACTTGCTGTTTATAAGTTACCTGTTCAGTTTTAGTTGCTAGTCCTGTGATCTCAACTTCATTACTGAAAATGAAGCTGTATTCATCTGTCCTATACATAATTACCCATAGCTAAGAGATTGTTCATAAAATCTTGGCCCTCAAGTACCTGAGGGCTGATTTGGATTGGTGTGCTGGTCCTAGAGGAGCTGCACAAGATGCATTAAACTGGAGGCCTACCAGGTGCTGTCAGAGGGGACACTGAGCCTCAAAGCATTGTTGGAACCAGTAGCTCTACTTACTCATCACAGCAGCAGTTTGGTTAAAGCTGAAGAAAAGGAGTTTGCTTACATAACTTTTTTCTAGGCTTTTTAAAATTTACATGAATCAACTGAAGGAAAATTGTGCAATGATTTATTAAAAATTATACATTTGGCAGTCTAGAAGGGGGCAGTGTTGCCAAATCTTGAGATTTTTATTTATTTATGATGAGTGATGTGAGAAACTCCAGCCCTCTGACTGGTTGCCTGCCCCACTTGCCCATCTCCTGGGCCAGAATAACCAATCAGAGCTTCTGCTGGCAGAGTGCTCTTCTCCCCATAGCAACCCAAAGCCATTCTTGAGAGAGGTGGGGCTGTAATGGAGAGTTAAAGAGCCCAGCAACTCAGGCTGAGTCTGCTCCCTCCTGTGAGCAGCAAGGACAGGGTAACTCCTCCCCTCTCTACAGCTCTTGGCCTGCGAGGTGTGAAGAATTGTTGGAGCTACACCCCCAGCCTGGAATGGGGAGAGGAGAATGAAGAATCCTAGGAGGAGCAGAACCGTTTCTAGTCTATTGATGGTATTTTTACTGAAATGGAAAGATTCAGAAAGCATCCCACCTGACCCTAACCAGGGTTTTCTTGTTGACCTTGATAAATCCCAGGCATAAAATGCATATACCACCTGCTTACAGCTACAGGATTAGCTGAGGTGCTCACATGCTCCAAGAATACAGATCTAAGAATTATAAATATGTAGAGAAAGTCACAGTCCTTAGCAGCTCCAGGCAAAGTCTACTTAGCAAGTCAGGATAAAATATTCCTAAAACTGAGTAAATACAAAAGCATAAGAAGAGAAACATTTTTAAATAACATTTTTATATATACATTCTCAAAAAATATCTCTCTGGCTGCCATGTGAACTGTAACTCATTCTACTTGAACGTATATAGTAGTCTTGGTCTATGTGGTAACTAATGCTTAATGAGTGTGCAATTTGGCCATGTTATGGTTCCCATAGCAACCATAGTGAAATTCTTGCCTGTATTGCATGTAAAATCTCATCCCTAACAGGTCAGGGTAGACCACATTTCATTTCTTCATAATGAGGCCCACAGATCCTTGATAGTGGGGGCTCTCCTCTGCACAGCCTTGGAGGCAGACCACAGCTGTCAGTCAGAGGCAGAGGGGGTGTGACTTCACCTCAGAAACCTCCTGCTTGTGTCTGGCTCTCCAGCTCAAATAGGGAGACCAGCTACTTTCTGCTGTAGAGCAAAATTTAAGAAGAAAAAGCTTAACATTTCTAGGCAGTGAGGATCTGCTGTTTGTGTCAGGGAGGATTACCTAGTCACAGGGACTCTCTATGCTCCCCCACAAGGAGTGCAGAATGGCAGAGAAAGTGAAGAAGAGAGGGAAAGCCAGACACCATGGCTCCTACACTTCCCACTCTGCCTGAGGGCTGCATGGAGATCTGTCTATGCTGTTCTGTGGAGACTCAGGCCCCTCTCAAGTGCTCAGGTAGGGGCCGGCTTTCCTGTAGCCTCCCTCCCAGGACTTCCCTGGGAAGTGCTCTCAGGAAGCAGTGGCAGCTCCTCAGCAGCACAGTCCCCTCAGGCCTGGCAGAGGGAGACGCAGTGGCCCTGGGATTAGTACAAGTGGCAGTTCCCTCGTGGCGGGAGGGGGGAACATAGATTGAAACCCAAAATCAAAGGTTCAAGGACTCTTCCTGTTCCTAACCAGACACTGGAGCCTGCACTCGCAGATTTGAGTGACCGAGAAGCAGTTGCCCAGCCCTTCTCCCTGCTGCAGCGGCCGGGAGCTACTGCCAGGGACCCAGAGACACCAATGAGAGCCTGGTAAGAGGCCCTCAGGTCCACCCCCTCCATCTGTTCTGCACCGAGTCCTAGCGCAGCACCTGAGCCAAGGACTCCCTTACAACCACCACAGTTGGCGTCTAAAGCTCCTGGGGGTGTGTGTCAGCCTATGTCCAGGTCATGTCCAAGAATCTCCCTTGAACAAAACGTGGGATGCTGCAACCTTCCCACACGCGCACACACTTCTGGATCTACTCCAGCACAGTCTTCCCAACCCACTCCCCCTTAAGAAAACTACTCTAAAGAGTAACCACAAGGTCCACCCCTCCCTTCCCCCCAGACTGCAGTATTGCCAGCTCTTGCAAATTACTTGCAAGTCACAGGATTTTGGAGCCTGCAGGAGGAGCTCTTGTGAGGACATACCTCCCACGGCCCCAAGAAGAGTGGCTGAATCACTGGCCCAGCAGAAGGCGGGGGAAGAAGGGAGGGAGGGCAGAGTGGAAGGGGTCCAGAATCAGGGTGGTTGGCCGGGGAGGGGAATCGAAGAAGGAATTGCAGGGAGACTGGGGGAGATCAGGGACATGTTTCTTGCAAAAGGCTGTAAACCAATCCCATCTTGTTTTTACTGTGACATTGCTTATATGAATCATTGATGTTTTTTTGCAAAGAAGCACTGTCATTATAAGGTGATTTTTGGAATATTACAAATACTTCCAACACATTTTTTTAGTGCCAGGAGATTATACAACACTGTGTTCCCTAAAGATACTGGTTACTTGTTAGTTGCCCAATAGCGAACACTGATTAGTTATTTCATACTTATTTGCAAATGTCACCTGTTCTTTAATTGCAGTGCTACATAAACATATGAATTTTCTTGTATGTAATGACAGAGCTGACTTCTCTTCTGTTGCATACAATGCTCATTTTTGTCTAAGACCCCCATCCTGACATATGATGCTGCATGCTGTTCAGCTACATTCTGAAAGCAGGACTTAAAGTTCTTTAATATGCATATCGCTAATTTAGCAACCCTAAAATGTAATAGATATTCTATTTGCAAGTGTGAATCATGATGCATTAATTAGGTTAGTGGTCTCAAACTACTTACCATTCAGACCTTCTTTTAGCAAAGGAAATAAACTAGAAGGGGAGAGAATCAAGACACTAATACGGGCCACCACTTGTAACACCAACCCACGCAGGGGCATTGGCAGTACTTATCAAATGTGGGATCTCCTCACTATATAGCCTTTGACATGTAGCCAATTCCAAGTAAGCATATCTCAGCCCCCTCCTTCACACATGAAAATAAATATGGGGGTCATCAGGCCAGGAAGAGCAAACAAAAAAGAACTGTTATCTGACACCCTATTGCCCCCACACGCCTTCACAAGCAATGCTAAAGGGGGGCCAAACTGCAGCTCGCGAGGGGCATGTGGCTCTTTTACAATTAAAGTGTAGCTTGCGGAGCCCCCCAAAAAACCCCACCATTCTCCACCTACCAATGGGGGGAGCTCAGGGCTTCCGCCCTGTGGCAGGGGAGTGGAGCTAGTCCCTGCCAGGGCTTCAGCCCCAAGAACCCCTCCCCAAAGGGCTGACGCCCTGAGCCTTGGCAGGTGCCTCCTGTGGGGCTGAAGCCCTGAGACCCTCCTCCCCTGAGGGCAGGCGCCCCTAGCCTCACCCCGCCATCCCAGGGCTGAAGCCCCAAGCTCTGGCTGGCGTGCTCCAGCTCTCAAACTTTTGAAGATTGTCGTATGCAGCTTGGAGGGTCAGTAAGTTTGGCCACCCCTGAATGCTAACATGGGTGGATGGCATTTCAAGGATGGTCCCTCTCAATTTATTTATTTTTTTAATGTTTTTTAATTGCATTGCCTAATGGCCTCTCCCTGATGAAGAAGAGGAGTCATGACAAGTGCTTTCTTTGTTCTTTATTCTCCAGCATCAAAAGAACTTCGAAACTTCCATTTCCAGGTGGCTGAGATATTGTATCTCAGAAGCATAAAGTCAAAAAACGTAACTCTGTCTTGCAATATTAGAGCTCACTCCCTCAGAGCTGTGGCAGCTCCATGGACAGAAATATCACATTCCTCATACAAGGACATTTGTAAAGTAACCAGCTGGACATTTATTCATACCACCTTCAGATTCTACAAACTGGACATCCTATCAGCATCTGATGAAGCCTTCTGTAGGTGGGTGCTCCTCCCTGTAATATCCAAGTAGCTATTAGGAAAGGGTTATATTATTTTGCATCCGTACATAACTGTGTATACAGTACGCTCCTGTTTATCTGAACAGCCTGAAACTTTCAGATAATCGCAGTAGTGTAGCTAGAGGGGGAGCGGGGGAGCAGCTGCTCCCCCACCAAGCACAAGTAGCGCCTTTTTAATTTTATTCACCCGGGAGCGAATAAAAAAGTGCTACCTCCTGCGGCGCTTTTACTGACGGGGCGGCGCTCCGGGTCTTCGGCGGCACCTCGGCGGCGGGACCTTCACTCACTTCGGGTGTCTTCGGCGGCACAGAAGCTTCATCACCAAAATGCCACCGAAGACCTGCAGAGCGAGTGAAGGTCCTGCCGCCGAGGTGCTGCCGAAGTCCCAGAGCAATGCCCCATCAGTAAAAGCGCCACAGCGGGTGGCACCTTTTTTTTTTTCCCCACTCCCCCTCTTCCCTCCACCTGGCTACGCCACTGACTTCCTCCGCTAAGGATTTCTCTCCTGAGTCAGTGCTTTGAGTGGGAAACAGTAGAGACAGTCCTGTCTAAATAGTGGGTGATAGTGAGTATTGTATAGTCTGCTGCACCATGTTTAGGGTCTTATAGCATGCCCGTCTCCATGGTAGCTGAATGCCTTGGCTTTTTGTACCCTGGCTTTTTTGTTCTTGCTGTTGTTGCTGAGGAGAAGTACAAATTTGTGTAATATTGTGTGTAACAGACAAGAAAACCTGGTATCTGTCCTGAAGAGTTTACGATCCAAGGGTTAGATTATATAGTACCCAGCATAAGTAATGGGATCACAATCTGGCTCTAAATCTCCACCTCTCATTCAGTGCCTTATTCAGGCTGCTGGAATCTGTCTCTAGTTAATTTTTGGAAGAGCGCTTCTGGTAATGGCATATGTGTCTGAACAGCCCTTCTGGGGAAGGACATTGACTCATACAGTGCTTTTATTGACTCTGATGTGATCTCCTTCTAGTTCACAAGCTCAAGGGCTGCATTTTATATGAACGCCTCTCTCTCAGTGATGTTTTTCTGCACTGTGTGCTATTTTTAGGTGAAGGCCTCATTATGTTCTGAATGGATCTCCTGTGTGGGAAGTGTAGTTCCCTCTACTGCGATGTATGCAGTATGACATGTTCTTTTAATAAAAAACTATTTGATTCTGCAAGTTTTTTTAAGACCTCCTAATGTGCTGTCAGCTGAGTAAGTTATATTCTATTGCTAGAGGGGTTCTGATATGTGGGAAAATCTGCTTATAAAACTAGGCACATATCTGGTATGTTCCCATTTCCACCTGCTGGCAGAGGGCATAAACCCAACAGGCCTGTACCTGTACATCAGAGCTCTCAATGATGTTTGACCTATTTTTCAGTGCAATCTCAACCAGACCTCCGGGTCTATGTGTGCACAATTTTGTGCATATGCATTTTGGTATGCTAATATCTGTGCACACAGTTGAAAGACTATAATGCCTGGGCATAGTTGATAAACTGTTCATGCACAAATGGGTTTTGTGCATACAAATTGTTTCACCTAGGTGTGCATACTTATGCTCAAAACATGTGGTTACATCTTCTTCCTGAAACATTGCAGCCATGTAGACTACAATCCTTGTGACTTCTCAGGGAAACCAACTAGTTTTACTACCTTAATTACAACTGATTAAACCCCATAAGATTTCATTATATCTAAAATGATTGCATCATCACTACAAAAATAAGACACTGTCTTCCCCATTAAAAAAAAAACAACACACATTCCAAAGGGTGAGGAATAGTCAGTATAAAATTGTCTCAGTTTAACTCTGTAAAATATTGCTAATTCTTTGATTAAGACTTGTACTGAATTTGTGAATATAAAATATTTTAACACCCCAAATTCTAGGCAAGTATGTTCTAAGAGAAAGCGCTTTTAGAGCCAAGAGGGTCCAAATTTTCAGAAAACAGACTCCATTTAGGTACATGTGACATTTTACAGCTTCTCAGGAGCAAATAACTGGCACATTTTGAAAGAAAAGCAATTACTTATATCATGATCAAAAGCAGGAAACTATGTTCTAATAACTGCATTGGAACTGTGCCAATTTACACCACTTGAGCAACTGGCCTTATTTCTGGTGCTCAACCACAAATGATAGAATAGGTGAGCCAGTCCTTTGAGTATCAGCCCACTGTGACCTGTTGTTCCCTTGTCTAGTTTATAAATGGAAGTACATCATTCAAGGTGATGGGTCTTTTAAAACCTGCAATGCCAGCGATAAATCTGATCATTAGGGCCCTACCAAATTCACGGCCATGAAAAACATGTCATGGACTGTGAAATCTGGTCTCCCCCAGTGAAATCTGGTCTTTTGTGTGTTTTTACCCTATACTATAAGATTTCACAGGGAAGACCAGCATTTCTCCAATTAGAGGGCCTGACGCAAAAGGGAGTTGCAGGCAGGGGGGGTCACAAGGTTATTTTAGGGAGGTCACAGTATTGCCACCCTTACTTCTGAGCTGCCTACAGAGCTGGGCAGCTGGAGAGTGGCGACTGTCGGCCGGGCGCCCAGCTCTGAAAGCAGCGCCCTGCCATCAGCAGGCGAAGTAAGGATGGCAATACCATACCAGACCACCCTTACTTCTGCACTGCTGCCTTCAGAGCTGGATGGCCGGAGAGTGGTGGCTGCTGACTGAGGGCCCAGCTCGGCATACAGTAGTGCAGAAGTAAGGGTGGCAATACCATACCAGGCCATCCTTATTTCTGCACTGCTGCTGGGAGCGGCTCTTCCTTCAGAGCGGGGCTCCCGGCCAGCAGCCACAACTCTGAAGGCAGTGCTGCCGCCAACAGCAGTGCAGAAGTAAGGGTAGCAGTACCACAATCCCCCCTACAATAACCTTGCAACCTCTCCAGAACGCCTTTTTGGGTCAGGACCCCTACAATTACAACACTGTGAAATTTCAGATTTAAATAGCTAAAATCATGAAATTACGAGTAAAAAATCTCATGACCGTGAAATTGACCAAAATGGACCATGAATAAAATATGTTGTAAGAGAAAACACGGTCCAGCAAGGATACCAGCAAGAAAATAAAATAAGGTTTTCATGTGAATAAAAACAAAAACCGACTAGCAGGCACAGTGGTAGCACGTTCTAATAGATGAAGAACCAGTTGTCACTTGTAAAGCCAAAATCCATAAACTCCAGGTCAAAAGGAAAAAAAGAACATGTTATTAAAATGATTAGCTGACAGAAAACAGTCCATAGTACCTTTAAAACATCCCCTACTAGGAAATCTGTGTGTTGATGGCACTAAAGTAACTGCAGGGGGCACCCGTAGCCAGTTCTTTCAGAAGGAGATGAAAAGTTACAATTTCTTAGCCATTAAGAAAAAAGGTGTGCGCTTATATAGGGATGTGTGATCATAGCAAACGTTTGCACAGTTACTCAGACTTAACACAGAAGTTTGTTTCTTTGTCCTATTGTTTCTTTGTGCTTCCCCATTGCACGGTCAGTATCAATCGGATGTCTTTTGCCCTTATACTTAAATTGTAAACTGTTTAGGGAAGGGACCATCTTTTTGTTCTGTGTTGGCACAGTGACTAGCACAATGGGGTCTTGGTCCATGATCAGTCTGAAATTGCAAAGAACCTGAAAAAACTGGAAGAGCATGAAGGTCAGATCCGAAACTGGCAGGACTTTGAGGGGGAAGGAGGAGGAGGATATGCTGTGGTTTATAAATAGCTTTCCACAGGAAATGTTTACAACAGAGGGCTTTGAATTAGAAGTGTTTCCCAAAAGGTGGGTCCCACATGCCCCAGAGGCACTCTCACCCCAAAACTTCCCCTGGGAAGCAGCAGACAGTGATATCTGGGTGTCAGCAGCAGTGCAGAGGAAGCAGCGGGTCAGCAGAATGAAGACAGTCAGGGGCCTGGTAGCAATCATGGCGCACGACACACATACACACACACATGGTTTTTTTTTAAATATATAACCTACAAAGATGGCCTAGCTTATATATAAGCTTTCTCCAAAAACACTTAAAAGAAAGCAAAGGTGTCCCCCATCCAGTTCCTTTCAATGTAAGGTACTTTCTCCATAAGTGAATTCCCTAGATAACATTTTATATCATCTGGACACACAGTTCTACAATCTAATATCAGAATAAGAAAAGCAGTTCAATGTTTTCTTTAGCATTGCTATAAGCATCAAAGAATAAACTAGTATATTAAGTAAAAGATAGGTCCCCATTTTACTCCAGCTGAAGTCAATAGTAACACAGGGTGGGAGGGAAAAAAAAAAAAAGGATGGTTACAACCTTCTACCATTGATTATACTGGGTCCTGATTCCTCACAAAGATCCTCTCTGCAGAGGAGCATGAGGAAGCACTAGTATTGCTGAAGCTCCATAATGAATTAAAAGAAAAACAGTTCATGTTTCCTTTCGGAAAAGCCAATTAAAAATGAGGTAAATGATAACATTTCTTTGTACTTTGTTCCTCTGGAAAAAAAAAAAAAAAGCCTCTCTAGACATGTCATGAGGTTCAATAGCAATTATTTCCCCTATCAAATCAGCTCCATTTATGACAGAAAAGATAAATTATTTCCTCCTCCCTAATTGTCAGCCCTGCAAACTCACCTTAGGATTTAAGGTGGGGTACTTATTTCTGATTCTGCACCAATAAAAAAGGTTCTGCAGGTGGCACCCTCAGCAACACCTGTGCAATCCTATGTCCCTCAGTAGGTTTGCCCAGGTGTACAGTATTGGAATTAGTCAACAATCCTGCTGGTAAAACACAGACTCACCCTTACCAGCACACACTGTCTGATCTATGATGGCTGTGTAGGGCTCGTAGGAGTAAAAGGCAAAAACATAGGCCTACAGAGCTATCATAGGCCAGCAAAGACATACCCATGTGCTTAACTTCAAACACCATGAGTAGACCCTCTTGAACATTTATGCATATAATAAATGGAACTCAATGGTGCTTAATGTGCATCCTTTCTGTTCCATTGGAAACACAGGAAAACTAACTCATGCTTAATCAGGGGCTTAATATTAAGCACCTGCATAAATTGTTGCAGGATTAGGGCACTAGTCAGCAATCCTGCAGAACAACTTGTGGGATCAAAGCCATATCTCTATCACTAAAATGAACAGATAGGACATTGAGTATACCCAGAGCACAACTTTGAGTAAAAAGATGCTATTTTTACAAAGGTCTTGTCTACGTGATGCCTTAGTCTGCACCAGCTGGAGTGTAAATTCCAATGCACACCAGTGTGTTATGCACTAACTGGCCCAACTGAACCCTATTGGTGTGCATTAAAAGTTCCCTACTATGGATTAATGTAGTCCTACATTAAACAGTACTACCTTAACCCACACCAGCAGAGTCTACACTGGTGCACATTGGCGTTTACACCCGCATCTGATGCACCTTGTAGACAAGCACTGGTCATTCAGTCACTTTTCAGAATAGAACCTCACTTCACATAAATGGTGAGAATCTCTTGTTTAAACTGAGCTCCACACCAGCAGCGCCCTGTGCTGGAGCAGGGGTGGGGCCTATGCTGTCATTAGATATTTATGGTTTCTAGTTTCAAAGCAACCTGTAAAGTGGTGTAAGCCCCACATTCATCTGTCTTCAAACGTGTGCTGTTGGAAAACATTCTCCAGTTTAAAAAACATTCACCACTGAAAAGGCAACAGAAAATAGCATCTGTTTTTGTGGGGATCAATATTATTTGAATTACCATAGTGCTGAGGAGCCCCAGTCGTGGACCATCTCCGATCCATGCAGATACACTGCCCAGAGCTGTGCTTATTCCTCCTGACAACTGTCATGAGTCTAGTCCAAACCAAAAGAAATTGGCTAATTGAAGAAGTGTTTTTTTTATTGTGTTTCTAACAGAACAGAGACTAGGCTCATTTTTCAAATACAAAGGATGTATTTGTTACAGATCAAAAGTCTATTTTTAGAAGTGCCAAATGTGTTTGTCACCAGATTCCTTGGCTTACCACAGTTTGACAGCATTTGTCATTGTTAAGGGCTTGATCCTGCAAACATTTATGCATATAAGGAACTATTGGGTAGCCCCTTTTACTTAGCTATACTCACATGAGTAAAGCTATGAACATGCTTAACTGTCTGCAGGATCAGGGTTGGTATGTCCAATGTATTTCATGGTGGCTATTAAAATGGCTTAAAAATAGCAACTAAATATTATCCGACTTTGAATAATTTGTAGTGTGAAATAAAAGATCTTTTTATTTGATGTTTCTCATAATTTCACACAAGTAACTTCAATTAAAGGATTTTGTGTCATGATTTCACCTTCTTCTTTGTAATAGTGCCTGAAGGTCCCATCCAACATCAGGGCCTCATCATACTAGGTAGCCTCAGTGTGTGTGTCCATATATATGGTATAGAACCCCAATCCTGAAAACATGCACATGATTAACTTTACACATATGTAATCCCATTAAAGTCCCTTTGCAGTTTGTTGTTAAGGCATTGGACTGAGATTTAGGTGATCTGGGTTAAAATCCCAGCTCTGCCATAAACTTCCTGTGCAACCAGGGGCAAGCCATACCTAATTAGAAAAGACAGACAAGGGTAGGAAAAATAAAATACTATCCCAGTTTACAGAGACAAAGAACAATTAAGTGACTTACCCAAGGTCATACCGGAAGTCTGTGACAGAGCTGGGAATTCAGATCTCCTGAGTCCCAGTCCAGTGCCTTAACCAAAAGACCATCCTTCCTCACTACTCCACCTCCTCCCATTACCCATTCTTTAAAAACTAGAATGTTACTTTGGTATTTTTTTTTTTGCCATAACAAAGCCATGAGTTTCCTAATTCTTTCCATTATAAACTGCCATAAATTCACTCCCTCATCCCCCACCATCGGTGGTGATTAGAGTATAAAGAGCTGAGGGAAAACAATGTCTGTCTCAAATAAATAAATAAATGGGACACTGTCCCTCTCTAATGATTCCCTGGCTGAATTCTGGTTGAATGTAATGAAAATAGAATTGGTAATTAAGACAATTGTGAGAACCAACCAACCTTTGTACTGTCTATATTTCAGTCATTGCATCCCCTCTGGGTGATCAGAGATGGAGATATAAGACTTGGTTTTCCACTTAGATTTTTCCATCCAAGCTCTTTTTTGATCCATTCCTCTTTTTTCCCTTCAATTTTTTTTTAAATGTCATAATCAAGGCTCTGACTCACCAAAGCCCTTTAGTAGGTACATAAGTGCTTTGCTGAATCAGGGCCAAAGAAAGCAAATATACATCACAACCATCAGGGATTCACTGAACACTCCCACAAGGATATTAGAATAGGAATGTGGAATCATTTGGGACTTGCTTCTTCAGCTCTTTAGACAAGTGCATAGACCCATTAAGGTTAATTGAGTAAAGTCTGCAGGTTGGGCTCCTGCTGAGCTGTATGATAATCAAATACTATATTGTGTATTAGACATCTTTAATGAGTCTCTATTTAGAAGTCTGTGCCATGGTTCATGGATAGCTATTTCAATTGTATTTGAATTACTTCCAGAGACTGCTTTCTCTTACCTAGGTTTTTACTTATTTTCTGACCCATTCTAAAAAGAAAACAACCTCAGTGTATAGATTTCAGTGTGATCTGAGCGTGTTGGCTTGAGCATGGACACTTTATATTGACACCCCCACCCCACCCCCGGCAGACAGGCAGTCTTCCTCAATGAAATCTTAGGCTTACTCAACAGATAAACCAGCTGGGGAGGGTTCAGCAGCTAAAGCAAATGCCCTTCCCCAAACCATATGCTCTCTCTCCTCTTGACCATATGCCCTCTGTGACAGTTCTGGATTAACCCAGTGTGTGTGAACCCATGTCCAGCAGATGGACCATAGGAACAACTAATGGAACCTCTGGTATTTAAAAAATATATATATATACAGACTCTGCCAGCCAGCAATAGGACGAGTTAGCTGAGAGTTTTTCCATATCTTTTTTCAATATTGTCACAGCGCTTTGATTTCTTTGCCAGAAGCAGTAGAAATCTATAGACATCTGGCCTAGGCTTAGAAGATTTGTTTTATATGATTTTTACAATAACATAAAAACCCAGGTAAGGACACATCCCAGATATAATTGATGAGGTAAATGGAACAAATTGCCTGACCGTCATATATTAATCTTGCAAAATCTGGCATAAGAGACGTGGCACCTCCAAACTTCACAGGGTGTTACACTAGTTCGCAGATTGGCTCTCGTTAGTTTTTTGTCCATAAATAATTTCATTTAATGAATTATAAGAACTGATGTGTTCCATATTCTGATTGCAAGTTTGTCAGTCACAGCAACTTAATTAATTGACTCAATAACTTTAAAGAGGCTAGTATTTCTGCATGATCATTTTATATATGACTCTCCACAGGACAAGGAAGATTTAACAAAACACTTGTGTAAGTTGGGAGTAATGCCACCATATTGTAAATTTTTGTTCAAGAAGGCTGAGCTAATAACTGCAGAGGCAGCTGCTCAGAATTCTCTGTGGTTAAACAGACCAGTCATCTCTTCATCACTATTTAAATACAGAGGAATTCCTAAGGAGACAAACACTTGTAAGAGGCTTACCTCACAACTGTCAGTGCACACAGATTAATTGCATGGCAGTTATACCAAAAATGTTGTGATCGTTATTTCGCTTTTATGTAAGGCGTTCATTGCCTGCTGTATATGTTTTCTTAAAACCACAAATAGATTCTTTTTTGAAAAATAGCTTGTGTACAAAAATTTTAAGTAAACAGTTATAGGGCAACATTCATAACAGGAGTTTTGGTGGAGGATAAACTAAGGCCTGGGAACAACTGTGAAAGCAAAAACCATGAAATGTTTTGAAAGTATGCCAGGAGCATTTTTGGGCCATTAGGCATTGATTTCATACCAACATACAATCAAACCTTCACATGTTATGGGGCAAATCAGCTAGGCTGCAGCAGGCAGGCATCCAGAACGTCCATTTGGTGTATCATGCACATAGCCATTGTGCTGCAGGGGAATGTCAGTCCTTTCAGAATGATTTTTAATAATTTATAGCAAAACAGTTATGCCTTTTGCCAAGTTACTACAACAGATACTACTTTATCAACACATGAACATTCATGCGATCACTACTTTATTATAGTAGTTATTGGCAAGATAAGAACCTATTATATTCCCAAGTATAATTAATACCTTAGACATGCAGGCAAGATCAGTGATTACCAGCATGGGAATTACACAGACATAAATTTACCTGTTTCAATGTTTCATTGCTTTCAGTTTTACTAAAAGCAGGGTTTTCTGCAATGTCCTCAGTCACCATTCTCCTTGCTCCATAAGCAGAGTGTTGTGGAATAGTTTGTAGTCACCTTCTGTCCCAGAGGTACCTGAAGTTCAGTGGTGGTGAAAGGATACAGAATAATTTTTTTAAAACTAGTGACTTAGGAGCCTGAGTCCCATTTTCAAAGGGGGTTTAGGCACTTAGGCCCAGATCATTGAAGGTATTTAGGCTCCTAACATCTGTTGGTTTCAATGGGAGTTAGGTGCCTAAATACATTTGAGAAGCTGGGCCCTAGGAGCCTCATTGCTAGTCAGTGGTCGTTAGACGCCTACAGATGCAGACAGATGTCTACGGGATATTCAGAAGTGCCTAGATGCCTACCACCTACTGAAGTCCTTTTTGTTCTAAAATCAGTTTTATTCTGGAATAGTGTCCTCACCTGGGGAGTTATACCAGCAGAGTTTTCATGGAACAATTATAAAAATAGTTATGTCAATTTCTCCATGTAGACAAGTCTTTAGTTGTAACTATCTTGCTGCTCTGTATAAAATATCAAGGTATAAAATTTTAGTAATATTTTATTGAAGATGCAAGATAGATATGTATGTCATATTTGTAATGCTGGAGAGGATTTTGGTGCTTATAAATGAGGAGTAATTTCTCTTTTTTTCAGAATCTGAGTTCAAAGTTTTGGCTTTTCAATGTAGCTTTTTATTGAGGTCTTGTCAATACATCAGAATCAGATACAAAATATACTGTGAGTAAACATTCTTAGAATAATCACACCTGTACATTGACTTGAGACTTCAACCTTTCTTCCTTTGAGCTCACCTGCTCTGGAACTATTAGACAGAGCTAAAAAGAAAAAGAAAACTATTAAATAACAAACAGCAAAAACTCAAAGGAAAAACAACATTAAATATATTACAAGCATCACATTGTTCCCTGTACTCATATCTCATCCCCAAACCTTTGTTTTATTGTCTGTTTAAACTGTAAGCTCTTCTGGGAATGAACTGTCTTTCACTGTGCTTGTACAGCACCTAGCACAATGGAGTACCAGTCTTGGTTGAGTCTTCTAGGTGTTGCTGTAATACAAATATATAATATTGATAAATATTCTATGATCTATCTTAAGTCTAATACTCACTATGGGCTAGACTGTGCCTTTTAAGGCACAACCCTGAGCTGGAGGTGGTGTGGGATATCATTCCAGGAAGATCACCAAGACCCTTCAGTCTATGATAGGCAGAAAGCCCCCCAGAGCTCTCTAGTGCATGGGGGAGCATGGACACTTCTACCACATGTAGAAGTGCAGCATAGTTACCTCCTCACAACTCTGTAGGCACAGGCAGTGGTGGTCTACTCCTGGTGGGGCACAACTTAGATGCAGTTCTGTCCTCCCCCAAGTGCAGGGGCTGCAAATCTTGTTGATGCTTCAAGGGCTGAGGAAGGTTTCTTGCTCTCTCCCTTTCTTTCCCCCTACACCTGCATAACAACAGCTCATGATCTATCTAGCTCTATAAACATTTGAAAGCCAATATCTGCATACCATAATAGTTGTACACCATACTCCACTGACACAGGGCACCTGGAAAATCTCTGATACTTCACAAAGGCTGAGTTGGGTCTGTCCAATTTCAGTTTAAATTGACCTTTTGTCTCTGTCTCCTGTGCTGCAACACCTAAGAATGCTCTGCCATGTCACTTAAGAAAGGAGATCATGCAGCTTTACATTTCTTCAGTTTGTTTTGAAACAAATACATGTGGTGCTCCATTTCCACCTGTTGCCACTTGCCACCCACTCTTAACCACTTTCTATAAGAAGGCGGAAGTGCTAACCTCCATGTCCTGACAGTAGTGTGTTTCTCCGTGAAAAACTTTGTACATCTTTCTGTGTTCTGGCATCTGTTATTTCTGGATTATATTTTCCTCATTATTTCCAGCAGGGAGATCTCAATACCTTTCATTTTTGGTGACAGGTACTGTTTCTGGCAATATGTCTATATATTTTGGGACAGTACCATATAATTTGGTCCAAGCTCCCTTCTCCACTGCAGTTTCTCCAACAATGTAATTTCCGTAGCCTATTATCTGGAAGCAGAGGAACAGAATCTATGTATGGGTGATATGGTGTTCCCATCAAATTATAGGCAGTAGCATGGTATCCCGTATATATTATCTGATTACATTCTTCTTATATTTAGAAGTCAACTGCTTCTCCCCATTCTTTAAAGCTTATTTTGTTCACTTTGTTCTACCTATTATTCCTTTTCATGGAGAATCCTGGAATAAAACTGTCTTCAATTCAGTTATGTCTTGAGTTATTTGTATGTTGTTTTTTTTCTGTTGAAACACTACACAGCTGGAAACAATTACAAAAGGAAATTACAAAAATCCCTTCTATTCCTGATGTTCCTCAGTGGAATAAACTCTGAAATAAAGTAGTATATAATATTTTCTGATAAGCTACTTTCTCAATTATTAGGCTTTCCAGTAGTTGAGGTAACTATTATTAACTTGATTATTTTTCCAAGTTTCTTTTTTAATCAGGTCCAGTTCTCTATTGTTGTCATAATTAAAGATGCTTCTTACAGCATTTTTCTTCTGTATAGTAAAGATTCAAAGCTGCATTAAGTCAATGTTCAATTGTAAAGTTTTGAAAGAACAACCATAACGTTTTATTCAGAGTTATGAACATTTCAGAGTTACAAAAAAACTCTATTCCTGAGGTGTTGGTAACTCTGAGGTTCTACTGTAGCTGAACTGCTCAGTAATAGTGACAAAAATGTAATTTAATTAAACATCCTTGTAAGGGGGGAAATATCAAAGAAACCCACCAGAGTACCATTTAACTTCAAAAAGGGGAATTACACAAAAATGAGGAAGCTAGTTAAATGGAAATGAAAGGAACAGTACAAAGGTGAAATGCCTGTAAACTGCAGTCAAACTATTTAAAATCACCATAACAGAGGCTCAAACTAAATGTATACCCCAAATAATAATAATAATTAATAACAAAAATAATAAATCATTAAAAAAACAGGATCAAAAAATGCCACCATGACTAAACAGCAGAGCAAAAGAGGCAGTAAAGGCATCCTTTAAAAATTGGAAGTCCAATGCCAGTGAGGAAAGTAGAAAGGAGCATAAACTCTGGCAAGTCAAGTGAAAATGTATAATAAGGCAGGTCAAGAAACAATGTGAAAAGGAACTACCTAAAGACACAAAAACTAACAGCAAAATTATTTTGAAAAACACCAGAGGCAGGAAGCCTGCCAAACAGTCAGTGGGGCCACTGTACAATCCAGGTGCTAAAGGAGCATTCAGGGAAGACAGAGCCTTTGCAGAGAAGCTAAATGAATTCTTTGAATCTGCCTTCACTGCAGAGGATGTGGGAGAGATCCTCTCACCTGAGCCATTCTTTTTAGGTGACAAATCTGATAGTTCCTTGTCTGTTTATATTTCCAGATATAGGTACATCTCTACTCTTTTTGTCAGATAAAGATGGCATAATTTAGAATGAAGAGTTTTCTATTTTCTCTTTGCTTTTTCCTTTGATAGGATGCAAAATATATTCTTCAGTCCAAATTTTATTTTAATGTAGCTGATTCATCACCTGTGAGATGAGTCTTTTGTATGCCTGCAGTATCAGGAGGTAGCTTCTTAAGATAATTAAGCATCTTCTTTTTTTTTTAGCAGATTATTATGGCCATTAACATTCCAGGAGACTATTTTATAAGTACTGTTGGTCCCCTTTATGTAGGAGAGTAGATAAAATAGAATTTGACACACACACATACACACAGTACTTACCTAAGGTATGTGCTATGAAAGAGAAATAATCTTCCTCATGTGCTGCATTTGACTTAGATTTGGCATTTTTAGAATTGCCAAAGCACGTAAATCAGAGATCTCTCTCTCTCTCTCTCTCTCTCTCTTTCTGCGTGTGTCTCTGTGTGTGTGTCTCTCTGTGT
Source organism: Malaclemys terrapin pileata (assembly GCF_027887155.1). NCBI lineage: Eukaryota > Metazoa > Chordata > Testudines > Emydidae > Malaclemys > Malaclemys terrapin. The sequence continues at coordinate 25,918,589 of NC_071518.1, read as the reverse complement.
GTAAACCCTTCAGCATTCCAGCCCTTCAACAGCAGTAAATCCTGCCAATGAAAACTAGCTAGATACCTAAGTAGAACAAATCAACAGGAAATCTCATGAAAAAATTTCCACCAAAAAGCTACAGATTCCCCTACCTTCCCCACCATACACACTTTGTGAGTATAAATTTCCCGTATTATATGCTTGGGTAGTCAACAAGGTGAATCTGAGAAAGATAAGATTTTAAAGGGAAAACAATTAGCAAATTGTATGGAATTGATATTTCACATATGAAGTTCTGCTTTCAGTTTGTACTGTTTTGGGACATTCTTTACTGGCCTGGTATGCTGCATTTGTTAATTAGCTCCATCTGCTGAAAGACTGGTCTGGCACTTTAATACTATGAAGAGTTCCTTTATTTAAGAGTCATGCTATATGGTAAGCTTAGAGATTCTACTTGCCTTGCAAGAGCTACTGTAGAGTAGTAACAAAAGTAACAGGGTCAATATGAATTTGTATTACAAATGTATTACATATTACAAATGTCTAATTTTTGCTGCTGTTGAGGCACTGTAGAATATCCTGGCCTAAGAATGTGATCTTGTCATAAGTTTTGCATAGTATAGTCCACCATGCATATTCCCATACAAGATAGGACATTTAAGTGGGTTATCTTAATCAATAACTCCAGTTGTAATTCTATGGGACAGGTTAGCTGGATGATTATGGTAAATCAATTACAGTACTGGGAAGTGAATATTATAAAGAAGATGACATCTACAGTGTGCTGAAATGAACTGGAAGAGTAAATGGACCTTGTGAGTTGCAAGTGATTAAAATAAGCTGCGCATACCCTTAGTTTGGCACCATTTCGGGGAATTCTGTTTAAATGTGAAACAAATATAAATCCAGGAAAATGTTATTGTATTTATTATTTATGCATTTTAGAGCCTTATATTGCACCACTGAAGTCAATGGGAGATTTGCCATTGACTTCAAAGATCAAACACTTAAAGAACAAAGGAAAGAAAGGGCTGTAATTTCCATGCAAAGTGATCACATTGGTATTGGATACTTATCTGGTCAGTTGGTTTTGTGTTTGTGTAGCACTAACAGCATGCCAGGCACTCATTCTAGAACAGAAACCATGCTATTCCACATTAGTTTGATCATTCTCATTGTGTACTAAAGTTAGCAATTCTGTATAGCTTTGTAATTTACTTCTTTATTATATGTCATGCATGGGAATTGAGTAGCATCCCTTTAAATAATTTGTGAGCACTTGAGTGGCCATCCCTGTCTTCTAGGCTTGAGAAGGCACCAGACCTGTGCCAAAGTAGCAGTGTGTATACGTAGCTAGGCCATGCATGCTGTAAATAGTAAACATGGATATTTTAATCCCGTTCTGCCGGTGTGGTTCCTTCCTATTATGCATGTTGTGTAAAGAGCAAGACACATCATCCTTATGCCTTTAATAAAAGCTTGAAGTTTTGGAAAGTTGGTTTGGACTGGAGTGATGAAGGAAATTCAGCCTTAGTGGAAGCAGGTGCAGCTGCAACTTCATTCATCTCAGTGGAGATATCAGCTTATAATGGGGCTGAATTTGTCCATGTTTCATTGTGCCCATTAGTAGCCTGGCTTATCCATGATATAGACTACAGCTAACAAGTTTACTTATGTATAGTATCTACTGACAGTACTTTTAATGTTCTTCTTATTAAGTGCGTACCACTTGCTATCGAAAAACATTTGACCAGTTTCCTAAACAGTATGGCTCAAAATCATTCTTGACATAACTTATTGACTGCAGTGAAATTACACCAATGATAAATTTGGACCCACTTTGATTTAGCAAATGCCTCTTTAAAGACAAACCACGGGTCACACCATAAACTGCAATCGCTAATCACGAATGAGAAAAGGAGTCCAAAAACAACTACTCTGGGAGTGTTAGGGCATTCATGAGAAAGGGCTGACCCAGCTTAGTCACTAAACCCAGGAGGGGGTTCATGCCTGAGAATCTCAGATGGAGGGAAGCATCTCCCACTACCTCCAGTCCAGAGTTAAGCACCCCACTTCTTCTCACTCATATTCTGTAGTGGCTAGCATAGGTGGCTCCCTGCTCAGTGTGCTGGTTTCTGTGAATCCCTAACTATCCTCATGCATTGTACAGGGAACCTGGGCACCCAACTCAGGGTTGTGAATTCCACTAGGTGATAGGGTGCCTAAATGTTCACCTTGTGAATCTATCTCTAAGTGCCTTTCTGCATCTGTAGGTGCCTAAGTACCTTTACAAAATCTGTCCCCTAGTAAGGTTGTTACATTATCACATTTTACCTGCTTTATTGAAAGTGTCTTGCCATATGCAAATTTGTCTTGACAAAAGTTTAAAAGATTGCACAATTTGTCTAGGTTACTGCCTGAAGTTTCAAAGGAAACTTAACTAACAGTCTGCGTTGCTTGGCATTGATTCAAATGTAGTAACAAATGAAAAGCAGTCTGAGAGCTGGAGATTTAGAGCTCTAGGTAGAAAGACCTTTCACAGAGGTCTGTTTAATCAACCATCTATTATTTAACTTCAATTTTTTAAATAATTTTTAGGGAACTGTAAAGATACATGGCCAAAATGCTCTTTTGATCATCTGGGGAATGCCAACATCCAAAGCAAAACATCAGGCCAGAACTGAGTGTGAAGCAGTCCACTACCTTTTTCAAAGGAGACTAGAGGAGCCTGACCTCTGTGCTCAAGGAGATAAGTAAAATCCTAAGTCAGGGTCAGGGCCAGCTCCAGGCACCAGCATTCCAAGCAGGTGCTTGGGGCGGCAATCTGCAAGGGGCAGCAGTCCGTGTGTTTTTGCCCCCCCAAGCAGCGCGCGGAATTGCCGCCCTGGACGGTGGGGGCAGTCCGTGTGCCGTTAGGGTGGCACGCGCATTTCCGCGGCAGCTGCAATTTGGCGGCAGTTTCTATGTTCAGCTGCCCGCGGCGGCAATTCGGCGGCTTCTGTCTTCCAGCTGAAGACAGAAGCTACCATGGAATTGCCACCGCCGCAGAAACGCGCGTGCCGCCCTAACGGCACACGGACTGCCCTTGCCGTCCGCGGTGGCAATTCCGCGCACTGCTTGGGGCAGCAAAAACATTAGAGCCGGCCCTGGTCAGGGTCCAGAGAGATGGTATAACTTCATTTGCAAAACTTCATCTCTAGCACAGACATTGTGGCGGGGAAGCTGCAAAGAATCTGAAAGTATCTAGGCTGGACCTGTGACCACAGTTGAGAAGGTAGTTGAAAACCTCATTCCAGCTAACCCAGTTTCTACAATGAGGCCAAACTATGTAGAACCACATTTAAGAGTCCTATTATAGGCTAGGTAGGGATGGTGTAAAGACATACACTGTCTCTGCTGGTTTGACCCCATGTATGTCTGTTAGCCAGATATACTCAGAAAACGCTTTAGCTGGAACCATGTGTAATCTAGACTCATAGAATCATAGGGTTAGAACAAGGGACCACAAGGGACAGCTAGCCTAACCCTCTGCCAAGATGCAAGATTTGTTGTGTCTAAACCATCCAAGACAGATGGCTATCCAGTATAAACACAGTTTCCGAACTTGGGTAAAGCACCAACGTTGACGTAGGGGCTTACAAAGGAGATGATCACTTATAATGTGGCATCAAATAATTGTGTCTAGCCCATTGTGTGGATAACTGTGTGAAATAATGCTGGGATTGACTGTGTCTCTTGTTGTCTTTGTATTTGTTTTTTGTTATTTGTTAATACTAATAAAATGTAGGATCTGTTAAGGCATGTCCAGGATAATTTCATATCTCTCAGAGGTAGCTAGGATATATGGACTAGTCACTCGTCGTTTGGCTGTGTAGGAAGGGCTGATGTTTGTGCGGGCATGGTAAACTTTCTTGATTTTAATGTTATAATCATACAATCTTAAAAATCAGAAATGCAAAAAGCCTTCTTCTAGTACACCCCTTCCCAGTGCATACAATTTTAATTACTGAGCTCTGGATTCAGTACAGCTTCTAATTGCATTCTAGACTCATTTAATCCTCCCTGCCTTGGAGGGCAATCAGCAATACAAATATTGGGCTAGGTTGTTTTATGGGTATATTAGTATGTCTTGTTATATTGCACAATACTAACAGGTTTTTTTAAGCCAATTGTGATATATATTGGTGTAGAAGTCGTGAATACATTTATCTTGTATGACTGTATACATGGCTGCTTCTACAGTATCAGGTATTACTTGTGCCTCATTTTACACAGCTAAAATGAAATCGGAGTGATTAAAACTATTAGATATCAGTGCTTCTCAAAGAACCCAATTCAGTGGTTTTCCAGCTTTTATTCTGCTGACAACTTTGCAGGAGAAATATTGGCCCACCTCCTGTCCCTATCCCTCACTTTGTGGCTCTCAAAACATTGTATTCTGTAGACCACCAGAAAAGACTCCACAGGCCCTGGTTAGAGAACTGTTGCTGCAAAGGAAGAGAGATCTAACTAAATTAGCCTGCAGTTACATCAAAGAATTCCCTCATTAATTAATCAATAAATGTCATGTTTAAACAGATGAAACACTAACAACAAGCATTCTGCTTTTAAATTGGGTGTAATGAATGTTATATAGAGTGTACCCTTCAAACACCTTAACACCAGTCTGTAACATTCTGAAAATGCTTCATTTTTTGAGGCCAAAATTTCCCATGCTTAGGTCCAAAGGTCGAGTGAAGTTTATTCACCCTGATTATGTGAGAGTGGAGGGGGAAGGTGGGAAATACAGTTTCTTCTTTTATTTTTTTGCTAACTAATAACTGAGAAATAACTAAACAAAAAACATTTCAAACTTAGAATGTGGCTAGTCCTCCATGAGGAACAATCTTTTAGCTAGAGATCCAATCCTACAAATGCTTACTACCATGCATAGTGCTAACTGCTATTAGTAGTCCCATTGACATCATAGCCAATGTTAGTTCAGCTGGAAAATTTCAAGCAACAGATATTTATTTTAAAATTTAAAGTCAGTGGGTCTAACCTGATTGGTGCTTCTATGTCTGTTTTAACTTAGGGTATGTCTACACTACGGGATTAATCCGAATTTATATAATTCGGATTTGAAAAACAGGTTGTATAAAGTCGAAATGTATGCGGCCACACTAAGCACATTAATTCGGTGGTGTGCGTCCATGTTCCGGGGCTAGCGTCGATTTCTGCACCGTTGCACTGTGGGTAGCTATCCCATAGTTCCCGCAGTCTCCCGCGCCCATTGGGATTGTGGGTTAAGGTCCCAGTGCCTGATGGGACAAAAAACATCGTCGCAGGTGGTTCTGGGTACAGCCTCACCTCCTCCCTCCCTCCTCCCTCCCTGCATGAAAGCAACGGACGGCAGACAACCATTTTCGCGCCTTTTTTCCTGGGTGGGTGAACACTGCAGACTCCATACCACGGCAAGCATGGAGCCCGCTCAGCTCAAGACAGCAGTCATGAACATTGTAAACACCTCGCGCGTTCTCGTGGAGTTTATGCTCAGCCAGGACCAGAAAAACGAGGCGAGGAGGCAGCGGCGGCGGCAGCGCAGCGACAAACATGATGAGGACATGGACACGGACACGGATACAGAATTCTGTGAAACCACGGGCCCCGGTGCTTTGGAGATCATGTTGTTAATGGGGCAGATTCTATCCATGGAACGCCGATTCTGGGCAAGGGAAACAAGCACAGACTGGTGGGACCGCATAGTGTTGCAGGTGTGGGACGATTCCCAGTGGCTGCGGAACTTTCGCATGCGTAAGGGCACTTTCATGGAACTTTGTGACTTGCTGTCCCCTGCCCTGAAACGCCAGAATACCAAGATGAGAGCAGCCCTCACAGTTGAGAAGCGCGTGGCGATAGCCCTGTGGAAGCTTGCAACGCCAGACAGCTACCGGTCAGTCGGGAATCAATTTGGAGTGGGCAAATCTACGGTGGGGGCTGCTGTGATGCAAGTAGCCAAAGCAATCACTCAGGTGCTGCTATGAAAGTTAGTGACTCTGGGAAATGTGCAGGCTATAGTGGATGGTTTTGCTGCAATGGGATTCCCTAACTGTGGTGGGGCGATAGATGGAACCCATATCCCTATCTTGGCACCGGAGCACCAAGCCACCGAGTACATAAACCGCAAGGGGTACTTTTCAATGGTGCTGCAAGCACTTGTGGATCACAAGGGACGTTTCACTAACATCAACGCGGGCTGGGCGGGAAGGGTTCATGACGCTCGCGTCTTCAGGAACACTACTCTGTTTAAAGGGCTGCAGCAAGGGACTTACTTTCCAGACCAGAAAATAACCATTGGGGATGTTGAAATGCCAATAGTTATTCTTGGGGACCCCGCCTACCCCTTAATGCCATGGCTCATGAAGCCGTACACAGGCAGCCTGGACAGGAGTCAGGAGCTGTTTAACTACAGGCTAAGCAAGTGCAGAATGGTGGTAGAATGTGCATTTGGCCGTTTAAAAGGTCGCTGGTGATCATTATTGACTCGCTCTGACCTCAGCCAAAGAAATCTCCCCATTGTTATTTCTGCTTGCTGTGTGCTCCACAATCTCTGTGAAAGTAAGGGGGAGACCTTTATGGCGGGGTGGGAGGCTGAGGCAAATCGCCTGGCTGCTGATTACGCGCAGCCAGACACCAGGGCAATTAGAAGAGCACACCAGGAAGCGCTGTGCATCAGAGAAGCTTTAAAAAACAGTTTCATGACTGGCCAGGCTACAGTGTGAAATATCTGTTTGTTTCTCCTTCATGAAAACCTGCCCCCTTTATTGACTCATTTTCTGTAAGGAACCCACCCTCCCCCTCCCCCAGCTTTCTTTCAAACCAAATAAAGTCACTATCATTTAAAAATCATTTATTCTTTATTAATAGATTAGAAAAAGAGGGAGGGAACCCGGGTGGTATTTGGGAGGAGGATTGCTGGGAAGGAAAAAGCCACAAAGAAAAGGTTAAAAAAATGACAGCCTTTTGCTTGGGCTGTCTACTGGGGTGGAATGGGAAGGTGTACGGAGCCTCCCCCCCCGTGTTCTTACACGTCTGGGTGAGGAGGATACGGAACATGGGGAGGGGGGAGGGTGGAACAGGGGCTGAAGCGGCAGTCTGTTTTCCAGCAGCCGTTCCTGAAGCTCCACCAGACGCCGGAGCATGTCTGTTTGCTCACGCAGCAGCCCCAGCGTTGCATCCTTGCTCCTCTGGTCTTCCTGCCGCCACCTCTCATCTCGAGCGTCCCTCCTGTCCTCACGTTGGTCCCTCCTGTCCTCACGTTGGTCCCTCCTGTCCTCACGTTCACTGGCTTCTTTCCTATACTTTGAAACTGTTTCCTTCCACTCATTCAGATGAGCTCTGTCACTGCGGCTAGATTCCATAATTTCAGAAAACATCTCGTCTCGCGTTCTCTTCTTACGACGCCTTATCTGTGATAACCTTCGGGATGGAGGAGGGAGGCTTGAGGAATTTGCAGCTGCTGTAGGGAGGGGAAACAAGAGAGAATTGTTTAAAAAGCTACATTTTGCAGAACAATGCTTATACTCTTTCACGGTGACCAACACTATTCACATTACATAGCACATGTGATTTCTGTGCAAGGTCGCATTTTGCCTCTTAATGCTGAGTGCCTGTGGCTTTGCTGCTAGAGATCACAGGTCTGGGCAACAGAATTCGGCTTGCATGCGGCCATGGTAAGCCATTGTTTTACAGCTTCTGCACCCTCCTTTCCCACATACCAAGCATAGCCTGTAGAGTGCTGCGGTTTTTCTGTTAACATTCAGCAGCAGCAGCAGAAAACAAACTAACCACCCCCCCTCTCGCCATGAATTCTCTGGGATGATCGCTGTACCCCTCCCCCCCACCGCGTGGCTGGTAACAGGGAAGATCCCTGCTAGCCAAACACGAAAAACTCAGGGCCAATTTCCCATCTGCGCTTGGCTAACTGCAGGGAAGGATTTATTTTCCGCCACAGGCAAACAGCCCAGTAGGAACGGCCACCTCTGTCCCCTTAATTAAGTTCCCGTATTTCAACCAGGTTACCAGGAGTGATATCACTCTCCTGAGGATTACACAACAAGATAAAGAACGGATGTTGCTTGAATGCCAGCAAACACCGGGACCATACGCTGCCAGGCTTTGTCAGGCAATGATACCAGATTACTTGCTGCAAGCATGGCGTGGTCAAGTGTCCTACCATGGAGGAGGGAATAAGGATGCTCTGCCCAGAAACCTTCTGGCAAGGCTTTCGGAGTACCTCCAGGAGAGCTTCATGGAGATGTCCCTGGAGGATTTCCGCTCCATCCCCAGACACGTTAACAGACTTTTCCAGTAGCTGAACTGACCGCGAATGCATCCCAAGTCCTCAGGGCAAAGTAATCATTAAAAACCGTTTGCTTTTAAAACAAGTTTTATATTTTAAAAGGTAAACTCACCTGAGGTCCCTTCCATGGGGTCAGAGTCTTGGGTACTGGCTTGGGAGGCTTGGGAGGGTACTTCAGTCAGGGTGAGAAAAAGATCCTGGCTGTTGGGGAGAACGGAGTGCTGTGTGCTCTCTGCAAGCTCATCCTCATCCTCCTCCTCCTCCTCTCCCCCATCGGCAGAATCCTCAGGCGTCGCTGATGAGACTATCCCCGACCCAGAATCCACGATCACAGGTGGGGTAGTGGTGGCAGCCCCCCCTAGAATTGCATGCAGCTCGGCGTAGAAGCGGCATGTCTGCGGCTCTGACCCGGAGCAACCGTTTGCCTCCTTTGTTTTTTGATACGCTTGTCTGAGCTCCTTGACTTTCACGTGGCACTGCTCAGAGTCCCTATTGTGGCCTCTCTCCATCATGCCCTTGGAGATTTTTTCAAAAGTTTTTGCATTTCGTCTTTTAGAACGAAGTTCTGCAAGCACTGAATCCTCTCCCCATACAACGATCAGATCCAGTACCTCCCTCACGGTCCATGCTGGTGCTCTTTTTCGATTATCAGCCTGCATGGTTACCTGTGCTGATGAGCTATCTATGGTTACCTGTGCTCTCCACGCTGGGCAAACAGGAAATGAAATTCAAATGTTCGCGGGGCTTTTCCTGTCTACCTGGCCAGTGCATCCGAGTTTAGATTGCTATCCAGAGCGGTCACAATGATGCACTGTGGGATAGCTCCCAGAGGCCAATACCATCGAATTGCGGCCACACTATCCCTAATTCGAAATGTTAAAATCGATTTTGGCGCTACTCCGCTCGTCGGGGTGGAGTACAGAAATCGATTTAAAGGGCCCTTTACATCGAAATAAATAGCGTCGTTGTGAGGACGGTTACAGGGTAAATTCGAATTAAAGCTGATAAATCCGAATTAAAGTCGTAGTGTAGACCAGGCCTTAGTTTAAAAACGCATGAGATTACTCATAGTAGTAAGCACTAAAACCACTCAGTAAGCGTCTGGGAGAAGATCTCTTCTGAACCTGCTCAGTATACTAAAGATTTTAACAGGACCAAATGAGGTCATTCCCACACTGACATGCAGGTGGCAGAGAGGACTGTACATTCTCCCTGCTGCCACTCTCAAGTCACTGGGACAATGTATATTAGGGAGAATGAATCGTCTGAGTAAACATGGCAGGATGTGACCTGCTGTGTTTAGCATTTAAAAGGTAACAGTATAGTATGATATACTTTTTTTCTGTAAATTCACTGTAATGGAAGAACAAAGATGCAGTATGTGTTTGCTAACTGTTTGCTTCTGTTTGCACTGATCATTGTTAATTAAAGTTGCACTCAGGATAACATGTTTTGGAATATAGTAGTAGCTATAGGAGTAAAATAACATTTTAATAGCTATACAAGATCCATTACAAGCACATTATGGAAACGAATGCCTTTTAGTTAATCTTCTCTTTTAAAGACTCTAGCTGGATAGCTCTCTGCATTTGTAACTTGTTATACATACAGTCATGCAAGAAAAGTTTTGTAAGCCCAATAGAGAAGTGCTTGGTTTTAACAAAACTAGAAATTGTAGGTACTCTGCTTGCAAAAATTTTTAACTGAAATAAATTAGGTATTGAGGCACTCAGTCAGCTAGACCCACAGACTCAACACATTTTAAAATACATTTGTTATAATTCATTGGATGCAAACTTTGTGTAACGTGAACCTTAACTGGTCTAAAGTTTGGTCCATTTTCCTTTGTGGCATATTTAAGATGTGACAGAGCTTGAGAAGGCAGAAAGGTAGAGAGTAAGTCAGGACTCTGACAAGGGACACTTGCTTCTTAATTAGTAAACCCTAAGTCATTTAGTACATGTGATAGTCAGAAAGTTACACTGCTCTCTGTAGATGGTGAGATGGATGGGGGAAGCATTCCATTTCTCTGCTTCCTGTGGCAAGCAGGTATATCCCCCTACCAGCCACCGGGGATAGACCATGTGAAGCATTGTGATATCAGCCTCCTATGAAAAGGCTGGTTCTGGCTGAACAATCCAGTTCACTAGCTGTTCTGTCCAGGTGAAATAGGAAGTATTTCAGTGCTTACCTGCACCTATCCAGTTCAGTGGACACACACAATCTGGTCCTTTAAAAATACACACAACCTTATTCTCTCATGTTGGTTTAAATTAGTGGGTTTGATTAGCTGGATGTTCTCCACACTCAGAAGAGCTCATCTTGTTTGGTTGCCCCTCGTTTTCCATTGCTCTGTGGAGCATCCTGCTGACGTCTGCCTCTCCCACTTCCTTTAGCCGTTGAGATTATACCATCAGTTTACAGCTCCTTCAGCACTGAAAAGAACAGGAGAGTGATATCAGCATGATCCACTCTGCCCAGTCTTTTTTTTTTTTTTTTTTAGAAGAAAAAGTCACTGATCTCTTTGTTTATGCTGTGAAAGTGGAAGAAAAAAGTCAAAAGTTGCATAGAATCTGCTCTAGTAAATAACAAGTGACAATAAATGGCTTGTTTATCCCAACAGGAGCAGATGAGAATGTCAGTAGCTGTTGCTGAATTGTCATCAGCATTCCATTTTTATGTAACAGATTTTGGCTTTTTCGCAAGTGTGTTGTGCAATCCGTGGGGCTGGGTTTTGGCTTTTGGAACAATAAATTTACATAACATGGTTTCTAATCCAACCTCCCCTTCCCGGCTTGAAATAATATCTTCGTGAGGAATTTTCCATAATAAAGCTTCCAGATTCCTGTGCAATTGTTTACCAAAACAACAGTATCCTAACTCTTAAAGAGATAATACAAGTGCACGACTGGCCTTGTTTGCATATGGGGCTGCTATTGTTCACTTTTAAATGATACACCATTTTGTTGTTTTCATATCCCATTTGTGGATGAAATAAAGTTTTTCATACCACACTGACTGCTGGGGCCTTTTACTAGCAGAATCATCTCAATTGGCACTTCATGGAGGAAACTGAATCATTGATTAGTGATCATCCCAGTCCTCAAAGGCTTGTACAAATATCCTGACTTGGGAGAGACTCACTTTTCCTTCATGCTATGCTTATGAAAGTATAGTTCCCAAACTGGCAGCCACAAGGGACCCCCATTTCAGTAGTGGAGGCCATTGATAGTAGTATGATATGTTCTGCTACGGTGCCGCTCTGTGCTGACAGGGCTCTGTGGTGATACCTTGAGGGCCCTAGGGAACTGAGATTTATTGCAACTTTGGGCTATACATTCTCCCTGCTTTAACAAGAAACCTTCATCCACTATTCTCTAACTCCTTCACAGCGCACACCACCCAGCTCCTGACTTCAACTTTTACAAGTAAGAATACTTACTTCCCCCCATCGCTGCCCCCGTAGCATGCTATAAAATTTAAGCAGGTAAAGAGCGAGGATCCCACTCCAGCCCATCTCCTGCTCTGCAGTGTGGCCAGTTTGTTACATATAATCTAGGCAAAACAGTCCTTGGGCTACTGTAAGCAGCCACAGGAGGCTCCCCCTAGCATCAGATAAGCTTCTGCTGGCATAGAGTTAGTGTAATTGCTTCTGTGCTGCCCTTTTCTCCCCTAGTTGCCAGGGTAAAGGGCATGGCTCTAGGAAAAGGGTGTGTGGCTGAAGCCTCTTTGGAAGCTAGAGATGAGAAAGATTATCTTTCCCGTACCTGAATTGGCCACTCCAACTCCTATCTACTATAGAAAAATTCTCACAACTAGTCCCTGGTTTCGGGGCCCACAATTTCTAGGTGCCCAGCCTTTAGGCAGCTGAGGCTTGAAGTGCAGAAAGTGAAAAGCAGCACCACACATTCCCGCCCCCCCACACTTCTGTCACTGTGTTGTTAGGGATCAGCCCCTCTGAGAATCGTTTTGATACTGATGAGTTAACATTTACAGAAGTCTGTGTGATATTTTTGGGATTGACTAGCTGCCATCGCTTCAGAAAACAGCTGTTCAGCATGACTTGCATGAAACTCAAAGAAATCTGCAGCCATAAGTGATGTCTGCAGTAATAAGCAATCATTTTTACTTCCTTTCGCAGAGTTCTCTGCTTTTAAAAGTTGTATGTCCTCAAATTCAAAGGGACTTCAGGTTTTTTTTTTTTTTTTAAGAATGGAAAACATTTCTTGGGAAAAAAATCTTTTTAATGGATAGTGAAAGATGCCAGAATGCTAGTCATGGACTGAAGTCCTCTGTTTATCTACAGAACAGAGACAGTTTGGCCAGTAGCAATGCAGGCTTCCTACATTCCCCTGCCAATGTGTGTCAGCACGCAGGTATGTGCTATTAAGTGCATTGCTTTCCACAATCAGAGTGCATACTGACAATGCCAACAAAAACAGGTGGTATACAAGAAACATCCCCGTCTATATGAAATCTTCCTTCCTAAGCCCTCTCCTCTCCTTGTATCCTTTCTCTGCTGTTCTTGACATCACCATCACCCTCCCTGTCAGTCCAAGGCACAAACCAGAAGTCATCTTTAACTCCTTCCTCTCCCTTGCCCCATACATCTGGACTGTGTTCAGATCCTACCATTTCTTCCTCCACAGCTTTTATAAGATCTGCCCTCTTCTTTCTGTCCCTATAAACTCTCATTCAGACTCTCATTGCCTCCCATCTTAACTATTGTAATCTTCTCCTCTCCAAACTCCTTGACATCCATATTTCTCCATTCCAGCCCTTCAAAAATACTGCTCACAAGGCCATCTTCCTTGCTCTTCACTCGGATCATGAAGCATCCATCTTCTTTGGATCCCTCCTCTGGCTTCCCGTTCTTCACCACATTGAGTTCAAACTTCTTGTCCTCATTTTCAAGGTCTTATAGAACTCTACCTCTTACTATTTATCTGCCCCTGTTCCTTTTTTGCATCACTCAAGTCTCCTCAGCTCTATCAATGATGCCAGCCTTGACACATGGTTAGTCTGCTCACCCCCAGAACTATCTCCACCATATCATCCTCACCAGCTCCTATACATTCTGAAGTTGTACTACAAGGTCTATATTCTCTCAGGGGGAGGGATAGCTCAGTGGTTTGAGCATTGGCCTCCTAAACCCAGGGTTGTGAGTTCAATCCTTGAAGGGGCCACTTGGGGGTCTGGGGCAAAATAAGTACTTGGTCCTGCTAGTGAAGGTAGGGGGCTGGACTCCTTGACCTTTCAAGGTCCCTTCCAGTTCTAGGAGATGGGATATCTCCATTAATTATTATTATATGCATTCAGATCCCTCTGGAAAACCCATTTCTACCAGGACACGTGTAAGAAAATTATTTCCTATTGCTGTTTGATCTGGGACTTCCTGAGCAACATTTGATGACATTGGTTGTGCCTTGACAGCATAACAGGGCAGAATATAAGAAGATTGTCATCACCTAACCCAGCTTTCCTAGACTTATCTGCTGCCTACCAAACCATGATGTGGAAGAACAGCCTTCTTCTGAAAGCTAGCAAAATTATCCCATGCAATGCAAGATAAAATTCTTCTGAGAAGTTCTGACAAATCATAGGGTTTGCATTTTCTTTGGTGACCAGATCAGCAGGCCACATACTTTCAACAATGGTTTACCACAGAGATCAGTCCTAGGGTTCAATATCTATACCTAGGGTTCAATATCTATACCAGAAACCTTCCTCAATCATCCTCTTGGAAATTTGCCTATGCTGATGACATTGCTCTAACTACACATGCACAAGATTTAGTTACCCTAGAACAAATCCCATTTCTGACATTCGTGGCTAAAACTGAACCCCAAGACTGTTGTGAGCGTTTCATTTAAGCAATCAGAGGACTAGTGTGGAACTGTACCGGGGCTTCTGTGCCAGCAGATAAGACACTATCCCACCCCCAAAACATCTTGGTATGACATTAGACTGACATATCACCAGCACTTGAAAAATATCCACGACAAAATAAAGATGCATGTAAATCTCAGCCAGAAACCGGCAGGAACGACCTGGAGAGCTGATGCAAGTACTTGGGACCTCTTCATTGGCCCTCATGTACTCTACCACAGAGCTCCCACACATCACTCATCAATTCTCAACACTGCCATCTGGATCATTGTGGGCATACTAAAATCAACACCACAACCATGGCTTCCCATACCACCTACCCCAAATTTGTCATGACATGAGAATTCTTCAGGAGTCCTATTATATTCTAGGAATAAGGATCTCCCAATACATGAGGGCCTAAATAGCATACCAAGATTCTGACTCAAATCTAAAAAACCTTTTTGGCTTTCAGTGCAAGAACATGAAGACTCAGGGGGTTTCCCCTGAAGATCAGTGGCAAGCAGTGGCGGATTTAGAGCTAGTGGGGCCCTGTGCACAATTTCATTTTCGTGGGGGCCCCCCTCAGGATCCAGCCAAGAAAAAGAACATTCTCTCTTATCTCCCCACCGTTTTTCATTCTTTTTTTCCTTCATCGTCCTCTTATATTATAAGTAATGGGAAGTAAATGAAAATAAAGTAAGGTACCTCGATTGGGACAGGGGGTTGCGGTGTGGGAGGGGGTGTGGGGGTCAGACTCTGGGAGGGAGTTTGCATGTTGGGTGTGGGCTCTGGGCTGGGGCAGGAGGTTGGGATGTGGGAGGGGGTGCAGGAGTCGGGCTCTGGGAGGGAGTTTGCATGTTGGGTGTGGGCTCTGGGCTGGGGCAGGGGGTTGCGGTGTGGGAGGGGGTGCAGGAGTCGGGCCTTGGGAGGGAGTTTGGATGTTGGGTGTGGGCTCTGGGCTGGGGCAAGAGGTTGGGGTGTGGGAGTGGATGCAGGAGTCGGGCTCTGGGAGGGAGTTTGCATGTTGGGTGTGGGCTCTGGGCTGGGGCAGGGGATTGGGGTGTGGGAGGGGGTGCGGGCGTCGGGCGCTGGGAGGGAGTTTGGGTGCTGGATGCGGGCTCCGGGCTGGGGCATGGGGTTGCAGTGTGGGAAGCAGGCAGGGGGGGCGCTTACCTTGGGTGGCGCAGCTCCTAAAGCAACCAGCACACACACCTCTCTGGCAGTGGCTCCTAGGTGGTGTGGGGTCAGGGGGTCTCTGCACAGCCCTGCCTGTTTGTTTAATGGAAAATCCGCTCCTGGTGGCAAGCAAAGTGAAAGGATGCCAACATCCTGAACAAACATCTCATTGAGTACCCAATCAAAGAACCTAGTGGCTTTTCCCTTCCATGGTCCACTTTTGAACTGCATTTGCACATCACATAGCAGAGGCACCTACCTCCTCCATACATGGAGACTGAGATACAGTCGTATTTGTGACTCCGGAAACTGACTTCAAACTGTGGAACATCTTGTCAGCCAGTGTTCCAAATGATCATACCCTGGTAGTATCTCTGCCATCCACTCTGCAACATCTGAAGCAATCAGTTGGATCACCAACTTAGACCTGAACATCTAACTTTGCTGTTTTAAGTCATAAGAAAGAAGGCAGCTTACAAGAAATTAGCTGTCTAACAGTGATAATTCAGCGTAGGGATAGGGTCCAGAGTGACCTAGACAAATTGGAGGATTGGGCCAAAAGAAATCTGATGAGGTTCAACAAGGACAAGTGCAGAGTCCTGCACTTAGGACGGAAGAATCCCATGCACTGCTACAGACTGCGGACTGACTGGCTAAGTGGCAGTTCTGCAGAAAAGTACCTGGGGATTACAGTGGATGAAAAGCTGGATATGAGTCAGCAGTGTGCCCTTGTTGCCAAGAAGGCTAATGGCATATTGGGCTGCATTAGTAGGAGCATTGCCAGCAGATCGAGGGAAGTGATTATTCCCCTCTGTTTGGCTCTGGTGAGGCCACATCTGGAGTATTGCGTCCAGTTTTAGGCCCCCCGCTACAGAAAGGATGTGGACAAATTGGAGAGAGTCCAGCTGAGGGCAACGAAAATGATTAGGGGCTAGGGCACATACTTACGAGGAGAGGCTGAGGGAACTGGGTTTATTTAGTCTTCAGAAGAGAAGAGTGAGGGGGGATTTGATAGCAGCCTTCAACTACCTGAAGGGAGGTTCCAACGAGGATGCAGCTCCGCTGTTCTCAGTGGTGGCAGATGACAGAACAAGGAGCAATGGTCTCAAGTTGCAGCGGGGGAGGTTTAGGTTGGATATTAGGAAAATCTATTTCAGTAGGAGGGTGGTGATGCACTGGAATGGGTTACCTAGGGAGGTGGTGGAATCTCCTTCCTTAATGGTTTTTAAGGCCCGGCTTGACAAAGCCCTGGCTGGGATGATTTAATTCAGGGGTGGCCAATCTGTGGCTCCAAAGCCACATGCAGCTCTTCAGAAGTCAATATGTGGCTCCTTGTATAGGTACCGTCTCCGGGGCTGGAGCTACAGACACCAACTTTCCAAGGTGCCGGGGGGTGCTTACTACCACAAAACAGCTGATCGGGAGGTCCGGGGAAGGAGGGAGAGGTGCTGATGGACAGGACTGCTGGTGGGTGGGAGGCACTGGGAGCGGTGGGGAGACCTAATGGGGAGCTGCTGACATATTACTGTGGCTCTTTGCAATGTACATTGGTAAATTGTGGTTCCTTCTCAGGCTCAGGTTGCCCACCCCTGATTTAGTTGGAAATGGTCCTGCTTTGAGCAGGGGGTTGGACCAGATGACCTCCTGAGGTCTCTTCCAACGCTAATCTTCTATAATTCTATGAGAGACTACAGGAGACATATTTAAAAAGATTTATACACTATCTCAACACCACTGTATTACCAAAATGTGCCCAACCATTACGCTGACTACTTTACATGTATGTAGTTCACCTTTGCCTTTAGCCTTTCCTATTCTGTCTTTTTATACTACAAGCTCTTCAGGACAGAGACACTGACTTCCTGTGTTTGTACAGCACCTAGCACATTGCAGGCAATAGCAGAAACGAAAAACAACAAATTATGATAACACAAACAGGAAAGCTCATGGGTTCCCCAAGTTTAGAAATCATAATTTTCAGTATGTCAAGCAGATATATCTTCAGGTATTTATTAGCTATCACCTTTACCATGGTAGTTAGTCCACTAGATTAAAGCAGTTGTCCCTCTTTCTAGCACCTGAGTGATTTTCTTAAATTCCATAGCTTTAAATTTAATTTGACATGTTTCTCAGATTTACAGGGATGAAACTATTTACCTGATTCATTCTGTCAAGTATCGGGGGTAGCCGTGTTAGTCTGTATCCACAAAAACAACAAGGAGTCCAGTGGCACCTTAAAGACTAGAAGTGAGGTTTTTTACTCACGAAAGCTTATGCCCAAATAAATCTGTTAGTCTTTAAGGTGCCACCGGACTCCTGATTCATTCTGTTTACCAAAGCCTGGCTAAGTGAATCACATTTGGTTTCAATTTAAATGACCAGAAAGTAGTGTTTTAATATGAACTGAGGAAAGTTTTCTGAATCAAATTCTTTCAATCTCCTTTTGGTTCAACCAAACTAATGTAAAACTGGAAGCCACTACTGACAGGAATTCTACAAATCAATGTCTTGGAATGTCTGCAATTTAAACTTCCTAAAAATTCATAAATGTATTATATGAAAACATTGAGAAATAGGATCAGCAATTCAAGATAATACTCAGAGCACTCTGGATTTGATCAAGCTAAATCTATCTACTACCCTTCAAAGTATCTCCAGTTGTTTAATTTGAAACAGATTCTAAAACATCAGCTGAATATTATTTATGCAATATAGCTAGAGGTTATTGGTGGTAATGGTTAAATCTGCTTTGAGGAATCCACAAATCAAGGACTTATCATATCTCAAAGGCAGAACATATACCATTACGTTTGATTTGGCTAATCTCCCCTGGGCAGCCCAGGACTCCATCTATAAGCAAGTGGATGGAAGTTGGTCAACAACTTAATAAGTAAAGAGAGAGATGGATAATAGGGTTGAATCAGAGGCATCTAAATATGTCACTTATGTGGCAGTGTGCAAATCCAGTTTGAACCTAGAATAGTTCAGGATTTTTGGTTATTCGAATTGCACCCTCCTAACAGGACCAGATCCTGCACTCCAGGCTCAGGCATAATGCCCATTAACGTCTACATTTTAAGAGAACAAGGAGTACAGGATCAGGCCCAGAGTAAAAAATAAATAAATAAATCCTGGAGGTGCTGCCATACTCCTACCAATTCAGCAATTATGGAGTGAAGGAGAGTTGGCAAGGCTATATAAATACAAAGTAATTTGAATTCTGTCTTTTCTATTTCCATAGGCTCTGTGATTAATAATGAAACCAAAAACTAAATATCAAATATGTTGGGCTCTGGATAAACACAGGATGGGCAAGGTCAACCATCCTTAAGAATATCACTTTTATCAAGACTAATTGTCCCCTAAGTATTGGTAGACAAGTAGCTATTTGATACCACTGGTTTTCCAGCCTGCATGTAAACAGCCTCAGTTCATTTTCTCCCATCATACAGACACACAGTAAACATTCTAATATTTAATCCTTTGTGTTTAGAGAGCAGACCCCCCTTTACACCAGACAAACATAAAATGTATCATAGTCATGACTTATTACATAGTCACTCCATGTCCCATCACAGTATGTATGGGACCCTTTGGCTAAAAGATATTTTACACAAACAAAATTACAAAACAAAAACAAAACAAAAACAACTTGTCTGATTGGATTATTTAGTTACACTGCAATCAGGGATAAATCTGTGTGAGCAGAAGAGCTATATGATTGTATATATAATGGAGAAAGAGTTTCTGTTTGTTGCAAAAAAAAAAAAAAATAGCAGCTTCAGAAATAGCCCTGACGATCACAATTAGCTCTATTATATTACTGAGAAGCTAATGTATTATGAACAAATGCCAAGATATTTCTGTGTAACACAGAAGAGATTAAATGGAAATTTCTATTTTGGGGATCTGCTTTGTAGTGTAGATGTAATAAACAAATGCCTAGATAACAAGGAGTGCATAGATAGCCCTGCTAATTATGAATAATTATATAAATGGTTATAACCAGAGCATTGTGCTTATCTGAAGGATAAAAAGTACATGTAAATCCACAGAAAAGTAAGATGCACTTTGAAAAGGAACTTGCAGAAATAATAGATTTTTTTAAAAAATTCTTATTGCTCTCCCCTATCCCCACTATATTTTTCCAACCACATGCTGTTAAACTCCCTTGCTAACAAGATAGAGGGAGTCACTGTCTGATAGGGCTAGCTAGACCACAAGGGTGTCCCAAGATGCAAGCTCAGTCAAATGTGACATACAGTACTATCCCACTGTAAAAAATTTATTACAGTGAGATTTTTTTCTCTAGTGTTTGCGATAAGTTGCTTGTAGCAAAAAAAAAAAAAAAAAAAAAAGTTTTCCTATTCACAAATACAGGGCTCAATGGACTAAGTCCCTAAGCTTTACTCAGACAAAATTCAGTTTGGTTTTGATGAGAGTTTTGCCTTTGAGTTTTTTCAGGTCTATAATTGAAAATACTACCTAATGAATGCCAGTGTAGTATGATGTAATGCTAGTATGTAGTAAGATAATGCTACAGTTTTTAAAATTCCTCGGTTTTAAAGAATGAAAGTTCTCATGAAACTTTTTCCTAATACTACATTCAAAAAGCCCACCTTGATTTTGCTGATGGCTTTTAATTGTTTTCATTAACTATGAGCCCAATTCTGCAACTTTTCTGAATGTCAGTGGGACCAGCTCATGTGAGTGAGAGCTATTCACAATAAGTAAGGGTTGCACAACTGGGTCCTACATGGCATAATGTTGTACATCATATGGGCCAAATACTGGCTGTGGACAGTGCATACAAGTCGATCCAAAGGACCATGGCCAAAAAGAATAGCATGGAAACAGGATGTATTCTGTCTCCATCAGAGAGGCAACTTCATGAGGTTTTGGCATTTGCAAGGCATTAAATTCAAGAGACACAACATAACTAAGAGCAGAATTTGGTCTGTTTCCCCCACCCCCATTTTCCCTTTGTCCCCCACTTTATATTTAATGGGATTTTCCATTAGCGATAAGTGTTTAGTATTCATCGATTGAGGCCCAAAGGGACCATTGTGATAATCAAGTCTGATCTCCTATCTAACATATGCCATCGGACTTCCCTGAATTACTTCTTGTTTGAATTGGATCTTATCTTTTTTGGGGAGGGGAATTACATTCTACCTTCCCTATCATATTAGAAAAACAACGGTAACTTAAATGATGTGCTTCCATTGTTTTGCAAACATGAGTCAGGCTGTGTATTCCACATGTAGTTCACCATATAAAAGCTAGATTAATACAGGCCCAGAATGGAATGTAGGTGGAGTTCCATAAAATTATATGCATGCAGTGTTTTCTTTGGGTTTGAATATATAATGACATGCCTGTGAATTTCTGTAGGGACCAAACGTTGGTCGTCCTGTAGTCAGTGGGAGTTTTGCACAAGAGGATCAGAAGTTGGCTCCAAAATTCTTACTATGTGGTTGAATAATGTGAATATTAATTGCCAGATAAAAGTGACTTCAGCTGCATTCCGTAATGACATGAAGTCGTAATTTCTTTGTTTTCCACATAGGCTTCTCAGACTGATTTCCCCAAAGGGTCTTCATACTTGCTTTTCCTGTTTAAAGGTGTCAGTATCAATTAAAATAAATACAGTACTTTGGATTCCATTTGTGCTGCTATGATGAAAAGAATGTTCATACATCTCTATTTTAAAGGATATATAAATCTGCCACTCTGGATTGGCCATTTGTTAATCTTACAGAAAATAAATCTGGAAAAATCTCTATCATGATCATGTGCTAGGCGAGTGGTGGGGCAGGAGATATCTGATTTCCATAGCAGGTCGTGGCATTTTAATAGCCAAGTGTCCCCAGGGTTTCCGGAACTGGTTAAGTCATTGTTAGGCTTCTGTGTCCAACAATCAGCTTTGAAATCAATGAACATATAAACAAGAATTATACATTTGCTTATCTATGCCTAGGCCATACTACATTAGCATGGACCTCTTGCTGTGGACTTTTCCCGTAGGCATCTAATCACTGAAGCATACAGTTGCAGGACATTTTGTCCCCAGTATTCCACATACTGGAGCCAGGTTTTACAATTTCTAACTCTAGACCCTAAACCTAGTAAGGGGATGAAGATATTGTCATAATGAAACATCAGCAACCAAACGCTGGGTGACAAGACTTATTTCATAACAGCAGGACTATAGGGGATGATACAATCTACTGAATCCAAGTATATGTCTGAGGTAGGATTTCATATTTTGTAGTTTTTCAGTTATGCAGCTAATCTAACAAATTCCTGTAAATTGCCTGCATAACTTTTCAAACACTCATACTCTCCATAATCCCCACATCTCCAAAATGTCCTTGGCTGCCTCCCCATGTGGCTGTATACATAACTGTTATGAGAAAGAGTTAGAAAAATGTAACATTCCTCGCCATTGCGTCCCTTTTCCATCTTTTGTTCCTTAGCCTGTATTGCCTGCCTATAGCAATGTGCCTCCACTTTTAGGTCATGGGTATGTGGAAGCAGAGAAAGAAAGATCTTGACTCCATTGAAGTCAATGGGCGTTTTGCCATTGATTTAATTGGAGTCAGGATTTCACCCCTTAATGTTATAAAGGCATAAATATAGGACGAGCCTGCCTGCTGCCCATCAAAGGACTTAACAGGGGCTGGCAGGGCTGACAATCCCACAATAAATCTTGAGAAGAAAGGAAGCAAAAGCTTTCTCTGACTGGCTATCTCTGCCAGGGCTCATGATTCTGGAAAGGGTCACACAATCAATGTATGCTATAGCTCAGGGGTCGGCAACGTTCACATCCCGATCGGGATGTGCTGGCCGCGGCTTCCCGCCGCCCCCATTGGCCTGGGACAGCGAACCGCGGCCAGTGGGAGCCACGATCAGCCAAACCTGCCACGTCAGCAGGTAAATAAACTGGCCCGGCCCGCTAGGGTGCTTACCCTGGCGAGCCGTGTGCCGAACGTTGCCGACCCCTGCTATAGCTCCTCTGAGACTTTAGTGTGTTCTCCAATTGTGTCAAGTATGCCATCTGTGGTATCCATTTGTGAGTTAGATGCTGTATGTACATGCCCTGAGGAGCTTCTGATCTAACTATACATAATACCCCCTCTGATTGTAATGACATTTAGGAGGGGAGTGGAGGAGGAAAGCCAAGAGTGATAGAATCAAAGGGTAACGCTAAAAATTACTTTCATTTCATTTTTAGTGGCTTGTTTAGGGAGGGTGAGGAAATGGGGCATTGTTTGTAGGAGGTGGCTGAGGGGATTTATTTTTAAGCAGCACTTCTGGGATTTGTTTGTATAGGAGCTACACTGAAAGATTTGTTTCTAGGTATGGTTTTCTATACATAAAAACGTGTAACAATAACATTCAGTTTATCTCATAACCATCACTTCTTCTGGTGTCTATCAGGAAGCCCCCAAACTATTATCCCAGTACATCTGTAAGAAACTGGTCTTTTTTAGACACTGACGGTATCTGGCATTTAACTGGATGGAAATTCTCCCTCCAACAGCAATATATTCTTTTAGCTACCTGGTTACCATAACAAAATGATTGAGTTTAATTACTCCTGTCATTGAGGCAGCTACTGTAGATGTCAAGCCAAGATGGACTATCTGGGATAGCTTTATAGATAAGTTCCAGTGACTTGCTAGACATTTAATCTGCTTTAAGGTGACATGCTTTGCCTGCGATGTGAGCAAGTGTAGCTGGAACATTTGTGTCTGAACCTGCAGTTTCCTTTCCAGTTAAATGGACTTTGTTATATATTCAAACTGTTTGTAACATTGATGCCTCCCATGCACCAATTACGTTATTAGAAATGGGGCGTTCACACACTGTATGCGGAAATGATTCTGGTCTATAGGAAGCTATAATTTCTATCTCAAGGTGATTGTCCACCATAAACCCATTCCCATAGATTTGTCTCTTGTCATCTGTCTGCTACTTGAATTGCTCAGCATCATTCCCTTCCCAGTCCTCATTCCCATATAAGTCGATGTGGGTGCTCAGATTGTTTCTAAATAAAGCTAAGGACATTGGCAATTGTTGCCACTCACCTATATGCAAAACATGAACCTCTCACATGCTAATTGTTTTGGCTAATCAACAATTCTGTTGTTCCATAGACTACAAGTAAACAAAATATTTCTATCTCAGTTTACGTATAAAACTAACTACAAGACATGTTAGTTAATTAATGGTGCAAGCCCCCACTACGTTAGATACTGAATTTCAATCTATGAGCCACTGAGGTAGCAGCAATCCTCTGCAATGATGCAGATCACAAAGCCCTGGACAAACTGTATGAGGGCTGGGAAATGAAGCATTTTCAGTCAAAGGGATCTAACTGAGGGAGAGTAGGCAAATTCAGAGTCTGACCAGCTTTAGGAAATACTGCAAAATCTTCTTGGAAAAGGCCTTTCCAACATTAGAATGATGCTGATACTCTCATTGGCCCAAAAAGTGCTAGCCAAACAAAACAAAAGAGAGAGAGAGAGATCCTGAAATAATCTACCTACAAAAATAAATTAATAAAAATCCTACCACAAGCAGAGTTGTGATCTTTAAAAGGGAGAGGTGCCACATACTTCATGGAGTCCAACAGGGGCTTTGCTATTGCAATTGATTGTATGTGGACAGTGCTCAGATATATGCGGTGAGCAGCTGTGTAGAACCCTATGATAGACAGTCAAATCCTGAGGTCCTAGCTCAGTTACTACTCAGTCCTTTTTCAGATGAAACTCGAAGGACCTCGGTATCTGACCACTGAAGTTTGCAGCACAAACTATGTAAAAATTTGAAGCCCTTACAGTTACACCAGGATTAATTTAGCACTTTTTGTTTACGATTATGATTATGATTAGATTCTGTTTGATCTGTGATCCTGGTTTTCATTTAGTTCTGATAGTATTTTCCTTTTGTATTTAATTTATGTTGGAGTGTAAGGCTATATGCACAGATCTGCCCTTTCATTTCTGACAGCTCCTTCATGTCCCTTTCCTGGTTCCCATCTAGTAATGAAAACATTTCTAGATATTTTTTTCGCAATGACAGCTGGAAAATGTGCTCTCCAGGACCTTGCCACACACAAGTAAGGCTATAACCCCAACAGAGCATCACACAGAAGGAATGCAGAAGACTGCAACTGCAGAAATGACTTCAGGCATTGACTCAATAGATAGCAACCTAGGGTGCTGTTCTTCTGAGTGGTGTTACGGCTTTATAAGTTGTTCCACAGAAGTACTATCCTGCTGCAGCTGGAGGAGGATGACTGGGGACAATAAAGTTCTTTACCCCAGTAAGGTGGAAAGGAAAGAGATGGAGATGGATGGTGGTGGAAAGGAAGAAAGATTTAGAAACCAAGAAGTGAGGAAACAATAATGAGGAAATCCTAGGGGAGCTAAGGTGGGGAGACAGCAAGAAAGGAAAGGAGACGAATAGAGGAAAAGGCAGCAAAGAGGGATAGAGAAGATACCAGGTGGGAGAAAGACAGACTGATTGTGAAAAGCCTGGGAAAGGGCAAAGAGCTAGGAGATTCCTTTTGTTGGCTTAGAGAAAGAGACCAAAAACTTCCAATATACCTAGGGCTGACCCAGTGAAACTCAGTTTCTTATTCATTCTGCTGGGCACAATGTGTTTAAAAAATAGCCCGATCATAATGCACCCCTAGGCTTGCTGTTTCTAGAGATGATTTTTGAATGGCTGTGAGGACTCAGCACCAATGAAAACCTGGGTCCTAGGTGTCTTGAAGTGGACAAAACAAAGTTAGAGGCACTCCATAGTTAATGATACATTGGCCTTAAAACATAGCTCTCTTTCCCAGTAAGCCACCTACATAAATGTAGACAAATCCAAACCCAACAGAAAATATAAATATCATGTGACATGATTCACAAAAACAAAGCACAGATGTCAGCTTGTTAGTGACAATTTTCATTTAACTAGCTCTTGGGTTTCCATAGTTATAAGCACCATTACTAAGAAAATCAGAAATGGCATCATACCTTTCCTTCCCCCTTATTTACTGATATTTTCAGTTCAGTTTGAGTGCAGTGCAGTAAATTTCCATATGTGAAAGTGCAGGTATTTTTAGGTTGTGGATGGTAATTCCTGTCAAAAGGATTACACTGAAGCTTTTGTTCTGTAGTACTTGCAGTCCTAAAATATAGTCAATATCCTTCTGCTTTGATGTAAATCCCAGCCCATTAGCTCAGTTAACAAGTGAAACATTTCAAAGGTCCTACTACCAATCAATTTTCTGGAACTAAACATGAATGAAGATTAATTAAGCACTAAGACCTCATGTGGGTGCTGGGAGGTTGGAGAATGATGAGGCTTGGCTTCAAATTGTGATGTAACTACCAGCACTACCTACTGGGGAAGTTTTTATCACTTTCATTAAAGGATACTGCATTTGGAACAGAGTCAGACAATCAGCAAAAGAGCTGCAATTTGAAAGGAGGAGGGTGTCTTGTTACTGTCTATAACTGGGATTTTCAAAAGGGCCTAAAGGAGCTAGGTACCCAACTGCCATGGAAGTTCAATGGGGATTGAGTGCCTAACCCCCACAAGCCAATAGGCTAGGATTTTCAAAGGTGCCTCTTTAATCTAATCTACACAGATTTTACAAAGCAACCTTCTCCATGTATCTGAGTGCTTTCCTGGGAGTTTAATGCCCCCGTCTCAGCTAGTGAGCATCGAAAAGTATCTCAGAACAATGTAAATCTGGAATAATTTTATTGACCCCAGCCTGTAACTCCACTGACACAGATTTACAACAGTGTGTCACTAACAACAGAATGTGGCTCATAATAACTCAGCCATATGCCAATTACACATTCAGTACTCTTGTTTACTAATATCAGCTTTCTAAGATTCGAGCAAGGTAAAAAGTGAGATGGTGATTTATGCGTGCACTCAGGACCAAGCAAGTCCCACTATTGGCAGAGGCTAACTCTGGTAGAATGGCACAATTCTAAAAGAAATCTCCAGCCGCAAACTAAAGGAAACAAGATCTACTCATTGCATGTTTTCTATTGTTATAGGATCTCTGCTTTGTACCAAGTTTGTTGCAGGACATGCGAGGCTGCCCAGATTGCCTGCATATTTTCAGCTAAGAAGTTATGGTTTAATTCTGATAAACTTTAACATAATTGGTATGTAAAATAAAGAAAGCTTCCTGCATTTCAAAAATATTTTCCTTTAAAGACTCTGGGCTAGATCCTGGCTCATGCTACTGCTACACATTTCACTGCTCTGGTGATGCAAACATGCCAGAAATCAGTTCTAACCAGACAGCAGAAGATTTCTGTGATATAGAACTGGTGCAGCAGTAGGGAGCATGCCAAGGATGTGGTCAATGAGAGGAGACGTGTGCCAAGGGGAGGTTGAGTAATGGCCATTCGCCTGAATAAAGACTGAGTAGCACTTCTGGATTTGGCTTACAATGAACCAGACCCAAAAACTATTTTAAGGGCAAATACTATGAATCATCTTGAAGTTGTATCTCTCTGATAGACCACTGCGTAGATTGTTGGTTGGGGTTGGGGTTGGAGTGTCTTTAAAGAAGTGAAATGTAAAGTTTAAATACAAAGAAACCTAATATGTTATTTGAATTCTCAAAATAGTTAGATTTTATAATCTGTTAGGCCATGTCTTGCATTCTTGGACTCCAACTAAAACAAACTGGAAGTTTAGGAGCATAAAGAACATGGGCCAGACACAACCTTAGGAAGTGTGAGCTAGAATCCTGTTATACTATGAACCCAGGAGAAAGGAATGGGCTTAATGGAGATGCATGTCAGTTATGAGCCCTACCCTAAAGTCCTCACAGGCAAACTTCCACTAATTTTTATTAAGTCTGGGACTTAAATAGACTCTCATATGAAAGATGTCATTAGCTGCAGCTCACCAAATGGTTAAACATTTTGCCAGCAAAGACAGACTGAAGATGGCTTCTGCCATCCAGTAATTTTGATGGTGGATTTTTAAGTTGAGCTATTTGTCTTTGCAAAGCTGCAGAAAATTCCTATTCAATAATAGCATCTGTGTGAGTTTTACCTGCAGAAGGACTGCAAGATTGCTGGTTAATTGGATTTACTGCAAAATAGCAGTTAACTGACTCTGATACAGGGACAAAATGGTGGGCTATATAAGCCAAGTTTTCAAATGTAAATTCAACTTCTTACTTAAATTCATACATATTTCTCTTACCAAAAATCTGATTTGTGTTCTAAAGAAAGAAAACTATAACAAGAACTTTTTTTAAATGAAAAACAACTATAATTGGAACCATATGATTAAAAGAACTTTATTATTGCTTTCATACATGTCTGGTATTATTCAATATTTTCATTAATGACTTGGATAATAGAGTGGAGGGTGCTTATAACATTTGTGGATGACACCAAGCTGGGAGAAGTTGTAAGCACTTTTGAGGACACGAGTAAAATTTAAAACAACCTTGACAAAATGGAGAATTGGTTTGAAATCACCAAGATGAAATTCAGTAAAGACCAGTGCAGAGTACCACACTAGGAAAAATCAAATTCACAACTACAAAATGGGGACTAATTGGCTAGGCAATAGTGGTGCTGAAAAGAATCTTGGGGTTCTAGTGGATCACAAACGGAACATGAGTCAAGAGTGGGATATAGTTGCAGAAAAGACTAATATAATTTTGGGATGCATTAACAGGCGTGTCATATGTAAGACATGGGAGGTATCTATTCTGCTCTACTCAGCACTAGTGAAGCCTGAGCTAGAGTACTGTGTCCAGTTCTGGGTGCCACACTTCAGGAAAGCAGTGGAGAGTAACAAAAATGATAGAAGGTTTAGAAAACCTGACCAATGAGGAAAAGTTTAAAAAAAAACAGGTATGTTTAGTTTTGAGAAAAGACTGTGGGGAGACCTGATAAGCCTTCAAATATGTTAAGGGCTTTTATCAATTGTTCTCCATGTCCTCTGAAGATAGGACAAGAAGTATTGGGTTTAGTGTGCAGCAAGAGAACTTGAGGTTGGATAGTAGGAAAAACTTTCTAACTATAAGAATAGTTAAATTCTTAGGCTTCCAAAGGAGGTTATGGAATCCCCATCATTGGAGGTCTTTAAAAACAGGTTGGACAAACACCTGTCAGAGATGGCCTAGGTTTACTTGGTCCTGCTTTGGGGGGAGGAGGGAGAGGGGGGCTGGACTTGATGACTTCTCAAAGTCCCTTTTAGCTCCACATTTCATAAATAACAAGGAATTAAATTAGAATAAAACACCCTGCATTATTAGAAAATATAAAATAAAATAATCCAGAGTATCTTTCTGGCTAAGGTCCTGGTTGTCACCTTAAAGAAATTTTGGTCTAGGTTATTAATGCACTCCTTCATTAACTATTGGCTGCCCTTGAGAGACATTTGTTAATATTTTATTCCATGTAAACATATGGATCTAATTTAGTCAAGGAACATTGTGAGAGCAAACTGGCATCTCTTCAGTCCACTGCAATAGGTGTCTGGTGCTTTGAGTGCTCTGTTTGCCTTACTCTTTTGAGATAAATTCACTGTCAATTCAGCTAACTGACTTCCGATAAATACCTCATCCCCACCCAGTAGATTAAGTATTTTAAGGAAAACACAGAGAGGAAATTGAAGTTCATCTGCATAATGCTACTACAGTGGAATTAAGGGATTTATGGTGGATAAATATAAAAATGTTCCAGGAAAAATTGTTGCCCAGATAGAAGACTGGATCCTGCTGCAATCCCAATCAATGAGATTTTTTCACTAAGGAGTGATCCCTCCCCCTATTGTTTGCTATTTTGCCATGAATATAATAGGTTGTTTTGCTAGCCATTTATTAAACTTCCAGTTGACTTCATAGGTTTGTGTAGGTATTTTGGTCCTTTTTAGGTCCTAATCTTGCGAAGTGCTGAAGACAATGGAAGATGAGAATTCTCTGCACCTCTCGGGATTAGACTTTACAGAAAATATTCCTTTATATATACTTTTAAGTGAACTTTCATAATATTTACACACGTCTGCTGCAAATGTTTATAACCCTGAAGGACACTGGTTAGTTAGTGGATAAATTCAAAGTTCTGGCTATTATAAGGTAGTTGTAATTTCAAAACAATATGCCCTGTTCATGAAAAGAAAATTACTTGGGCAGCTCACATTCCTTCTGTGATTTATGGACAACTTGGGGAGTTGAATCCATGTGCAGTTAATAAAGAATTTCTTTTGCATGGTGCAGGTGTAACAGAACATATGTACCCCAGTTTGTATTAACCTTCTCTGGCTGTCGGTGTGGATGTATGCTGCCATTAAATGTGTGTACTAACAGCTTGCAATTGCATAGCTCTTTATATCCCAGAAGCTAAAAATATCAGTTTTTCCATCTGTAAAATTGAGACTGGTAAGTATGATTGTCTCAGATGTGTAATGAGGATTCATTTTGTAAAGCTCTCTGAATATGTGAAGCGTTATGTAATGATAAAATATTGTTACATTAAGCTCCCACTGCTCCCTGATGAGGTAGGTAGATAGGTATTTTACAGATGGTTAAATTCAGATATAGGACAGATTTGGGACAAAACCTGCCCACCCTTCTCCTGTTCCCCCATGTGAGTGCAAAGCCAGGAAAAAGGATCAGTGTCTGTACCTGGGAACTCTGCTCTCCTTTGTACCTTAAAGCACTGCTCCTCTTCAGCTCTCTAGGACAATGTGAAGAAGTGTAAAGAGAACAGCAACATCACCATGTAAGGGGCATATAAAGAACTGTATTTGCACTTTCATAAGGGACCTCCAATGAGAAAGTGGGACTGTTGTAAATATGTAGCACAGTGACATTCTACTGGGAGAAGCTTAGAATCCATAAAGAGAAGTCAAGAAGTGGTGCCATAGGGACCTGGAAGAGGATTAAAGATCATAGTGTCCTACTGGACCAGTGACAGAGTGGGCCAACAGCTGGAAGGCATTCTGCTATAGAGAAGGCTGGCTCACAGCTGAGTCCCCCAGTGGCTTTTTCTCTATAGCTCTTTTCCTTTCTCAAAGCATATTTTATAACTTTTCATTTAAATACCTGCTATGTGTTAATGTAAAAATTATTTTTATTTCTGAACAGTTAAGTCTGAAAGTTTTGAATTTTTTAAATAAAAAGTTGGAGCAATATACACTTGTGAATGTGGAAAAAACTCTACACATGATCCTGGAGCAGTTCTGAATGAAGAACACCCCTTGAAGTTAAAGGGAATTCCTTGGAACTACTGCTGGATCAGGCCAACTACTGGTATATTTGTTCAGATGCATCATTCTACTTGCACATTAAAAAATGCTTAGCATGAACGGAGAAACTGTATAGACATTTAGTAACTGGCAACAGAGATAATTATAAAAACACCCAGAGTCCAGAGTAAACATTAGTCTAAAGGGGTCTGCATTAACTGATACCTTTTTTAAATGTTTTAGAAAATTTCAAACAACAATTTGGATATCAAGAACATGAATACAGGATTAACTCATGCAGCACCAAGTATGTGAGCATCAGTCACCATTGGCCTTGTGACAGCTGCTCTTTAGGGTTTTATTTACACAAATAAGCAAGCTAGATTTTTTTAGCATAAAAATAATCACTTGTTGAATGTCCCTGTACAATTTTTGTTGATTTGATAGAAAACAAATCTATCAAAGGCCAATGGAAAGGTTGTTTTTGGCCCACTGCCCAGTTTGTAGCAGGCAAAAGTCCATGTGGTACTGGTAACCAAGCCCCAGTAAGGGGATGTGGGTATATGCACGGACTGATTTTAAACCAAAATAAATTGCTTGTTTGAAACATACCTAAGCCTTTATTGGCATCTAAATCACAGAGATTATGCCCAGCTGCAACATTTAAAAGTTAATACTGTAGGGTTCTCACACCTCTGAAGTTAACAACATAAAAAAAAAAAAGGAACAGATTCTGCCCTATACATTGTACAACACCATTGAATTTAAGTTATCAGATCTCAGAAGTGTTATCCATTATTTTTCAAATTATCTCAAAACACAGCAGCATAAGTTTTAAAATGGGGGTGTGTTAAAACATGAGATCCTAGTTGACTTTAATAGGAGTCATGTAGTCAAATTCCTGTATACTTTTTTGAAAGCTTACTCTTGTATAAGTTCTCACTTCTTCAGTTACTTGTAAAATAAACTGATTCATACTTTAGCATGTGTAGTTGAAAACGATACATTATTTCTGTGGTAATGGCTTTGGGCTGTGTTTTCATTTTAATTGTTTTAATTAATTAATTTAATTGGGTCACTTTGTAGTACATTTCAGAGAGATATCATGACTCTACTGACATAATTCTAGAGGAAACATTTAAAGAAAAAAGTTTTGTATACAGATTCTAATTCTTTCTGAAATGTCATTGAATTCCAGGCATTCTTTCCAAGGCATCCTAAAGTATTTTACATGAAATAGCTTATATTTTAAGAACTTTCCTTTTGCACTAAGAACAGGAGTACTTGTGGCATCTTAGAGACTAACAAATTTATTTGAGCATAAGCTTTCGTGGGCTACAGCCCACTTCTCCACGAAAGCTTATGCTCAAATAAATTTGTTAGTCTCTAAGGTGCCACAAGTACTCATGTTCTTTTTGCAGATACAGACTAACACGGCTGCTACTCTGAAACCTTTTGCACTGTAATAATGTAATGTAAGAGGTGTCCCCTGGAGGCTTGGTTGCTGGAGTGGGTGAAGTCCAAAGTACAAGGATGTGGTCCAGTGACACCTTGCTTGCAAAAACAAAGAGGACAAACATCAAATTAGCAACTGATAGACTGGACCGCTTACCTCTGCTACATGGAATAAGCTAAATGAGTGACTAACAGAGACTGCCTCTAGGGATAGTGAAAGCTGTTCTGAAGAACTTGAGGATGGAATTATTTCTGGGAGGAAACTGGCAGGCCTATCTGGCAGGAAAGCTGTTCGACCACATTCTGCTGTTAAGTTTCACCAGTGTACACAGTAAACACCACTGGAAGTGATGGATACTCAAGATTTACTCTGATATGAATGAAAGCAGAATGTAGTCCATTGATGTACATCGAATCTCCTCTGAGAGTGAACTGGGTGAGTTCAGGCTGATGTATCACTTCTCCAGTTTCTCTAGAGAGGCTCAAGGCTCATCTAACCTGGGGATTCACCCTGGTTTAGGCCACTGGAGTAACTGCACCAGTGCAAGCCCCTAGTATGGGCAGGGTAAACTGCTATCAAGAGCAATTTTGTGGATGCTGTAGCCATCAAGTGGAGGTGCTTTGCGGCATTCTACCTGTGTAGGACAGACACAGGTGGAATGCTATAGGGAATGATATAGTGTTCCCTTCACCACTTTGGAAAGGAGTAGCATGAGCTCTAAGATGCTAGCAGGCATGGGGCCTTGACCCTTGACCCTGCCTCCAACCCAGCAGGCCATGCCTCATGGACTGCCAGGCATGCTACCCCATTCCACAGACTAGCACTCAATGCAGAGTCAGGTGTCTCTTTTACTTATCTCCTGGGCGCACACACTAGAAGGGGAAAGAAGTACCTTGCACCATCTCCCCCCTTGATGCACAAGAACAGCAGACTGTTGCCCTTTATCTTCATTAATATTTTCAAAGTGTTACAATAACCTCAATGCTGTTGCTTAGATAAATGTGAATGTGATTTAAAAAATAAATAAAAGCTTGCTCACAAACATCAGATACAGCATCATTTTAAAATCCGGACAAGATCTTTCTCCCTGGCAGTTTAAATTTAGAACCTTGTGTTGTCATAAAAAAAAATAATATTGCTTTTCATCTGTCTTCCCTCAGGCTTGTAGGAGTCAATCTCAGTGTCGCAGATGCTGCTATTGCTATTGCTCTTTTAAATCTGGGACAGCAAAGCTCTGGCACTTTTTCAGAGTCCTGGTGGCCTTGATCATATTTCTTCCCACAGCAAATAAAGGTAAGGTTTGCACAGCGTCCTAGTTTTAGCTCCTAATTCCACTAGAGAAGTTTAAAAAAAGTTTTGGCAGCTTCTTGTATATATATGTATTAAATCATTCATTGTGTGTTTGTAAGGCACCTGTGCAAGACTGAAGAGATAAAATGTAAATAGTCCTAAAATTCCCCACATAGTACCATTTATAAAATCTCAGTGGAGCATGCCACCGTCTCTCCCAAACTTCCACAGCTAATGGATCATATGCCAGACAGGTATGTCTAGGAACAGTGGAAACCTTTTCTGAGTTGTTTAAAGATCTAAAATGGAATAGAAACGATAAAGGATTTTACCCTGGGAAAATATTTTCAACATTTTTGCCCAATGTTAAAGCATTTAGGGCCACATTGTCAAGTGCTCAGCACCTAGAGTTGGAGCCAGATTTTCAAAAGAGCTCACCATCCAATATACACCCGATGTGCTGATCTCTTTTGAAATTCTGGCAATTACTGAGGTGCATTAATGGGCGCTGAGGACTTCTGAAAACTCTGGCTTTTGAAGAAGAATTAAGCAGCATCTTCAGTACCTGCGGAGTAAAGTTCTCACTTTATGAAAAAAGAAGAACAGGAGTACTTGTTCTTCTTTTTGCGGATACAGACTAACACGGCTGCTACTCTGAAACCTGTCACTTCATGAAATATTCTCTTCATCTGCTACCCTCTTACAAATTTGGGAGCGTTATGCTCATACAAAGCACGCAGGATCTTTTCAGGAGAAGGCAAATACGCAGCATTTATTGAAAATACAACAGTTAGCATATGCTTTTTAGTCACACACACACACACACACGGAGTCCTGCCAGTTGATGTTTATAGTTACCAGTCTGTTGTAGCTCGAATCAATCTAATGGCCAGTTAGATTGAGCACGAGTGAGGAGCTGGGCTCTTGTTGGTTGCGATCCGATGCTCCGAGGCTTTGCAGGACTGAACCCA
The DNA here is from genome assembly GCF_027887155.1 of Malaclemys terrapin pileata. Lineage (NCBI taxonomy): Eukaryota > Metazoa > Chordata > Testudines > Emydidae > Malaclemys > Malaclemys terrapin. The sequence continues at coordinate 25,884,253 of NC_071518.1, read as the reverse complement.
GAGTTCCATGGCAAAACACCCCAGCTTTATAGTTGTAAATTCCCATTTGAGTCCATGCATTTTGCAATGTCATCCTGTAACCATTAGTCCTTAAGTGGTGTTATCATTTGATGGTTATTGTCTGGCTTCCTATCGTTATCTCCTATTTGTTGTCTCGCCTTCGGGGGTGCCTGCCTCACCTCTGAGGTCATCAATGCTGCTAACGTTTAGCATCGGATACAATCGATATTTTCTGATTGTCTCCTGGTCTTTCCAAGTCTCTCACCATCTGGACATTTGTGATGGCTTTCATACCTTATCTTTTCCTGATGCATGCATTCCTCATTCACACAATCTCTTACAGAAACCTTCAAAGATATACCGATAGCATTTTATATTCAGTAGAATACATTATAAATCAAGCCTTGCTAAATCTTATAACTAAAACAATTCACATTGGGGGTTCAGGCCCTCATTCCTTTAATCTCCTTAACATAGATACAATATAAGATCCTGTCTCTTACTTACTAAACCTTAAAACAAAGAAATGTATATTTAACTAGAGTGCCTAATTTGTAATATATATATAGGAAACCATAGAAGACATTATAACTTATCCTAAAAGAAAAGGGAGACCATAATCAGTCATAAGGATTGTTCTGGTCTGTCATTCCTTTCTGCTGTTCAAAAAGGGTGGCTGACAGGATGAACTCAAATCATACATTAATTCTCATGGGACATTATAAAATCCTGCTCCTACAGGATTGACACTGAATTATGCTGGTCTGCAACTAGGAAGCTGAAAAACAAATATGTTGTGGGGTGGCTGTTGGGATTATGGTTTGTTTGTTTTGTTACTGTAGTTGAATTGTGCTGACTTTTCCTTCATCAGCAAAGGAGTCACTAACAGCTGTTTTGAAATTAGTGTGCCACGGTTACATTTTTGTAAATAACTTTTTTTTTAAATACCCATTGTGTCTCTTACACGTTGTGCTAACATTGTCTGCTCACAGGACAATGTCAAATCTGAACAGCGGCTTTGTTGGCACTGTTCTCAATATACACATGCAACGCCGACAGACCCCGGTCATCGGCGGGCAGGATCAAACCAAGAGACCTCTGGAGTTTAGTGCATGAGCCTCTACAGCATGAGCTAAAAGCCAACTGACTGTTAACTAAGGCTGTAGAGCAGACTCATTTAACTCTCTCTTTAAGTGGTCTCAGTGCCACTAGATGGGACAGAACACCACACCCAGAAGGTGTGTGGGTTACACACACAAGGCACTTTTTAATATATAATCCAGCATAATCAGGCCTAGAGTGGAACTAAAGAAGCGAAAGAATCACAATGGTGCCTTTTCTGGATTTCATATACATCAAAATATGCCCTCAAATAGGCACCCCTCTTCCCCCATTTTAAATGACCAACACAAATTTTGTTTTGCTTTCTCTGTCAGGCAAACAGTTTCTGATGGTCTGTTGTGTGGTGGCTTAAGACAGATTTCACATTATTTATAATTCAGCACTACCATATATGTTTAATTTATGGGCCTGATTTTCCGCAACTAGAAAGGTGCACACAAAAATACATGTTTCAGAGTAGCAGCCGTATTAGTCTGTATCCGCAAAAAAACCAGGAGTACTTGTGGCACCTTAGAGACTAACAAATTTATTTGAGCATAAGCTTTCGTGAGCTACAGTCTCTAAGGTGCCACAAGTACTCCTGTTCTTTTTACAAAAATACATGCCTACTTTGCATATGCATACTGGATTTAGTAAGTGCTTAGCCAGTCATGTGTATTGGGGATTTGCATGTGCACATCCAATAGGCATGCACAAAGTAGGTGTGTTTATATTCACAAATGAATACCCACCTACTTACTAAAAGTGAAGCCAAGAATTTCAGAATATATGTTATATTCGGACAGTGTTGTTATTCAAGATTGCTATAAGCACTTCCATTAAAAAATTCCTCTTTTTGATACTATATATCATTCTTATTTAATCTAAACTTGTATTGCAAGATCTTTTTTTATACAACATTTTAAACACATTTTAAGAATTAAATTTTCTTTGTGGTTAATAATGCACTGTAAAACCTCTATTTAGGGAATGGGTCTCCTGTCTCTAGTTATAATTTATAGAGCCTCAGCTGAGGGCGTGCAGAGAAGGACACTTGTTGCACCACTTACTCCTATGTTTTGTGACCTATGTGTAGCTCAAACACAGCCCAGAATTTGTCTCACGTGGTTTATCAGTATTGCACTGCTCCAGAAAATAGCTAAAAGGGTAGTTTTAAGAGATTCTGTTGAGATATGCCAAGAAGCTGGAGTACTTTCAAAACTGTCAAACAGGGAGTGTCTGCTGTCTCACACAGCACACTTCAAAAGATTAATTAAATCCCTAGTCTACGTCCCTATGAACCTAGGTAAGCTCATGAGCTACTAAAGCAAAAGGAAATCTGAGCAATAAGATGAGGAGAAAGAGGAGGAGGGATGTTCATATGGATCCTGTTGCTAAGGAAACTTCAGTGCTGCCTTTGTGTCTACATGTTCAGACAGCCTCATTTTGATGCTGTGTAAGAGAACATGACTTGTGGGAGTGAGGTGAAGATTTACTTTAAATAAAAAATTAAATTTAAAATACCAGTATTTATAGGTATACGTTTACTTGTATTATTTGTGCTTAGAAATGCTTCTGACTTGCTTTTGTCCCTTTTCTTGGGGATGGTTCTATAATGCAGTATTTGTTACTGTTTACAGTTGAATCCTCCCCCTCCCCAACCCTTTAGTGATTTGTTTGTATAGGGACCTGATCCTGCTTGGGAACATTCAGTACAGTAGGTGCCTCTTCTGGAGCTGACTGCTACTGTAATTCTTCACAGTTACACTAGCTCATCTGCTGCATCAGAGGCTATTCCACATGCTGCATTGGGCTGTGCGGGTCCACTACCAATTCTCTACAGACCTACTGCATCCTGCAGGGCAGGAAAAGGGGGCATATTGGGAGTGAAGATGCTCAAGCAAGATGCTCATGCTGGACTCTAAACGAGGTATGATGCAGCCATTTAGAGGGTTATCACATGGCAACTGAATCCACGTGACATGTTGTAAGACAGGAAGAAATGATCAATCTTTTGTATTAAGTTAAGCCAAATATACAGTTTTAGATTTATTAAGAAGGAACAAACATTCTGTATTTGGCTCATGCTGATGAGAGTTAATGGGAGGCTCAGAAAAGTCAAAAAAGTCTCTCCATCCTGCCCTGACAGAGAAACAGGGACTCTGGTTTCTCCAGTCTCCTCAGGAGATCATCCTTCCTGGTCCACTCCCCAAATGACCTTCTCCCCAAGCTGTGTGGAACCATCTACAGTCCTGTTTTCTAGCTAACTGCTCCCTAGCCACTCATATCAGGTGCTGCTAGATTCAAGGGCACTATAATTGGTTTCCTGGAACTCCTATAGTGATAATATGTATCAACAATATGTCAGGGGTGATGTTGAAGTAAATGTGCTTCTGTTGCACTCATAAGAGAAAGTAATGGTTAGATTTACCTGTGCCTTGTCCCTTTTTAAGGATTGAAGGTCTGTTGAGGGGATACCTCTGATTGGAGCAGAGTTTTGTGTTTTGTGAAAGGATGGAGCAGCAATAGAACCTGTGCAAGCTGTTTTGGTTTGGTTTTTTAAATACTAAATTTAATAAAACTCCAGTTTTAAAACTGGCCCTGGGCTGGGAGTATTACACTTCTAAAGTCACTCCTAGTGACAGTTCTACATCTCCAATCAGGGTCATTCTCTCACAGATCTGGGACCCAGTGACTGGTTAAACCAAGCCTGCTGTTGCCAGAAGGGAAGGGGGTGGTCCATCTGTCTCTCAGGCCCAAATGTTTTTATAGCTAGTGTGGAAGTAGGGGACTCCAGAGTACCAGTACTGGCACAGTCCCTCAACCCCGCTATGGATTTAGTAACAGCAAATTGCACAGGAAGAGACTAGATTTGGGACTAGTGACAGATGCAGAACACACCACATGCAGTTGTACTGAACATCTCCTGACAGCAAAGCCTGCAGACCATCTAAGTGGCTTTATTTTTTTTTTTCGCCCATAGTGGGGAACAGGCTGAGGTCACCACTGGGAGTGTCTTGTATCTTGTAAGGTGAAAATAGAATTCCTGGGACTGGGACTTCTAGTCTTCAGGGATATGAGTGTCACATCAAGTCTCAGTACCAGCTGCTTCATATTAACAAAAAATCTCAACCACAAACACAAGCAATATATATTTACAATTTTTCTTGAACTTGACCTCAGTGGAATAATATTTCTGTCATTTGCAGGATATTTCTTTGTGTTTGCAGCAGCAGAGACCCCTTCAAAAGTTAAAAATGTACAGAGTGGAAATAAGAGCCTACACGCTGACCCCCAAGCTCTTGGGTTTGTCTAGTGTCTTGCTAAAACCAGTCACCAGCTCCACCATTACTGATGTCAGGATCAAGTGTGGGATAATTATAGCCTCTCCAGCTGACTACTGGACCTCTTACTATGCCCACAGTGACTGAGGTTCCAGGTAAGAAATTTTGCAGAAGTCCAGCCTGCTGTAACTTTCCATCCAAAGTGAAGGATTGATGGTTTTTTCCCCTTTAAACTCTCTTCTGGTTTAAGCCCCTGTTTCACTGTGTCTAGCGCTCTCACTGCTACTGCAGGCTTTCTGCGGAATCAGTGACTCCTGCAAGATTTTTTTTTTATACTGGAAAAAGAAAAGAACACACACACACACACACACACACACACACACAGATTAGGTGGGGAGATTTTTAATAGGCCAAATCTTGCCCTCATACCCACCCATGTAATTCCACTAACTTCAGTGGGGTTGCAAGTATAGCACAGAGAAACTTGACCTTTAGCATTTATATAATGATTTTGTAAACTGCTTTATAAATGAAAGTCCAAATCCTGAGGTCCTTATCCAGGTAGTTTTGGGTATTTCATGGGCAGGTGAAAGCAGAAACAGAAAGTAAGAAAGAAAGCAAGCAAGAAAGAGCATCCATAATTTGGGAGTCCTGCAAATAAAAGTGTCTGCAGTATTAGCAGTGAGAATACAGAGAATAGAATTCCATTCTTCAGTAGAAGGACATCCACATGGTGTGTTAATGGACCTAGAGGATACAGAAATTTATTTTGAAACTATGTCCAAAGTGCATGCATATACCTTAAAAACACAGGTGCTTGCTCTTTCTCTCTTGCGCTCACACACATGCACTCACACACACTCAGCCAAGAATTCACATAAAATATTATAGAGATGCTATGCTAAACTGATGCAAGGTTACATAGCATTTGTTGGGAAGCATATTAATGACCTGGCATGAATTCACACTTATGCTGACATTTGTCAAAATGTCTAGAGCCTTGAAATGTAAGTTGTGAGAGCATCAAAATACAATCAATGTGTTTATAATCTGAACAGTAACAAAATTGCAAGGTAGAATTGGAATAGCTTTCACTGCTGCTGCCTGTGATTTGCCTATCCTGGACTAGAATTTAGCGCCATGTACCAACCATGGTGCAATGTAGAGCCACAGTGCCCAGGAAGGAGCAGGGTCAGTACAATCACTCCCTGTACTACTCCACAATGTCAGTCCAGCTCTGTGGGGCAGTGGGGAAGAATGTAGCTATGGCCCCACCTACTTTCAGCCACCTTGCTTCCTGAAGGCAACAGGAGAGAGCACAATGATTTCTATTGTTGCTGCCTTTAATCGGCATTAGGGTGACCAGACGTCCCGATTTTATCGGGATAGTCCTGATTTTAGGGGACTTGTCCCGCGTCCCGACCTTACATTGGTCGGGACGCACTTTGTCCCGATATCGGGGGGACCGCGGCAAGCCGGCACTGCTCACCTCTTCTTCCGGGCCCTGGGGCAGTGCAGCTGAGTACCTGCCGGCCAGCAGGAGTGCTACAGCCCCACTCCCCAGAGTGCTACAGCCTGCTGGATCCTGAGGCTAGCACTGCGCGGGGGCTGTGCCAGGCAGGCTCTGGGAGGGAGGACGGGGGGGGTCCGATGCCGCTCTGGGTAACCCGTGCGGGGTAGGGTGATGATGCTGCAGGGACGGGAGACCCATGGGGTGGAGGCAGTGCTCTCGGGGCCGGCCCTCAGGCAGGGCCATGGGGCCGCACTTGTGGGCACCGCGTTCCGGCCGCGAACCAGACGCTTCTCCATCCTTTTGAAGGGCCAGTAGCCTGGCATCCCGTCGGGCGGGTTCTCCCACGCGTGCCGGTCCAGCCCCAGTGCGGGGTGTGAGGGGAGGCGTGTATTTGGCCATCGGCTCCCCACCCCCATTTGCAGCGTTGGTACATTCCGAGTGGAGCGGGAGGGGACGAGTGGCAGTTGGCCGACAGCGGGCGAAGGGAGTGGGCTGGGGGACGTGGCCTGAGCGCACCCTCTGGCGCTGGGTGGGGGTGTGTGTCCAGGTGCGCACGGGGGAGGGGCTTGTTGTTTTTGCTCCGCCCCCCCCCGCGTCCCGATATTTCACTTCTGTCATCTGGTCACCCTAATCGGCATGCAAGGAGGGGTGGAGATTTCTTGCATCAACCCTAGGTTTGCTTGGCAATGCAAAGCACCAGTGCTAGGTCACTGTGCCAGCTCTTCAATTGTTAAAATTCAGAATATTCTTCATATTTAAGTTTGCCCAGTAAAGCCAGAGCAAGAGACACAGCCGCTACCATTTTAATTCTACCTTCAGATTAGGTCATCCCCCAGAACTACAGTCTTTTGAGGATGGGATGTGGGGAGTAATCAGTAGAGCTCTAGAGTGAACATTCTACATTAGAGAATTTTTCACAGCAGCAAAGACTTTCTCATGAAATAAATGATATACCAAATCTAGGACAGAGTCACAACCTGGGGACCAGTAATGACTTAATTCATGCTGCACACATCCAGACGTACCACTTAGTGGTCCTAGCTATTTCATCCAAAATTCTCTCTGCTTCCCTTTTATCCAGTGGGGCCTCTCAATAATTACTAGGATAGGAGAAACAAAAAGAGACAAATTATACAGTAACTGTGGGACTTAATTTAGAGCCACTTATGGCTTTGAGATATTATTCCCTTTATTATCCCTGAGTTATACCCTAGAGAATTGAAGGTATGCACACAGCTAATAAACTCAATTACAGGTAGGAATCTCTTTCCAGTTGGGAGATTTGGAGACTTGAGCAATTAGTCTGCACTTTAGGCTCAAATAGCTTAAGGCCGCAGAGATTCCAGCATCCATAACCCAGACTTTGTTATAACTTTCTCGGGGAAATACAAAATAATTAAAACAGTTTTTAATATGAGCTTTGGTAACAATATAATAAACAGAACCTTACACTGGGACTAAAAGGTGCCTGGAGAGATGCCTGAAAAATTGTATTTGTACTGATGGGCATAAAAAGAGTTAACTTTCAGTTCAGAGACAGGCAGATGGAGAGACATGCACACACACAAAAACAACTGCAGGCAAAAATATAAAATGTAATCTAGGCCATGATTCCAAACCCATTAAAATCAACAGAAGCTTTTCCATAGACCCCAGTCAGCTTTGTATCAGGTCCTTCAAAGGTATGTGTTCTGTGAACAAAGGAACTGTGCCAGGAGTCAGAATCCTTCTCACAAACTGAGAATAAGGTGCAGCGTACCCACACAGCAGCTACTGCAGCATCAGAGGTTTCAGTAGCATCAACAGCCCCTACATGCTGCTCTGTGTGGGTCAGACCAGTGAATCTACTTGGCAAGGGATCTGCTTACCTGTCCTGTCCCTCATTGCTCCTCCTATGAGTCTGCAGTGGAGATGGCATAGAGTTGTGTTCCACAGCACAAATGAGGTATGAATGCCTTCTACTTAACCTCTCCATGCCCTGCCACTCCCATAATTCCACTATATCAATAGAGTCCTATGAGATGGAGGCATTAGCCCCTCACCCCCATGTATAAACATCCTCAAGAAGACTGTAACATGTATACAATAATGCATACAACATACTCAGACTTGTTTCTTCAGTAGTTAGGCACTAACCTACACTTTCACTAGAGTGAACAGACATATCACAGCTGCTTCACAAGGTGAAGTTACTGCCATATACAACAGAAGGAGACAGCTCAACTTCTCCAAACCAGAGAGAGATCTCCTGGCTAAAGTTAATCTCTCCTAATGAGGGTCCTGTATACACCAAGCATGAAAATCACTCACTACAGCCAACAGAGGATATAGGGAAGGGCTTCAACATCTGCTGCTCCATGCCTACGGGCATGGAGAAAGTAAAAGGAAATGGTAGAGCCCTGAGGAGACAAACCTCATTTCACTGAAAAATGGAGGGGGTGGGGGGTGAAGACAGCAAGTCACCTCTGGTAAGTAATGTTATATGCCTGATGTGGGGACTTTAATCATTGCATGAAAAATGGAGTGTACACATGTGTTTAAGCTTGGGGTGATGCCTGAGGATTCTCTTACTTAAAAAACACATACCCTGTGGATGTGAAATGCTTTCTAAAACCACACTCAGGGTCAGTGTGATGCACTCAGCACTGTGATCCAGTGTAAGTGTCAGATTTGTGGCATGTAGGCGTAATTATTATGTTGTTTATCCAGGTAATGCATTCGGCTGTAAAACTGGGTTTCATACACATTAGGCCCAAGCCTGTAAAGTGAGCCAATGATCAAAAAAGTGTGCAAATATGAACAAGTTCCCTTGAACAGTCAGGCTGACAAAAGGAGTCTAAGTCCCAAGTTGTACTTCAGTATCTTGTAACCCACAGAGCTCACCAGCTGCCAGCTACTGTAAGTTACTTGGGGGAGATGAGCAGACACAGTCTGCTGTTTCTCCCCCATTGCATGTGAACGAGCTTCTGATAGTGTGGCAGATGTGATTAGGTCTTATGATGGTGTCCCCTGAATAGATATGTGGACAGAGTTGGCAACGGGCTTTGTTGCAAGGATAGGTTCCTGGGCTAGTGTTTCTGTTGTATGGTGTGTGGTTGCTGGTGAGTATTTGCTTCGGGTTGGGGAGCTGTCTGTAAGCGAGGACTGGCCTGTCTCCCAAGATCTGTGAGAGTGAGGGATCGTCCTTTAGGATATGTTGTAGATCCTTGATGATGCACTGGAGAGGTTTTAGTTGGGGGCTGAAAGTGATGGCTAGTGGCCAGATCTTCCCTAGTCCTTCTGGACACAAATTTCCCTGTAGGAGACAGGCAGGAAGGCAACCTTCTCCCACAGCAGCCCACAGAGCATGCTGCACCATCTAGAGAGGAAGCAGCTTGAACACACACCCTGAGAAGGCATCTAGCAGGGGATTCAGTTGGCCTGACAGGATCCCAACCTTTGGTACTCGGGGAGGCAGTACAGGTGGATTCCAGCCACACCCAGAAAATCATGAAGTTAGTCTGACCATCACCTGTAAACTGGGGTATCCATGCTCCCTCCCCCCATGTAGTATGCCATAATCACTGCAACAGGGCAGGCTGCCAGGACAAGGACAGTGTTGTGAGGGGTTGGCTGAGAGTTTCTCAAAGATGTTCTTGACCTTCAGATACCTGTACCTCAGACAGTGACCTCAGAGGTCCCTGCCTAACCTCCCCAAATCCTGTTCCTGACACCAGCTATCAGGTGGGAGATTCCCTGAGTTGAGGAAGGGGTCCCAAGTCTCAGCCACATGCCTCTGCACAAACACCAACCCTCTCTCCTAGTGGTCAGAGTTAACCCTGTAACAGGTACCACACTCAGAACACTTAATCTAACCCAGGCAAAGTAGGAGTAAACTCAGGGGAGGATTCCTAGAAGGGGTTACACATACTTCCTTGCCCCGTTACAGCATACAGCCCCTCCCCGACACACACACCTTGATTAGCTAGGCACATAGACTCTCCATCCCAAATCAGTTCAAACCCCCATGGATCAGTCTAACCTGTTCCTGTACTCTGACACTGGTGTACTATGTGAGATCAGAATGGTGGGTCCAGCTGTGTGGGCTTTGCTGTCCTGTCAGCTCCAAACTGTGCATCTGCAGAGGGTCCCCTTTGCTATCACCAGTGCAGCAGTGAGTTCTCCTTTCAACAGCTCCCAGTTGAGATTGAGCACCCTTGCACTTTGGTGTCTCTCTGCCCCAGTGTAGTATCTGTGATTTGGTCCTGCTGTAGTGGTTCAGACCCTTTGTTCCCCTCCAAACTTCCTGCACTTACAGGCTAGTCCCTCTGTCCCATCGCCCTCCTCCCCCCCATCTGCTCATTGACTCAAAGCCTCCTGGCTGGGCTGTAGCCAGTTCTGTGTCCTTGTTTTGGTGTGGCACTTCCCCAATCAGCCAATCAAGTTTTGTTGTTGGGGTCGGGGGGAGGGGGAGGGGGTTCTACCCACTCCCACAGAGGGACTGTGCCTCCAAGACAATCCTTCCCATGCTACCCCTAGAATTGTGAAGTTCTGCATCACCTATTAGCCAGAACTGTGACTAAATGCCACAGCTATCCCCAAGTAATGAAGCAGTGCTCCAATACCACAGTGATGAGCAAAATATAAGCTCCTAGATAAATAGAAGTGAACACTTCCAAATTTTGCCTACCTCAATGAACTTTACTAGGTTACAAGCACAACGTAACATGTTTTCTACATGGTTTGTGCCACATATAATATCATAGTCGGTATGTAGGAAACACCAACTGTCACATCTCAAAGTTCTGAGTGACTTGTTCCCTTTAAGGTTTTAGGATCTGGAGCTGAAGCAGGCAAGCAGTCTATGTTGTTGCTCAGACAGCCCCTAATCATGGCTTCCTGGTTTGTATACTGGTATCAGCCAATCAGTGGGCTGTGAGGGGTTGCCACTCAGGCTCTGTGGGGCAGTACTTCCTGCCAAGCCTAGCTTTGCAGGGTCCTCCCAGGAATGCCTTGTCTAAGGCTCTAGTGGTGATGATGTGGTGATGTCAGGGGCCCCGAAGAATCCCCTGTGGTTGCAGGTTTTAGCCCTGCAGGTTCTTATGTTCCCACTTGGTATCAACTATGGGGGTTACCCTCTTACTCTGCTGTGCTTAATTACCATGAAGCAGTCATGATGATAGGAATGATATTGCAGGGCTTGTCGTAATCAGTAAAGTCATGAGAAAAATTAGAAGGGGCCACAGCTGAAAGCAGGTTCCTCAATGGATCTGCCAACCAGAGAGATGAAGGAAGGTTTGCAACTCTCATTTTCTGAAAAATGAATTAGTCTAAAACCTGCAGTTGGGTACAGCGCGAGTGCCCTTCAGGAGAAAGCTTTTCAGATAGCAGTCACTGCAAGAGGAGGCAAGAGCTTCAGATCCAATGGAGAAAAGAAAAGCACCCTCCAAGAGCCAGTGGCAGCAGATATGAAAGATGTAGTCAGAAGGTTCCTTCCCAACCTACCTCCAGGAATATGTGGTAAGTTGGTTTTCTCTCTACAGACAAGTTACTCCAGCTCTAGGAAGGTAGGAATTCCATGTGCTACATGGGCCCAGAAGAGGGAGCACTGGTTCTAATATAAAGAATTGTTGAGGAGCTTATTCACATGACCTCTCTTCCCCTGTCCAAAGCAGGTTTGTGTCATGCAGCTGGGAGCTTTTGGTGGGATGTTTCCACTTTGGTCTTCTGTCTTTGGCCAGTCATGGCTTGGTTGGCCCGCCATGAAATCAGCATCCCAGGGTTTCCAGAGCTAGTACAGCCCAGAAGGCCAAGGCAGTTTACAGAAGGGTCAATGTGCAAATATACTCATGGCTACTGTTTAAACAAATTAAAATTATTGCATATCCTAGGAAGATAAAGGACCAAATTCATCCGTGATATAACTCCACCGAAGTTAATGGACGAATTTGGCTCCCAAACTATAATTATTTTAAAAGGTAATCTAGTCTGTACATATAACCAGCATGCCACTGTGGCAGCAGCTTCCTCCGTGGCAGCAGCTTCCTCTGCTGCTAGCCCAGAGTGTGTGGAGAGGCTAAACACAAGAGTAGCTCTGTGGCCGCAAGAAATGTTCGGATATGCATCCGAAGAAAGCTTATGTTCAAATAAATTTGTTAGTCTCTAAGGTGCCACAAGGACTCCTGTTCTTTTTGCGGATACAGACTAACATGGCTGCTACTCTGAAACCTTCGGATATTAGCGTTTGTTTCTTCTTTAAAAAAGAAAGGAAAAAATTAGGAAATTCTATTAAAAAAGGTGCCTGAAGAGAGTATTGACCTTGCTTGTATAAACACCAAAAAGTAAAGAATAGCAAGGTTGGGGCTGTGCATGCAACCTTAACTCTGCCCCATGTTTGTAAACATTGTACAGTCTTAAGTTACATAACTGCATATGATTTCCCAAATAATGCAGTATAGTATACTTTTTCCCCTGGGAGATCTGGTGTAAGATGGGCAGCAATGGATATTGTCTGGCGTGGCTTGAAGCACCTCCCAACCCTGTGGTATGCCCATGGAATCCAAACTGCTTATCCCTGCTGGGCCAACCAGGGCAGGATTTAGTCCCTACATTATTAAAATGGATGTTTATTTTACTCCGCAGATGTTTAAATGATGTGCCTGCTTTAGCTCATTTAGAGAGAAATTCACTTTTAATCAGTATCACAGCTAACTCAGACAGAGCTTACAAAGGATTTCTGTTTAATGTCTGGGTGAATTTTGTTGCCATGTCACCCAGAAAATACTTTGGAAGATGATATCTTTACACAGCTGACAAGCTATAAATTCTCCCATGCAGCCCTATAACTGTATCATCTTCCTACAAGTTAATCATAAAACCCCCACAGATTTATTTCACATATAAAAGCTTAAGAGATTTTTGTATTTAATTGTGTGTTGACTTTGTGTATATATATATTTAACCTTTTATGAATGAAGTCTAATGGTTCAGTTAAAAAAAAAAAAGACAATCCTACACTTTCCATGAAGAACGTTGAACACAGAAGTGTTCTATTCACACACCTGAGACAAGCTAATAAAGCATTACAGGAATCTAAAGAAGCAGTTTTAATATGAAAAATTGTAGTGACACCACTGGCAAAGCTCAATATTACCATACCAAATGGGATGGCTAACAATTTCATCACATTACCTTCTTTGAATTATCCTGCTGCAAACCAGACCATGTTTCAAGATGCATCTCATGAGACCTAGGATAACCTTATTACAGTGACCTCACTGAATAAAAGAAAGCTTGTGACTCAAAGGTTTCCTGTACAAACATGATCAGTCTAGGCGGGGAGGGTTGGAAGAAAACACTAGGTAGTACAGTTGTAAGTGATGTTACTGTTGCTTGAAAAAGCCTAGCAATATAAAATAGGCATTCATATCCAAGAACATTATAATGCCTCAGGCTCCCTTAGTACTCAGGTGGAACACAGAATGTTGTCTTTTATAATTTTCCCACTGCTCTGGTAAATCAGCAGTCTCAGGGAGAATACACAATCAGACTTCTTTGAACCAGACAGGTTCTTCAAGGAGACTCATTTTCCAATTTGAGAGCTCAAGTTACTGTCTGTTAAGGTCCAATCCTGCAGTCTTTACTCAGGCAAAACTCCCATTAAAATCAGTGTGGAGCATTCTGTGATCGAGCCCTTAGTTTCAAAGTACTTTAGGATCACATGATGAAAGGTGCTATATATGTGCAATTATTGGTGACAACCTATCTGTGATATAGAGAAGGAGAGAGCTTTAAAGGTCTATAAATGCATTTCAAAGGGCAAGACTGTGAACAAAAAAATCTACCCCTTTTCTCCAGGGTGGACTTTGCCATCAGAATACAGGGTTCAGAGAATACTTAACTTACTGCCAGAAGAAATAAGAAAGACCAGGAAGCCAGCTGCATTCAGAGCTAAATGAAAAGCCCACTTCTTCACCCAAAAGCTTTCCTATGATAATACCGTCGTTTTCACTGATTCATTAAGAAAACAAACCATCAAAACTTCTAAGCAGTGGTGTGGAGGTAAAAAAGTAGTGGGTAAACTAATTTGAATTAAACTCCATATTCCCCAAATGAGAAGTAAGTAAATTCCATTTACCATGTTTACCCTTGACTACACTACTGCCTCTAGAGCCAGCTGCAGCATTTTGTTGTGGTACCTCACGGAAGGAAGAGAGAGAGAATTGTCATCTCTTAACTCACAAGAGGCATTCTCTTAATATTGTTATACTGGAAGGTCTTAAATGGCCCCCATCAATCACAGACCTGGATGAAGCTTGTGGGCACAAGCACCTCTTATTCAGGCTAAATGAAGGAGCAGTTAAATGCCTCTTGGTGTAATGAGAGCTGCTGAAACAATAGGAACCACCATCTAAAGAACTGGCCAGCATGGCAGGGCATGAGCAGAAGGTAGGCCATGTGGGCCATGGGGTTTCCCTGAAGGCCGATTGCACATACAGGGGCTGGGACATTGATTTGATTGCAGCTGTGTGTGCTAGATATGGGCTGCATTTAAACTATTCAGAAAGCTTTAGTTAGTACAGAATGCAGCAGCCCAACTTGCTTAGCTGTGTCAGTTACAGATCATATATCACACCTGTTCTCCAAAGGCTGCATCAGCTTCCTATTTGTTTCTGGGTGGGAATTCAAGGTGTTGAGCTTAATTTAAAAATCCTTACATGGCTTGGGCCATGGAGTGGCTACCACCTGAGAAACCTCTTTATCCCCATGCTCGGTCATAATAGCAAAAGCACCCTACGGAATCTCTGCTAATACACCTAGATCCTCAAAGGTGCCTAACTCCCATTGATTTCAATAGGAGTTAGGCATCTAAATACCTTTAATGATCTGGACCATAGTTCCTAGATTTCAGTATCTGGGTATTGGAGGTAGGGCATTCATAACAAAGGGAACTTGACTGTTTCAGGCTTCTCTCATAGGTCTACCATCCCTATGTGATCTTCAGAGCATGGTATGAGGTTCATCTTATTCAGTCTAGGCTTCTGCCTGAATGTGTGTCTGGAGGGGTGGCTGTAGGAGGATTAAGGAATTATTTGGGAGAGTAGTCAATTTTAGTGTGATAATGTTGATGAGTTGTTTCAAGATAGTATATTTACCCTCCACAATTTCACTCCATGTTTTGTATCTTCACTGACTTTTGACCATCATTTTTCTTGACAAATGCAGTTGGGATGCAAACTGCATTTGTATATGTACATGTATATTTGTGATTTTTGTCCTTTTCTAAATTATCATCTGTCATCATAGTGCAGTGGAATAACACGCAGTGTCTAAAGGGCATGCTAGAAATTCAGCAGCTACATGCCCCATACTGCATTGCTGACCACTCAGATTTATGTCTTTTTGGCTTGCTGCCTAATTCCTATAATATGCACATAATGTGCAACTGTTGGATTCACTCTTCGACGGGGTCAGGGTCTACCTTGGGAAAAGCTGCACAAGCAGGACCTGATACTCCTCTCATTTACATCAGCCTTACAGTGGTGTAACTCCATTGATTACAGCTGTGTTTACACCCCTGACGTAAAGAAGTCACACACAAAAGCAAGAGAAGAATGATGCCTAGAATGCTTATAACAGGCGATCCTCACCTGTTATAAACAATTTGAAATTGCCAGGAGGTCTTTATGAATTTCCAAAAGTAGTAAAATCTGCCCCTGCTAGTAAATGTCAAGATCTCAATGTCTTATTTATCTCCCCTGCTTATTCTAACATATGTTGTGGTACACAGTGATTGTGGGAATTGCCATAAGATCACACTAGATTTCCCATGAAAAGAGCTACAAACTAAGGCCCTGATTAAGCAAAACACATTAAGGCCTGGCCTTTGCTGTGGGGAGTGGGGGGAGGCGCACGGGGGAATCGACCTAAGATACGCAACTTCAGCTACGAGAATAGCGTAGCTGTAGTCGAAGTATCTGAGTTCAACTTACCTCACATCCTCACGGCGCGGGGTCAATTGCCGCGGCTCCCCTGTCGACTTTGCTTCCGCCTCTCGCTGAGCTGGAGTTCAGCAGTCAACGGGAGAGTGATCAGGGATCGATTTATCGCATCTACACTACATGCAATAAATTGATCCCCGATAGATCGATCGCTACCCGCTAATCCGGTGGGTAGTGTAGACGTACCCTTAAGCATGTAAGTAGCCCCATTGATTTCAATATGAGTTAAACATGTCTTTCAGTGCTTTTCCCCAATAGTGATGGTGTAGCTCACATGTTTGTGTTTTGCTGAACTGGGATGGGACTACTTAACTGCTTAAAGGAAAGCATGTACTTCAGTGCTTTGCTGAATCAAGGCCTAACTGAGCCTAAATGCCAATGGTCAGTAATGCAATGGTGAACAGAGCTGTGGGAGTCCTTGTAATCACTCTATTCTACTCAATGGAGGAAAATAGTGTTTTCATAAGGTTTGATAAATACCATAAGATTCGCACAGCACCTGTAAAATGGTAACATGCAGCAATTTCACAAGAAGAGGACAAATTTGAGGCAACATGTAGTGGCTGTTGACAAAGCAGTTGCAAAGGAGAAAGTTCCTACAGAAGAAGTATCACTGTCATTATTTTTCCCAGAATATTCATCAGGCAAATATTGCCAGACTCTTGTATTACAGGAAGGGCCAGACTAACTTGTCACAGGTGCTTGCTGTCATAATAATTGGTAAAATGACCATCTATGTGCATTAACTGTGTAAAGAGTCTATTGATTTTCTTAAAAACATGCTATCTCTAATCCAGCTGTAATGGCTTTAGCATTTAAAAAAATAAACTAAACGAAAATACTTCTAATCTCAAACTTTGATCCCCTGCTTGGCTGCATGCTGTTTCTAGACTGTCAGGCTAACCCTTGGCAGATTTAATGACTGTTTTAAACTTGGACCTAATTGTAGGCTCTGGTCCTTCTCTCTCTTCTCCCGCCCCCACTCTTCCCCTCATCCCCAATTTTGAAGCCATTAAAGTTTCAAAATTGGGGGATCAGGGGTTAGCCACTGTGTGCAGTTTTTGATTTCCTAGCCTGCTTTACTGAGCTGATGACAGTTTAAATGGTCCCATAGATGTTAATCTGGGACATTTCACTGGCATTAATTTAATATTTTTTAACATTTGTATGTAATTTCAAAAGATCATAATAAATCCCCAGAATGACTAACCCAAAAGAACTTTTGAGTTGATAAATTGTACAGTATTACATTGTACTTCCTATATTTTAAATTTATTATTTTACCAGAATGTTGACCAAAAAATCTATCTAAAAATACAAGTACTTAAGTAAGGCCCCAATGCATAGGTGTTTGCAGTACCAGGCCCTCACCTAATTAGCAGTATACAGTTTAAGTGCTAAGTGACTTTCAGTTTCTTATTTAAGTTATTTTCACAGCATGATACAATAAAAATTAACCTCTCAGCACATGGATTTGTTAATATTTACCTTAAACAACATAAAGGATCACACATTATACCTGGATATCTTCTGCACTGTTGGAATGTGTGCAAATGAAGTCTAACATAATTACTGTATGAAACTGTTTTTTAAAAGCACTATGAAAAAAATGGCTATATACTTGTACTTTGTACTAAATGTTATTTCCCAATACAGTGTTATGACCGCATCTTTAAATAATCCTCTAAAAGATTTCCTTGGATTTCATTTCAAAACTACTCTGACATTAAGTTTTGGTTCTGTTATGAGATAGCATGGTGGAGTCTTTGTTATGTTCACACTACAGAACATATACAGTCACTCATCTGAAGATTTCTTCCTCCAACCATGTCTTTATATATAATCTCAAAAAAGTATTCTTTTTCTCAAGAGAAAATTCAGTTATTTAAATTAATCATTGTAGAATTAATCATGTTGAAACAAAAAATGCAGTAAAAACCTTGGTATAAATTCTACTAAATACTGTTAATATCAGCTGAGTTAAAAACAAGGGGACAGATCCTCAGCAGTGTAAACTGAGCTAACTCCAATGGAGTTATACTGATTTACACCAACTGAGGATCTGGCCAAAGAAATCTTGGGACAGATTCTGACTGCAGTTACACCAGTGTAATTAGAATAATTCTACTGGAATTAATCTAGATTCACATAGGTGTAAATCACATAAGAATCTGGCCTGCTGTCTCCTAAATAAGAAAAGAAAGTTGTTCTCTGGCAATAGATACAAAAGTCACTCTTGAAGCATGTGATATGTCTGACAAGGGTGGGCAGTGGGGAGGGGGAAATGAGTGGACTGCCAACTGCATCTCCCTGCATAATTTCTTCTGCCAAAAGATAGAGCCCAATCCATCAGCAGCCCCCCCAAGGCAACTGCTATTGCTGGAGAGAGATGTAGGCTGTTAGAGCCTTTCCTGGTATTCTACTGTTGCCAGAGAGAAATATAGTACCTGCAGGGATCTCAGATTGTGTGTTTCTAGTAGTGTGTGCTGCTTTCAGCCTCTCCCTTGTTTCAGTGTAGAAGGAAGTCAGTCTCCCTCACTTGATCCTGCTACATTAGAACTGTGTGGCATGAGTCATTTAATTAATTACTAGTGCATTGTCTTAAGTTTTTCAACGGATTTATTACTTTGTTATTCTATTTATTAGAAATCTATATTATGGTATATGCCTAAAGGTCCTAGATGGGATGTCAGCAGCATTGTGCTGGGCACTGTACAAATATAGAAGATATAATTCCTACCATGGAGAGATTTACAATCTAAAGGATGCATTTTCCCCTTTTCTTTATACGATATCTATAAATCCATCAAGGAAGCACGCTGATAATATTAGTATTAATGGACGTTGTGTGCACTAAGGAGATTACACACATAAGATTCCAGAACAGATTTGTGCAAGAATTCAGAGCTATAACCATCATCTCTACAGATGTAATTTTGAGTGATGTTACCATGTTCCTCTCCCAGGGATTGAACTAACCTCGTTATCTCTAGACTGATTCTTGCCTGCATATTTATACCTGCCTCTGGAAATTTCCACTACATGCGTCTGATGAAGTGGGTATTCACCCATGAAAGTTTATGCTCCACTATGTCTGTTAGTCTATAAGGTACCACAGGACTCTTTGTCATTCTTCAGAGGGCTTCTAGTAAGTTGTGGCCCCAACGAGGCTCACTGTTCATATAGAATAATAATCTTACAATAGTGGTTCAACACTAGGCCCACCAGCCTGCCCACCCACCCACATTTCCAGGAGGGGCCAAAATACAACAGTCACCCAAGAAGCACTTACCTTCAGTAAAAATCTCCGCTGGTCAAGGCAACTGTATTATGTTCTCCCCTTTTAAGCTTTTCCCTCCAAGTCTGACATCTCTTACAGGTGTAGGGAGGCAGGGCTGATTGCATCCACATTAGCTCAGTAACTCCATATTGTATCCCCATCACATTGACTTTAGACTATTATATTATAAAATCTACATTGGGTTAAAATAAGGGCTGAGCCTTGTTATGGTGCAAGGAAATACATTTTATTGGCTATTGAGTGCTAATGCTTAAATAAAGAAATTTAATAACAGGAATTTATCTGGGCTACTTCAGCCACATAATAGCAGACACCCATTTGCTTCCCTCCCTTGCTAAAAAAAGCAAGACAATATTGCCTATAGGGCATGACACACTTAAGCATTTCCACTGAGCTCCATGAACTCACAATGAGTCACATACCAGCATATGGTTGAAAATAAAAAGGATTGTTAGAAACCTTACCATATCCAATTTTTTTTCTAACAGCGTCAAAGTCACATACAGAAAAACCATGAGAACGGCCTAGTCCTGAAATTTCTAGAGTGAGACAGCTAGAAGAACTCAAGATCCAAGAGCCAGGCATCAAAGAGGATATGAACAGGGCCTATAAAATGGTTGAGAAAAGGTGAGATGTACACTAAATTACACAATGCTCCCAAAGAGCATTGCATCTTGGGCCCTGATCCTGCTGTTATGCTATACAAAGCACACCGGATCTTTTATAGAGGGCAAATATGCTGCATTTATTGAAAATACAACAGTTAGCATGTGCTTTTTAGTTACACACACACATATACACACAAACACACAGAGTCCTGCCAGTTGATGGTTATCGTTACCAGTCTGTTGTAGCTCAAGTCAATCTAATGGCCAGTTAGATTGAGCACAGAGTGTGGAGCTGGGCTCTTGTCAGTCGCGATCTGATGTTCCGAGGCTTTGCAGGACTGAACCAAGTTCCATGGCAAAACACCCCAGCTTTATAGTTGTAAATTCCCATTTGAGTCCATGCATTTTGCAATGTCATCCTGTAACCATTAGTCCTTAAGTGGTGTTATCATTTGATGGTTATTGTCGGGCTTCCCTTCATTATCTTCTATTTGTTGTCTCGCCTTTGGGGGGTGCCTGCCTCACCTCTGAGGTCGTCAATGCTGCTAACATGTTTAGCATCGGATACAATGGATGTTTTCTGATTGTCTCCTGGTCTTTCCAAGTCTCTCACCATCTGGACATTTGTGATGGCTTTCATACCTTATCTTTTCCTGATGCATGCATTCCTCATTCACACAAACAATCTCTTACAGAAACCTTCAAAGGTATACAGACAGCAGTTTTGTATATTCAGCAGAATACATTGTAAATCAAGCCTTGCTAAATCTTATAACTAAAACAATTCACATTGGTGCTTCAGGCCCTCAACATTCCTCTAATCTCCTTAACATAGATACAATACAAGATCCTGTCTCTTACTTACTAAACCTTAAAACAAAGAAATGTATATTTAACTAGAGTGCCTAATTTGTAATACATATAGGAAACCATAGTAGACATTATAACTTATCCTAAAACAAAAGAGTGACCATAATCAGTCATAAGGATTGTTCTGGTCTGTCATTCCTTTCTGCTGTTCAAAAAGGGTGGCTGACAGGATGAACTCAAATCATACATTAATTCTCATGGGACATTATAAAATCCTGCTTCTACACTGCACACACTTTATGTACATACTTAACTTCACAAACATAAGTAGTTCCATTGACTTCAATGGACCTAGGCACATGCGTAATGTTTACGCATATGCATAAGTATTTGCAGGATCGAGGCATTAGAAGTAATTTCTTAGGAAACCCTGAAGAGTGGTTCCTATGAGGTCCTAAAAATCCATATTACAAAATATACCTATATGTTTTTGATAAATATTTACACTCATGCTTAACTTCCTTTACTGTGAGTAATCTGACTGAAGTCAATTGTCACATCAGGACTGCCAATTCCAAATAATCCAAAATGATGACTCAGACTCCAAAAATCACAAGATTGGCTTAAAAATCATGAGACATTTAAAATAATAAATTTGAGGGTTTTTTTATTTGTCTTCGTGCTTTTGAAACTTTATGATTCACATTTTCAAGCTTTACTCTGTAACCCTTTTTAAAATGAAAACTGAAATTCTCAAGTTATCATCTGTGTCAGAAGAGCATATTAGAAAAACATCAAATATGCAAGACTCAGGATAAAATCATGAGTTGGCAACACTGCACATGTCTAAGTCTTTGCAGATTTGGGGTCTTAAAGCTTACATTTTTCAGGAAATCTGTAAAAATGTGTAGAAAGTAGGTTTAATCCAACAACCCTTATATGGAGATCTTTAGCCTATTCCTAAATTCCTTTCCTGTGGTATTTTATATTGTTTGCTCAGAATATCATGCTACTATGTAAATTAAACTACCACATCTAAGAAGTAACAATCAATGTTTACATGTGAAAAAGTAAGATAGCTTTTTTATGAACGCATTTTGCACATTTAAACATACTATGATTCTGTCAGCTTCTTTGCCTTCCAAGTTCCTAAATAACACTGAGAAAATGCACTGAGGAGTGTGAAGGAAACAAAGTAGTCTTACTAGCAATGAGAAACCAGTAACAAATTTACAATATTACTGTACCCCAAAACCCTAAGAACACTCTTGGATGTTTGCACTCACAGTTGCTATTGTCTTCTTTTCCATGATACTGTGAGATGTGAATTGCAAAAACCATATGTGGTTTATCCAATTGGTAATTTTCTAACAATATTTACTATTTATGGGGAGGATGATCATTGGTTAAATCAAAACAAAAATACAATGAAAAAGATTGGGGCTTGTATTTATGGTAAATAATGTATCACTTTGCAGAAATAGCTTAAATATCCCATAGAGCCTAGTATTTTTTCTTGCAAATGTTTAAAAATAACATATACAGAATTACAGTAGATGTAAAAAAGGTCAAGTAATTTAGTGTTATCACCCTCTTATTGCCTGTTTTGCACTGCATTCTTGCTGCTTTGTCCAACTCTATAAAATATGCTTCCAAAATTCAATATTTAAATTGTTTTATTCCATAGAAAAGATACTACATTCAATCTTTACATCAATGGTTGGCCAAGAGTTCCTGCACCTCCAATGTACTCATCATGTCACTGACAGAATGGCTCTTTCTTCAATTGGTGTATTGTATTACCTTCAACAATTCCACTTACTCATATCCTTCTAACATAAATTGTGTGTCATTCTGAACTTGATCTTTTAGGTGCTGAGTATTCTGGTCCCAATATAGCAAAGCACTTAGGATGGGATTTTCAGAAGTGCCTAAGGGAGTTAGGCACTCAATTCCTTTAGGGACTTTTGAAAATCACACTCTTAAGCAAGTAATTAACTGTAAGCATGTGAGCAGTCCCATTAGCTTCAATGGTACTATTCACAAATTTAAAATTGGGCATCTGCCCAAGTGCTTTGCTTGGTTGGGACTAGAGTGCTCAGAATCTGGCAGTATCAAGCCTTGTATGAATGTTTTGAAAGGATGCTGGACTTCTGCCCTACCAGCTGGATTCAGCTACAAAATCTGAGCATCGATCTCTCCAACCACTGGCCACCATACTGCTTAGCCTCAAACAGTGAGAAATCTCAAGGCAGACCTGCCAAGTTTTACTCACTGTTGAGAAAAGATTAATTCATTTGTGCTTTATTTTATGCCGGTTTTGAAAGTATTTCACTCTTGTAATGAATGTGTTTCAATGAGACTTTCAAAATATCACTCCTCATTTTTTAAAATCACACGCATTTAAATTTTTACAGTGTGAATGAGCCTTGTCAAGTGTTTTAGCAATAACTAAATAAAAATGAATGTGAATGTTTTTGTTCTTTTTAGCTAATTAAATACAAAATAATAATATCTGTAAGGAAGGGAATGTTGTCTAAAGATCAGAGAAAAAATGAGGGTCTATTCTCAGCATGACATTCTGCATGACCTTGGTTACATTAATTTGCTTCTCTGTGCCTTACTTTCCATTTGTTAAATGGAAATAATAAAATGTATCTAGTCTTAGGTTTGCTGAACTGATTAATTATCATATGGTGTTTTAAGGTGTTTGGAGATACTTTAATTAAAAGAACTATAAATACAAAACATAATATTTTTGGACAAGACTAAAAAACTATGATCTGTGAAACTAGGTATAAGGTGTGTCATTTTCTTCATGACACAATAACTTTAACTCTGACCCAAAATAAATATTATTTTTATCAGTAAACATAATCTTTAAATATAAAAACAGAAACCCTTATGAAAATTATATTTATCCACTAATGATACATATATAGATCACCCTAAACTGCAAGTCCACATACATATATAATATTAACAAACATGGATTGTACTATACACTTTTCCTACTAAACAATATATATAAAATTATTCTCATGAAACAGCAATTACTAAAAAAATTACTAAAAATTCCTACTCTCAGTCACAAAACATATTAACTGATATTCCCTTAAAAGCAAATATTTAGATAACTTAATCCAAAATATAAAAGTAGTATAAAAAAATCAACCATCCATAGGTCAGGGATTAGATTGCTGTGAAACAAGATGATGATTTTTCTTTCTTTC
This sequence comes from Malaclemys terrapin pileata, assembly GCF_027887155.1. NCBI lineage: Eukaryota > Metazoa > Chordata > Testudines > Emydidae > Malaclemys > Malaclemys terrapin. The sequence continues at coordinate 25,860,423 of NC_071518.1, read as the reverse complement.
TTTAATGGGGATCCTAATCAGCATTATAACAAGAGTGTGACCTCAAACCTGGGCCCTGATCTTGAAAACATTATGCATATACTTAAGCAATAAGTGTTTGCTGGATCAGGAGCTTAACTATGGAAATGTTACCACCTCCCAATAATAAGCCACATAGACCTCTGGAGCTGGGACTAGACTTCTGGTCCTTGATCTCCAGAAATACCAGCTTCTACCATTGGAACTAAAGAAAGATCTCTTTTAGTTATCACCTATAGAAGGCTCCTTACAATCTTTCTAAACTTCAGCCAGCCAACAGAGCACGTGTTTATACATACAGTGATTGACTCTACTCAATGCTGAAATCAATGAAAAAAAAATCCCCCAAATCTACTGACATCATGTTGATGCACAACTTGGACCACAACTATCCACAACAAAAATAATTAATAATGTTGCTTAATCAGACCTATTTTCTTCAAGTATAGCTAATGTACATTTTCAAGGAGATTTAACTATATGGAAAACTTGGTTGGACAAAACAAGTCATTTTTGAGCTAGAGACAAAAAATGGTTCAGACAAGTCATATTTTCAGATCAGAATAACTCAAAAAGTCTCATGAATTTCCTTTGAACATTGCAGAAATACTCTCACCTTAGTTTTTAGATTAAATATGGTAATTTTTCGGCCAGAAAAATTTTCCATGCCAAACTTATGAGGGTACTAAAATAGGCCTTTATAATGGAAGCTGGTTGCAACCTTAACTATGGATGGGTATCTAGTGTACCAGACTGTTTACATGGAAAGATTTCATGGCATCATATAAATACAAGATTTGGAGAGAGAATGGTGTGTGCAAAGCATTTATACTTCAGAGAAGTTTATTTTTCCATTACACATCTTTGAGTAACTTTGTTTACACAAGGCAGGACTCAAAAATTGTGATATTGAAACTGATTGCAAAATCCTGCGTCACTAGAAGTTATCTTCAACTTAATCCCAAATGTGAATGTATAAGAGTGAGGTTTAGCAGATCTGACATAATAGCAGCATACAAAATGAAGTGCTTTCTGGCCACTGCAAGGAACAATTAAAATAGACAATAGAAAACTATCCAGTCACTAAGTAGTAAATCAAGAAACATCTTACAAATATACAAATAAAAATTGTATTGAAAATAAAAAATAGACATGGTTCTCCTCTTCCAAACTTCTGAAAGACTTCAACCAACATGGAGAATTGGATCCTGATCCACCCAAGGACTTAAACACATGTGACCTTAAGCATGTGAATAGTTACATTGACTTCATTAGGTTTACTCACATGGTGAAAATTGTTATGCATGTGCTTAAGTGCTTTGCTGGATGGGGGGGGCCTAAAGCGGATTATGTAAACTTTTATATTAACTGATGAGAAAGCTGGCATAATATGAGAAACTGTGGCATTTTTTCCATAATGATATAGGTCCTGATCCTGCCTATGCTCATGCACATTTTTGACTTTGCTCGTGTGAGTAGTCGTTTGAAGTCAATAGAATTCTCATGTGAATTAAGTTAAGCTTGTGCATAACTTGCAAAATTAGGCCCATAGAAAGGTACTGTTGAAAGGCCTGCTCCAGATGAAATCAATAGGAATTTTACCATTGACTTAAATTAGAGAAAGACTAGACACTAAGGCCCCTGTCCTGCAAACACTTAAATACAAGCATAACTTCAAACATATGAGTAGTTCCATTGAGCCAAAAGGGACTACTCAGATGTGTAAAGTTACTCACGTGCTTGTTTGCAGGAATGGGGCTTAAGGCAGCAAAATGGAGAAGAAAGGTGTGACTATGTTTAGATGCAGGTGGAGGTGATGCTAATACATGTCCTATAAATTGTTTGGTTTGAGCTACTTTTTCTCTTCCTTTTTTTCTATTTTGTCATCAAGTTAAAAATCACATTTCTGTCTGAAAATATATCTACTATAGTTACAAGTGACACCAAAGATTACTATAAATGAAAAAGCACGCAGTTTAAAGACAGTTTCACTGTTTCAGTGACTGAGACAAGGGTCCTATGGAAAAATAGTATGTGGTCATGTAATTACAGGCTGTATCATGTTGCATATACACAGAGGGGGCTGCATTAAGGTTGCATGGGCAATTTTAATTCTTGCATTTCCAACTTTCAAGTGCTTGACTTTACAACCAAAATAATGTTCTTTTAACATAAATTGTTGAATGTAGTTCTATAAAAGTTAAAGATTTTTTGTTTTAAAGGAGTCACACATTCAATAATGGACAGAAAGAACAGGAGTACTTGTGGCACCTTAGAGACTAACAAATTTATTAGAGCATAAGCTTTCGTGGGTTACTGCCCACTTCTTCGGATGCATAGTGGGCAGTAGCCCACGAAAGCTTATGCTCTAATAAATGTGTTAGTCTCTAAGGTGCCACAAGTACTCCTGTTCTTTTTGCGGATACAGACTAACACGGCTGCTACTCTGAAACCTGAAATAATGGACAGTTATTTCTTAAGTAGGGCCCTTTGTGTTTCACAATTCCATGGATGCAGTATCCCCATGACAACTTCTGTATGCAGTTATATGCAATTATTACAAAAAACTTTGCATATTTAAAACTAAAATGTGGGAACACCATAAAATTGGTTTAGATTATATGCTGCTCTTTACTTACAGTTGCATTTCTAGTTAAATCAGTTTAGAATCTGATGTAATTGTCAGTGCAACTCTTTGTGTTATACTCTTAAATCAGTTTGAGTGTGGCTTATATTGCTTTAGCTTAAGTCCATACAAGAGGATTGCATCGATTTAACTACATCGGTTTCAAATTTGATTTAAATAAAACAGTACAACCTTTTTAATGCATAAAATAAAGCATTAATGTAGGGCCTATATCCTTTGCCTGAAATGTCCTTAAATAGTCCCAGATTCATGCAGACACCCACGTAAATATTTGCTTGTACAGATCAATTGCAGGATGAAGACCCTTGGCACAGGGATCTTCTAATGGATTTTCGACATCGCACTTAGGAGTGCTGTCATATAATTCGCAATTTGGAGCAACTAACATGTTTACAACTCATGAATGTTATAAATTTTTGCCTTAACAGAATTGAAAACCAAGGGTAAGCGTACACAGTAAAGGAAGCTGTAATTATAATGCAGGTAGGTATATCTGTGCTAGCTTTAATCTAGCTAGCACAGGTAATAATAGCAGTGAAGATGCAGTGGGACAGGCTTCAGCTCAGGCTAGCTGCCTCAGTACAAGCCTGCCAGGGACATATTCAGGGTATGTATGTAGCCTGTATGACAATCATTTGCTGTGTAGCAGTACCTGATAACAGAAAACAAGTCAATAATTAAAGTGAGACAATAAGAGGTGCAGAACAAGTGCAGAGTCTGCAAGGGGGACAGGGCTAGTGACCTGAAGTCATATGGGACTCTCTGTGAACATCAGCACAAGAAGGCTCAGCACTTTTTGAGGCAAACTAGTGGGCCACGTCCATGTGATAAGAACCCAATGGCACAGCAGGACTGGGGACACAAAACCGTCATTTTTCAGAGTAGCAGCCGTGTTAGTCTGTATCAGCAAAAAGAACAGTAGTATTTGTGGCACCTTAGAGACTAACAAATTTATTTGAGCATAAGCTTTCGTGGGCTATTGCCCACTTCATCGGATGCATAAAATGGAACATACAGTAAGAAAATATTTATACATACAGAAAACATGAAAAGGTGGAAGTACCCATACCAACTGGAAGAGGCTAATTAATTAAGAGAAGTAATTATCAGCAGGGGAGAAAAACTTTTGAAGTGATAATCAAGATGGCCCATTTCGGACAGTTGACACAAAGGTGTGAGGATATTTTAACATGGGGAAATAGATTCAATTAGTGTAATGACCGAGCCATTCCCAGTCTCTGATCAAACCTAAGTTAATGGTATTCAAGTTCAGCAGCTTCTCATTGGAGTCTGTTTTTGAAGCTTTTCTGTTGCAAAATTGCCACTGTAACGTCTGTCACTGAGTGATTAGAGAGGTTGAAGTGGTCGCCTACTGGTTTTTGAATGTTATGATTCCTGATGTCAGATTTGTGTCCGTTTATTCTTTTGTGTAGAGACTGTCTGGTTTGGCCAATGTACATGGCAGAGGGGCATTGCTGGGACATAATGGCATATATCACATTGGTAGATGTGCAGGTGAACGAGTCCCTGATGGCGTGACTGATGTGATTAGGTCCTATGATGGTGTCACTTGAATAGATATGTGGAAAGAGTTGGCAGTGGGGTTTGTTGCAAGGATAGGTTCCTGGGTTGGTGTTTTTGTTGTATGGTGGTTGCTGGTGTTTGCTTCAGGTTGGGGCCAGGTCTGTAAGCGAGGCCAGGTCTGTCTCCCAAGATCCGTGAGAGTGAGGGATCATCTTTCAGGATAGGTTGTCAAGACACCCAGGGGCAGAAACAACTTTTCAGCCCCATGTGGGATCTGAGAGAGCTGGGCTGATGCGGAATAGGTGACAAGACTGCCCTTCGTGGGCTCCACTGCCTAATAGGGGATAAAAAACAACACACCTGGGTTTGGGGGGACCCTTTGGGAATTGGAGGGACCTGTTGTAGTCCCAGGTGCGCACTTTGCAGAGCTCTGGGTGACCCCTGTTTTGGGGGCTGTTGGGGACACGAGGTTCGGAGTATTTGGGGGGCTGCCTGAGGTCCTGGGGGGCCCGAGTGTTGGGGTGCCGCTGGAGTGACAAGATGCCCGTGAGTGTCGGGCTCGTGGGATCACCGGCCCGCGATGAGGTCACTACCGAGCTCCCGGAGGCTGGCGGGGCCTATGAGAAGCCGGCGGGCTGGGTGCGCGTGCGCGGAGGCCGCTACCGGGGGCGCGCCTCCGCCGCCCGCGTCGGGAACTGGGAGCGCGCGTCGCTGGCGGACTGTGCATCGCGGCCGGCGCGCTCCCGTGCGTGGCGGTGTCTCCTCGGCCGGCGGCGGGCGGGAGGGAAGGAGCGAGCGGTTGGTTTGTCGGGCCGGGCCACAGCCGTGTCGGCGAGAGCCTCGTAGCGAGTTGCCCCGCAGCCGGGACGGTAAGGGGGAGCCAGGCCGCTTGCAGCGTGGTCCCGCCCAGCGCCCACAGGTGAGCGGGGAGGGAGACCGGCCGGGCGGCCGCTGAGGGGAAGGGATCTCTCGCGGCGGCCTTCCCCTCCTCAGTCCCCGCCGGGCGGCCCCCGCGGAAGGCTGGTGGGCGCCGCGCCCGGGAGAGGCCCCGTCCGAGCCCCAGGGGCGGCAGAGTCGCTGCGGCTGCAGAGGAGACTCGGGACAAGGCCCCGCCGCGGCCTAAGCCCAGCCTCGGCGCCCGGCTTCCTCTTCCCGGGAGTAGCCGGCCCGACGGGCCGCAGGCTCCGGCTGCGAGGGGCAAGGGGCGCCTCGGGCGCGGCGCTGAAGGACGGGGCTGGCCGGGGTCTCCCTTCCAGCGCCAGGCCCGAGTCTCGGTGGCTGGGGAAAGCGAGCCTGGGCTGGGGTCCGGGCGGCTGTCTGTGCGCCTGGGGAAGGCGAGCTCGCCTCTGTCGCCAGTCCGAGGCAGCCTGGAGCTCGCTTGCTGGCTGGCTGCGGACGAAGGGTTTGTTTTGAAGCCCTGTGTGGGCCCCCGGGGCACGGTGGAGTCGCCGCTCCGCCTCCGGGGCTGCCCCTTTGTGAGCCCGGCCTCGTTGACTCGTGCGCTTTGTGTCTGTGTTGCGGGAGTGGGGCCGAGTTCGGAGCTCGCAGCCGGCATGGCGAAGGTCAGCAGGGCCGCAGCGTGTCTCCAAGCAAGAGGACTTGGGTGTGGGGGAGAGCTGCTAAGCCCCGTCTCAGGGGGTCTCAGTGAAACCAAAGGCTGGGGAGCCTCTGCCCCCTCCCATCACCCATTCCCCCATGGATCCCGCTCAGATGGGCTTCTGTGGAAGACAGGATACTGGACTAGTTGGGCCAATGATCTGATCCCGTATGGCACTTCCTGTGAGACCCAACGTTTCCATTCTCTTATCTCCCCTTCCTCCCCTGGGAGGAAGACAGGGGAGTTCTGCTTATCCCTTCCATCACTCTGCCCTTCCTCCCTATGGTCCCAGCAACCCAAAGCTGGAGCTCCGCTGCTTTACTCTTCCATTTCTCCTCACTTCTCTACAGTTTAAATTAGCACTAGTTTGCAGTGATATATTATTACTGTTAGTAGTAATGAACAAAATATAATCACTCATCAAACACAGGGGAAGAGAGTCTCCTCTTAGAGCAGTGTACAGAGTAAAAATACAAAAACGAAAGGTGGGAGAAACAGTTCCTTTGCATAATAGGCAAACATCTTATGAATTACTTTGTTGCTGTTTATTTAAAGATAAATATGCTAAACTACTCTTCCCACACCCTCCTTCCACAATCCAGTCCTCTCTACCAAATTCCCTGTTTTACTGTATTTATCTCTTTCCTCGCATGAGCAGTTTACTCATGAGCTAAAAAGAACAGGAGTACTTGTGGCACCTTAGAGACTAACAAATTTATTTGAGCATAAGCTTTCGTGGGCTACAGCCCACTTCGTCGGATGCATAGAATGGAACATACAATAAGAATATATATATACACATAGAAGATGCCATACCAGCTCTATGAGGCTAATTAATTGAGATGACCTATTATCAGCAGGAAAAAGACTTTTGTAGTGATAATTAAGATGGTCAATTACTGACAGTTGACAAGAGGTGTAAGGATAGTTATCATAAGGAAATAGATTCAAGTATGTAATGACTCAGCCATTCCCAGTCTCTATTCAAGCCAGAGTTAATGGTATCTAATTTGCAAATCAATTCAAGCTCAGCAGTTTCTCCTTGGAGTCTGTTTTTGAAGTCTTTCTGTTGCAAAATTGTCACCTTCAGGTCTGTTACTGACCTCTCTGGCCACTCAGTAACAGAGGGTCTTAACTGGGTGCAGCCAAATAATCTCCCCAGCATATACTATATTACAACACAATCAGTAGAATACATGCCACACAAACAACACTGGGTAATCATATTTTCAGGTAATAGCGCAGGTTTACCTGACCTGTCATTCAATTAGCGCACACTTCTCAGTGGCAAAAGAGCTTTTCATTCAGTGATTTGGGGCATTTCATACCTTATTGAAATTTACCTATGGATATATTGTCAACATTTTTGAAGTGCTTTTAGTGTTAAACAAACAGCTTCAATGCCAAAATAGCACTGATACATAATTTGCTCTTTTACAGTACCTTATCTATAGTAACTCCTGAATTCTAATCCAGACTGTGCACTGATTTTCTGTATGGCTTTGGGCAAGTCATTTCAACTGCGTGCCTCATTACCATTATCTGTAAAATGGGGATTCTTAACCATCTCACTATGATGTTGTGAGGACTGGTTAATATTACTAAAGTGCTTTTATCATATAGAGAGCTAAATAAGTACAATTAACCTGGGATACATGCACTTTGTTTTCTTGCAGTTGGTGATGTAGGTGGGGGAGGGGATGTATGTCTGTGGTGGTATCACAACATTCATCACAGTGCTGAGAATTGAATATGGAATTTCAGATTACTTTATTTCCCCAGTGAAAAATTGCTAGATTCTGCAGTTTTCACACTAAACAAACTTTGTTTTTCTATATCTGGAATTGTATCAAACATTTATAATACTACATATTTCTGTGTAGTAAAACTGGTGCAAAATATATGTAAGCAAGCACATGTTAAAACAATAGCTGACCATTTCCTCCTTTTGTCTGTCTGACCTGAGGTCGCAATTCTGTATATTTTCCTGTATTAGTTGATGACCATGTGAATACACACAGCAAAGCAAGCAGAGTGCAGCACCTTGCATTACTTAAGCTTTTGGTGATGTCATCTGCTCTTGAAAGACAACAGAACTTTGAACTACGGTCTTTGGTGTTGGCAAGTATAAAGCCTTTCAGTTCACCTTTAAAGGTCTGCTCTGGCATTTATTGTGCATTATACTCAATGAATTTTATGATTTATACAAGGGATCCTAAATCAGACCCTAATACTGCAGTATGTGACTGCAACAGATTTTCAAATGAGTCGGTTTAAGTGTTGGGTTTTGAACACGGTGTACTAAATTGTGGATATTCCTAAAGGGAAGAATGTTTGAGTGGCATTTACATGCTGTTTATGATGTATTTTCAAACAGCTGCATTCAGAAGAGGGGCTTCAGAATTACGAAGGAAATGTCCATGTTAAGTGTGATTAATGTACAGACTGTCTAGAGAGTTAAATGATTTTGATTTACAAAGATGATTTTTAAAACTTGCTATTGAATTGTAAAGGAGAAAAAAACTTCAGAGTAAATTACTTAACGTAATTTCCTGTGGAAGGTGCCTCGCTTGATAATGTAGGTATGTTGAATTGTTTATCTTTATTGTTCCCATTTACTATAAATCAGAATCTTTGCTTCTGTATTTAGAGGAAGTTCTCTATTAGCTTTACTATGGTAAGCTCCTTTTTTATAAATCTCATAATTTGCTGTAGGGTGAAACTTGATATAAGGTCTTGATTTGAAAGGGAATTTTAAAGTAAATTTATCAGCATTTGTATGCTTTGCCTGTTTTTATAGCTAAAAAATAGCATAACTTTTAAAGTGCAATGCTTAATCATTATTCTCTATTAATAGATTAACATTTTGAAAAGGTAGAATAGTGAAGTTTGTAGTCTTTTACAAGTTATTGCCCACTGAGACACTGGGGGTGCAAAGTCCTGCAGGCTAAGGTCATTCAATCAGTGCAATGAACCTCAAATTAAATGTCTGCTTAGGCCTTAAGGTGGTAGATTGTCATAGCTTCATTGTGCCTTTCTATTTAGCAAAACATTCTGGTTTATATTTTCCCCAAGTGGTTGCAATTCTGAAATCGTTTGAAAAAACATGGCATTTGGAAAGTTTACAAAAATGAAGTTTTTAAAAAAGTGCTAATAAGAATAATCAGGAACAAACTAACACATGCAAATGTATTGTGGCGATGTTTTTCCATAGGTATACTTGAAATCTGATGTATAACTTGTTACTAAGGCCTTGGTCTTGCCATGACTTCTGTGCGAGTGGAGCCCCATTAACTTCAGTGGAGATCTACACAGGCACAGGGATACACAGGGGTATACCTGCATAGAATTCGATATAGGATTGGGGGCAGATTCCTTGTCTAAACACAAGTTGCACTAGTTTAAAATCAATTTAAAAGTCAGTTTTAGTTAAGCAAGTGCAACTTTCGTGTGTAGGCAGGGCCCTAATATTTTCTTTCTCCCCTCATCCTTAAAGTATGATTCTTTTCTGATCAGTAGCTGAAAAAATGGTGTCTTACTCAACAGTTTTGCTCTTTGAATGTATTCAGAGACACACCTGCTTATTTTTAGTTACCAAAATATGATTTTAAAACTTTTTATTCCTTATAGCACTACAGACCCAACATAGGTGAGAGCTAGATTCTGTTCCTTCTTCTGCATCAACAGAATTGTTTAACAGTGTTTTTCAATCTCTTTTCATTTGTGGACCCCTAAGCACTTCAAATGAAGGTGCGGACCCCTTTGGAAATTTTAGACAATCTGTGGGCCCCCAAGGGTCTGCAGACAACAGGTTGAAAACCACTGTTCTGTGGTAACGGAAACCTTTTGTGGACCCCCTAGACATAGTCTGTTGACCTCATGTTGAAAACCGCGGGTTTCTAGCATTCTAATCACTTACATCTGTTCAACATTGATGGCAATGGGGTTACACAAAATGAATATCAGTTACACAGGTGTGACTGAGGGGATAGTCTGGCTGGCAGAACAGGTTGAGTTTGTAGGGCTGACAGAAGAAACATTGTTTTACTTGTAAAATGAGCATGTTTGGTACATGACTGATGCCATTTTCAGTCACTTTTGAGTGCAGAACTTCCAAGTAAGTTGTAATGTCCTTATAATTACAAAAAAAAAACAAAAACAAAAAAAACCCTCCCCCCCACCCCACCCCCAACTGTTAAAACATCCTTCTAGGTTCCAAATTCAAGTACTCAGACATTAGAAAATGCAGAATTTATAATGCTCGTACAACCTTAATTCTGTTAATTTTCCTGAGCTATGCAAGAGAGAAGTGAAATGGTGATTTTTAACAGTTTTTATAATTTGGCTAAATCTGAACAAAATATCGTGGGACAAAGAAAATACACTTCTCTAACCCAAGGGCTTTCTCCTCGCTGAATTTGAAAGGCCAACCTCAAACAATGGAACCCGTTCTTAGAACTTCACAAAAAGGGTCAGAAGAATCTTTGAAAAGTGTTAGCCTATATAGAGAGGTTGCTACCAGCACTCCCTAAAATAAAGATGGTAAATTGCCAGACCTGTAATCTGAAGGTTTTTTTTAATCTTCAGGGCAGATACAAGACAGTTGATGAGGGAGGTTATTATAAACTTCTTCCAGTTTTCCTCATCCATGACTTAGCGAGACCATTATTAGGCCTGAGTATAATTCAACGCTCATGTCCATTTGGGTGTTAGCTTCTCTTCTGGGCAAGTGGAATGCCAGTCAACAACAATTTATATTGTGGAAATGGTTTACTTTAACAATAGGACTGAGACTGCCAACTCACTTTGCATAGGCCATCAGACAGCAGTGACTTTTGGTTACTACCAAAGTGAGCTAGATTTGAATATATGATTTAAAATGGTTAGTGTTCAGTGTTCTCATTATCAATATCCTGAGCCTTCAGTCCCTCAGAACTCTGTTTCTATCTTGTGTACTTACTGTAGTACTGAGCATGCTGTATCACTAATATATTTGAACATCCCTGTTAGGCAGGCAGTACTATTCCCAGTTTTCAGAGGGAGAACTGAGGCATACTGACTTGTCCAAGGTCACACTGAAAATTTGTGGGCGAGTAGGGACTTGAACCCAGGTTTTCTGAGTCCCAGATTAGCACCCTAAAGACTGAATCATCCTTACCAACGATATTATTATTTTTTTAGGTTTCAAGGAATCCTGAAACTTTTTGTGTAATGTGTTTGTCTAAGGAGTCAACAGTCCAATCTGTTTTTGTTTGCTGTACCTCAGGGTGATATTCTTGGCTAAAGACCACTAAAGCAGTACCTGTTGTTTATGAGGTAAAGCCCCATTTATTTTCATGAATATAATTCATAAAAAGCATGCTCTGCAGGCCAGTAGGCACTAGAAGCACTGCAAGTTAGCACATTTAGCACTAGTCAACAGAAAATCAGGGAGAGTTACATGTGAGTAATCTCTTCTGAGTTAAAGAGCAGCACTGATGTATACGTAGAAAGTGTTAAGAAATGAAATGCTTAGGAATTTAAGATGATCAGGGATGTAGGAATACCAATAAACTCTATTATGGCAAGAGCATAAATTATTATAATGAATTGAAAGCACTTCAGTGCTCTTTTGTTTTACCTGTAGCATATCAGCAAAATGTAAATAGTCTAGTATTTCATTTAATGGAGAATAAACAAACATTCCACATCAAATTCCAAAACTTCTTTCATTTATTTAAAATAATATATATTTTTAAATGTTCCAGCAACTTCAAAACAACCATTTTAAATGTGGGCTCGCATCTTGTTCTTACGTCACTATGTGATTTATCATTGTGTCCTTCAGGGACATGCTACAATTAAAATAAGGAACACACAGGTTTTTGCAAAGGAACTATTTATACACACATGCTCATACTTTTTGAAAGCAGAAGAGTTACAGAGCTATAGAAAAAATAACAAACACTTGGCTCCCTCAGTTTCCTCACCAGTCCTGGGAGTCTTTTGGTCAGAGGTCTGTCTTCATTCAGGCTAGGTGGAGAGTTCCTTGAGCCATGTTTGTCTTTGTCAGTATGGTCCTCCAGGTTTTTAGCAGTGGGCCTAAGTTGATAATTGTGGTCACTTGGTAGCAATACTTGTGTGTTTGGATTGCTGCTTTTCTATTATGAAGCACTCCCATAAAAAAGGGGATTAAAAAGGTAAGTTCTCTGTCAAAACCTGGCCTAGTTCCATTCCCTCTAAACAAATACCAGCCTGTTGTGAGGGATCCAACTGCTGAGTCCTGTGTGCTGCTAAGCTCCCTGGGTCTGGGTAGTGACTGATGACTATTCTTAGGTCTTGGATTCTCAGGCGCATGTTGCAGGTCTGATAACCTGTCTTGGCAGTGGAGGCTCTGCAGTCTAGCTGCCTAGATTTTTGGAACCAGTGCTTTAGCCCTCATTTGTTTATGCATAATCTCACCAGAGCTCCACCCTTGTGGTTTAACCCTTAATAGACCTTTGACAGATAAAATAAGGAATATAGGCTTTGTACCAGAACTTAAACATACACACAGTCTTCACTTTTTGGCTACATCTATACTGCACACCTATGGCAGCGGCATGTAGTATACCTGTAGCTATACATCACAGCAAAAAGAATACTGTCTCCACATTGCTGTGTGTAGCTCCATGTATCAGTGAAAGGCTCTGCAGACGGTAGTCGGGAATGGCTTCAGGAACTCCTCACTGCTGAAACATTTCATTGCAGTGAGAAAAGGCTCTGGTGGGGGGAGGCCTTTCCCAACTGCCTCCCCATTCCCTGAGCCTTTTTTCCACTGTCAGAGTCATTCCCTGTGGTGTGGAAGAGCTCCAGCAGTGGGGAGGCAGTGTAGTTGGGTGTAGCATGGCTTAGGAGAGTCAAGAATCATGTCACCCTTCAGATGGGTCTTTGCTCATCTAAGCCTTGCCTCACAGTCTGCACTGCTCTTTATGACCATACTAGGAGGCCTACTTGGGTATACACTACATGCCCCCGAAAGAACTGTGCAATATAGATGCACCCTTTGATAGCACACAAAATATGTAGATATATGCATAAAGGGGGAACTCTTGAGGAGTTGAGTGGTATATTACCTCTGTGTTTGGCACTGAGTCAAGCACTGCTGGAATACTGTCCAATTCTGTTGTGACGGTACCTCCCATAAGGCTTTATGGGAATATGATATAACTGGAATATGTTTTGTGCTGCCTGTGCCATGTAACATATCTCTGTAAAGGTTATAGTCTACTATATCTATTCATCCTATTTGTACACATATATCATTTTGTACTTGAGGTTAAGAATATTGGCTGTATACTTGCTTGATTTCTAAGTAAGCTTTGTGAGGCATTTGTTCAGCTTCTTTAGGAAGGAATTGGCAAAGTGAAGTACCTGATCAGGAAGCACTTGGGGGAACAATACATCTTGGAATGCTCTAATCCACATAAGAAGTCTTCCTGATACCATGTGGACAATGGCTTCTGCCTGTAAAGATTACAAGATACCATGTGGACAATGGCTTCTGCCTGTAAAGACTGTGAGTCATGCAGGGACATGTAACTTGCCCAGGTGACTCCAGAACTCCATCTTGGAGCTGGACTTTGCATAGGAGTGAGGAGGGGGGGGGTCTGCACTCACAAGAGAAAGTCTATTTAAACCCGTGGGAGACCCCTCCATTTGGTCTTCAGCTGGCTAAAGAGAGCCTCCCCATCCCCCAGGATACTTGGAAGAAACTGGAACGAAGGGGTGTGAGTGATTGCTGGACCCAGGCAAAAAGGAGATTAGTGTGTAAAAGGGAGCATTCTGGAACTGGTGAGGATCTTATCTGTATTCACAGTGATGAGCTCCCAAAATCCTAAGAACCAGTTCCCTACCGGGTCCTCGGCGGTTTGGCGGCGGGGAGTCTTCACTCGCTCTGGGTTTTCGGCGGCAGGTCCTTCACCCGGAGTGAGTGAAGGACGTGCCGCCGAAGACCCGGTAGGGAACCGTGTGGTGAGTACAAGCCCCCACGTGCCTGTCTCTCCCCCGCCACCCACCTATCCTACCCCAACCCACGTCCTGCCCCTGACTGCCCCCCTCAGAAACCGCAACCCATCAACCCCCCTCTTTGTCCCCTGACCAGCCCCTCCCAATACCCCCCACCCTAACTGCCCCCCAGGACCCCACACCCTAACCAACCCCCTTGTCCCCTGACTGCCCCCCCCGTAGCCTCTACCCCCTTCAACCGCTTCCAACCCCTCCTCCCAGCCCTGACTGGACCCCTTACCATGCTGCTGTGTAAGGATGCCGCGCAGCCGCTGGAGCTTGCAGCCCCACCCCCTTACCTAGAGGTGAAAGTAAGCTGATATGCCCCGTACGGCGTACCGGCGTGGCCTGGCTTACCCAGGGGGCAATTTAAAGGGCCTAGGGCTCCCAGCAGGGGCTGGAGTCCCAGGCCCTTTAAATTGCCACCAGAGCCCCACTGCTGGAGCCCTGGGGTAGCGGCAGCAGGGCTCTGGGGGCTATTTAAAAAGTCTGGGGCTCCTGCTGCTTCTATGGCCCTGGTCCTTTAAGTAGCTGCCAGAGCCCCGCTGCCACTACTCCAGGGCTCCGGCGGCTATTTAAAGGGCCGGGGCAGTGGAAGCAGAGGAGCCCCAGGCCTTTTAAATAGCCCCCAGAGCCCTGGGAGTAGCGGGGGGCTCCAGGTGCATCTGCCGCCCCAGTCCTTTAAATAGCTGCGGGAGCCCTGCCGCTTCCCCAGGGCTCCGGTGGCTATTTAAAGGGCTGGGGTAGTAGAAGCAGGGGAGCCCCAGGCCCTTTAAATAGCCCCCAGAGCCCTGGGGTAGCAGGGGGCTCCAGGAGCTATTTAAAGGACCAGGGCTCCAGTTTCCCTGCCTCTGCCGCCCCGGTCCTTTAAAGAACCGCGGGAGCCCCATCGCTTCCCCAGGGCTCCGGAGGCTCTGCAAGGAGTGGGGGGAGGGACCGGGGGAGCCTCTGCCTCTCCTGCTGGGAGCTCAGGCGGGCCAGACAGGACAGTCCCGTGGGCCAGATGGGGCCCGCAGACCGGAGTTTGCCCACCTGCCTACCCCTTTAGGAACTGGTTCTACACCGGCTTCTAAATTTAGCAACCGGTTCTTGCGAACGGGCTCCAGCTCACCACTGTGTATTCAGTGTTTGATTAGACATAGATTTGCGCATTTTATTTTATTTTGCTTGGTGACTTTGTTCTGTCTGTTACTACTTGGAACCACTTAAATCCTACTTTCTGTATTTAATAAAATCACTTTTTCCTTATTAATTAACTCAGAGTATGTATTCATACCTGGGGGAGCAAACAACCGTGCATATCTCTCTATCAGTGTTAGAGGGTGAACAATTTATGAGTTTACCCTGCATAAGCTTTATACAGGGTAAAATGGATTTATTTGGGTTTAGACTCCATTGGGAGTTGGGCATCTGAGTGCTAAAGACAAGCACACTTCTGTGAGCTGTTTTCAGATAAACCTGCAGCTTTGGGGCAGGTAATTCAGACCCTGGGTCTTTGTTGGACTGACGGGAGTGTCTGGCTCAGCAAGACAGGGTGCTGGAGTCCTGGCAGGGAAAGCAGGTGGCAGAAGTAGTCTTGGCACATCAGGTGGCAGCTCCCAGGGGGGTTTCTGTGATCCAACCCGTCACATCTGTATTCAAGAAGACTATAGATTGGAGAAGGTTCAGAGAAGAGTCACAAAAATGATTGAAGTATTGGAATACATGCTTTACAGCAATAGATTCAAGGAGCTCAATCTATTTTGACTAACAAAAAGAAGGTTAAGTGGTGACCTTGATTACCATCTATAAGTACCTATATGAGGAACAAATATTTGATAATAGGCTTTTCAGTCTAGCAGATAAACATATAAATCAATCCAATGGCTGCATATTGAAGCTAAACAAAATCAGACTGGAAATGAGGTGTACATTTTAAACAGTGAGGGTAATTAATCATTGGAACAATTTTATTAAGGGTTGTACTAAGTTCTCTGTTACTGGCAACGTTTAAATCAAGATTGGAGGTCTTTCTAAAAGATATGCACTAGTTCAACACTCATGCCCGTCACCCCAATCGGGCTATGGGCCGCCAACCACAGATCTCCAGAGTCCTCTATCCTGGGCCATTTGCTCTAGCTGGTTCCAGGTATAGCCCATTTTTATGCTATCAACCTGAAGGTCGCTGCGACCTGCGCCGTCTTTCTTGACTCATACATGGTCCTCACGATCCATGTACCAATGGTAATCCTCCTAGTTGCAAGAAGGGTAATCGGCTTAGTGGCTTCCTCACGACTTTCACCACCCAGCATCGTGTCTTCGAGTTGAAGGCCCTTCTTTTTCCAGGCTAAAAGTCACTGTTATCTCTATTGTTGGTGTTTCTGTAGTAAATTAATTTTTTTTACGGGGTTGAGTTGCTAGCCCCACGCCCAACCCTCCTCCTTTATCCTGATTTGGGACAGGCAGATGGCCCCAAAGGACCTCTCTGGTGGAGTTGCACTAGTTCAAATAGGAATTAATTCAGAAAACTCCAATGGTGTGTGTGATGCAGGAGGTAAAACTAGATTATCACATTGGTCTCTTCTGGCCTTAGACTATCTGAATATCTATATGGCGTTCCCTCCCTCAGAGTCCTCCTCACTTCTGAGAACCTTTGGTGGTCAATCCAGGTCCCTCTGACCATTTTACTCCTACCCGGTCTTCTGGTTCTGGTAATGGTCCCCTCCTCCTTTTCTTCCCCCACTTGGGCTTGGCTGTGTATTAAAGTTATTCCAGAATAAAGTAGGGTTATTCTGGAATAACTCCCCATATGGATGTTCTTATTCTGGACTAAGGATGCCTTCTTCTAATTTAGCTAAAATAAACCAGAAAAAGACACTCTTAGGGCTTGTCTACATGGTGCCGCATTGCAGACTGCAGGGCTGTCATAACAATAGATGCAAAACCTCTAGCCACTTCACCACCACTACTACGATGATGAGTACCCCCCACAACACACCTTTCAAGATACAGGCATGTGCAGTATCCATGGAACAACACATGGTGTACCTCGACCAGTGAATCAAATGCCCTAACACCAACTGTGTGTGTGAAACTAGTCAATCAATCCCTATGCTCTTCAGTGAACTCCCACAGAAAAATTATAAAAAACCAAAAACACCCTATTACCAGTGGGTGAACACTTTTTTCACAAAATGATCACTCCATGTCTGACCTCTCAGTCCTCATCCTCAAAGGAAACCTCCACAACACCTTCAAAAGACAAGCTTAGGAACTTAAATTTATAACTCTGCTAGACACCAAAAATCATGGATTCAATAGAGACACTGGTTTTGTGTCTCATTAGAGCAGTCTGTAACCCACTAACTCTCCTTTGTCCTATGATTGTAGAGGTGTTAATTGCCTGCTTAATTTTGAATGATTTCTTGCAACATGTTTACTCCTTATGCTTAATAACACTGGTCTACAATTTTTGAGAAGTCGTCTGCTTCAGAGATAAAATGTGCTATTTATTATGTATTTTGATGTGCTGAATTCAAACATGACAATTAAAACAACTGATTGGCTACTGTTTCTAAGATATTTAAGTTTTTACATTTTATGTCTATGTATATTGTGTAGATAGTAGAGTTTTAATCATAAACTGTAAACCTAGGTCTTTTCATGTGTTTATGGTTGCTTTACATGATATTTCACCTGTCCTGTTTATGTAACACTTTAAAAATTAGCAAAAGGGTTATATAAATAACATTTATTATGAAACAAAAGGCAAAAAACTATTATGTACATAGTTTAGTCCTATTCAGTGTCTACTCGGCGCTTCTTGGCTTGTCTCTTGTATTCATTAAATAGAGCATCTCTTGTCACTGTCCAGCGATAGTTTGCAAGGATTGATGGGCCCCATTTGCCCTGATAGCGTCTCTCCATTGTTGCAATGTCCTGGTGAAATTGCTCGCCGTGCTCGTCGCTCACTGCTCCGCAGTTCGGTGAAAAAAAATCTAGATGAGAGTGCAAAAAATGTATCGTTAGTGACATGTTGCAACCAAGGCTTTTGTATGCCTTGAGGAGGTTTTCCACCAACAACCTGTAGTTGTCTGCCTTGTTGTTTCCGAGAAAATTTATTGCCACTAACTGGAAGGCTTTCCATGCCGTCTTTTCCTTGTCACGCAGTGCATGGTCAAATGCATCATTTCGAAGAAGTTCACGAATCTGAGGACCAACAAAGACACCTTCCTTTATCTTAACTTCACTTAACCTTGGACATTTTCCACGGAGGTACTTGAAAGCTGCTTGTGTTTTGTCAATGGCCTTGACAAGGTTCTTCATCAGACCCAGCTTGATGTGTAAGGGTGGTAACAAAATCTTCCTTTCTTCAACAAGTGGTGGATGCTGAACACTTTTCCTCCCAGGCTCCAATGACTGTCGGAGTGGCCAATCTTTCTTGATGTAGTGGGAATCTCTTGCACGACTATCCCATTCGCAGAGAAAACAGCAGTACTTTGTGTATCCAGTCTGCAGACCAAGCAAGAGAGCAACAACCTTTAAATCGCCACAGAGCTGCCACTGATGTTGGTCATAGTTTACGCACCTCAAAAGTGGTTTCATGTTGTCATAGGTTTCCTTCATATGGACTGCATGACCAACTGGAATTGATGGCAAAACATTGCCATTATGCAGTAAAACAGCTTTAAGACTCGTCTTCGATGAATCAATGAACAGTCTCCACTCATCTGGATCGTGAACGATGTTGAGGGCTGCCATCACACCATCAATGTTGTTGCAGGCTACAAGATCACCTTCCATGAAGAAGAATGGGACAAGATCCTTTTGACGGTCACGGAACATGGAAACCCTAACATCACCTGCCAGGAGATTCCACTGCTGTAGTCTGGAGCCCAACAGCTCTGCCTTACTCTTGGGTAGTTCCAAATCCCTGACAAGGTCATTCAGTTCACCTTGTGTTATGAGGTGTGGTTCAGAGGAGGAGGATGGGAGAAAATGTGGGTCCTGTGACATTGATGGTTCAGGACCAGAAGTTTCATCCTCTTCCTCTTCCTCGTCTGACTCAAGTGAGAGTGATTCTAGTGCATCAGGAACCGGCAGCCCTTCTCCGTGGGGTACTGGGCATATAGCTGATGGAATGTTTGGATAATGCACAGTCCACTTTTTCTTCTTTGACACACCTTTCCAACTGGAGGCACCATGCAGAAGTAACAATTGCTGGTATGATCTATTGGCTCTCTCGAAATCATTGTTACTGCAAAAGGCATAGATTTCCTTTTCCTGTTCAACCACTGGTGAAGATTTGTTGCACAAGTGTTGCAGCATGTGTGTGGGGCCCACCTCTTGTCCTGATCTCCAATTTTGCAGCCAAAATAAAGGTGATAGGCTTTCTTAACCATAGTGGTTATACTGCGCTTTTGTGATGCAAAAGTCACTTCACCACAAACATAGCAGAAGTTATCTGCACTGTTCACACAAGTACGAGGCACCTCTGCTCACTTTGGCTAAACAGAAATGTGTCCCTTTGCAAAATCAAACACTGACAAATAAGAGAGCATGACACTGTATGATTTCTAGAGCTGATATAGGGCAATTTGTTCAGCAGAGTGATGTAAGCTTTGTTATGATTGCATCATCCATGACTTCTAGGAATAACATGATGCGAATTGCATCATGTATGACGCAATACCAGCTTTAGATTGCATCATTCATTGTTTTGCCTAAAAAGCAAGTATTGTCCAAACCCAGTCATAGATTTATTCATAGATCCAGTCAAAGATGTATTTTAGTCATTTCTGGTTTAAATTGAGATCCCTTCCCTTTATAACTCACTTATCCTCCGCCATTCCCAAGTCAAGGGTCGTATATACTGACCCAATAGCATATCTTGAAAACGAGAGCCAATCAACAATTTTAAGCATCATTTTCGTTCTCAGTGACCCAGAATTAGTAAAGTTTGACTACATTTATTTCAGAAGCATTTTGACGGTAGAGCAGTGTAATCTGTTCCACCTTGAATTTATCTGTGACACTCTGATTACCTTCCCCAGACCTGAAGAAGAGCGCTATGGAGCTCAAAAGCTTGTCTGTTTCCCCCAACAGAAGTTGGTCCAATAAAAAATAATGTTTTCACCCCCTCAGCTCACCCATCTTGTCTCTCTTATATCCTGTGGCCAACACTGCTAACAACATTGGCTATGAGTTTTATACATGTTTTTGGATCTGTTTTATCAATTGGTTGAGAGTGATGTATGGATTGTAATTGACATTCCAGAGAGCAAAAGTTAAATATTGTATTCTATAGCTCACACTAAATGCCAGCTCATTAAAGCATGAAAGATCAGGTTTATAGTTCTGTTTGCACTGGTAGTTTGTCCTGTTTCATAATATTGCAGAATTCTCCTTTATCTTAGCTACATGCACTCATTAAAAAGATATTTAGTTGATGATTGGATGGAATTACAGCGCATGGATTGATACTTTAAGTTTTCTCTTAGGAATCCTTATATTTTGCAGTTGTTGCTTCCATATGTCATCACTGTGTAGTGATGCCTTGCATTGCAACCAGTGTTATGCCTGACTTTGTGCATGGTAACAGTCTGCTTTTATTTACGGGTATTATTGGGCTAAGTTTGTGATTGGAAGGTCATCCTGATTTAATATCTTACATATTTCTACTGAATGTGTTCAGTGCATAGAAAATAAATTAACTGTTGTGGGAAGGAATGAACTGTCCATTGTTTGTTTAAAACAAACCCAGACACTTACAATTTTCCCCTATCAGATTTGTCTCAATTTAATAAGTGTCAATTTAATAATTTTTACCAGTTTGTCTCTTAACATAGTGGCATTCCTTAATAATGAGAGATACATTTATATGATATAATGGTCTACCCAGCATTTACACGCAAGGCTACATGTTTTCATATGTCTCATGAAAAAGTGTTTTGATGGATTTCTTGGTAACAAATTGAGGACTGAAAATGAAATAAGCACAATTTTAGCTGAATTATTATGACAGTTTTAAAGTTGCTAACATTTTGGATCAGAATAACTTGAACAGTTTCAAAGCCTGTAGATTTAAATGTTGACCTCCCTTGATCACCCTTTGTTATTGGTATTAGTTTCCAAGTCCCAGAGAATGTGCTTCTTACTAAAGCAGATGCTTACATAGGTATGTAATGAAAAAACACATGGATGTAATATATAGTATTAGTATTACAGATTAATTTGGTTATAAGTAAATCTCAGCATGAATTGTTTTGTTTTAAAAAGATATCCCTAGATGCTAGAATTTGGAAGCCAAGTCATACAGGGACCTCTTTCTAGATACGATAGAACCTCAGAGTTATGAACACCCAAGTTACGAACTGACCAGTCAACCCGACACCTCATTTGGAACCGGAAGTACGCAATTAGGCAACATCAGAGGACACCCCCCCCCCCCCCCCCAAAAAAAAGGCAAATACAGTACAATAGTGTGTTAAACATAAACTACTAAAAAAAAAATAAAGGGAAGTTTAAAGAGAAGATTTGACAAGGTAAGGAAACTGTTTCTTATGCTTGTTTCATTTAAATTAAGATGGTTAAAAGCAGCATTTTTCTTCTGCGTAGCAAAATTTCAAAGCTGCATTAAGTCAATGTTTAGTTGGACATTTTTGAAAAAACAGCCATAACATTTTGTTCAGTGTTACGAACATTTCAGAGTTCTGAACAACCTCCGTTCTGGAGGTGTTTGTAGCTCTGAGGTTCCACTGTATCTCTTGGTAATGTCTTTGTTTCATTTGAGGAATTTCTGAATAATCACTTCACAGTTCTTCCAAGAATAGAACAGATGACCTAGATAAACATTCATTGCATACATAACTGCTCGTGTAATAAGATTACTACTATGCCTTAGGCATGGGCAAATAGTCTATGAATTTTTCCAGGAGATACTGAATAATAATAATAGGGCAAAAACTAGATACTGATGTATTAGCTATCAAGCTACTTGGTTGAGATTTTCTTAAAACATTCTGACCATAGGGTGGAATGAACAGAGTTTTAAGAAGAGTATGCACCAGGGCACAATGGAGATGTCAAATAATGGCAGTGTCCTGACTGAGGTAGTGGGAGAAATACAAGGTGAATGTAGATTTTTTTTTTTTTTTAAAACATCAGTGTGCTTGAAGTGTTTCAAAGGAAGTCTCTTAATACTTCCATTGAATTTTTGTTTCTGAATATAACTGATGCTTTTCAGACCTGGTAAATTATAAGGAAAACAAACTGAAAATCACTTGTTTTCCCCTTATTCTCAACCTTCCCCCTGGTTTGGGGGGTTGGAGGTGTAAACTGGGTAAGAATATTGGCATGTAGAAATCTCTAAAGGCATTATTATATTTAAACAAACCTTCAGTTTTCATGCAGACTCTTCTGGGAAGCCAAACTATGTAGTCATGCTTGAGTTTTGAAGATTTAAAGGTGATCTGTAAAAGGGCACCAGGTGTATTTGGCTTGGGGCCCTACTTTTGCTCCTTTGTAATGCTCTTTTGAATAGCAAGTTACTCTTTCTGATTGTAAGTTCAGGTAGGGTGGTTTGATTTAAATCAGGAAACATTGATTTAAATAATGGATTTTAATCTTGTTTTGCATTTGCCGGTTTTAGTTATTTTCCTAAAGGTTCATTCTCATTGGTTGGAATAACCATTAAAACATGTTGATTAGAAAACTAGTTTAGCCTTTAACAAAATTTGGTACTACTTTTTATAGCCAGGGGTCTATTTACATTTTAAGCAATTACCTAGCTTAACATGCACTTACTCAGTTTCTTAATTTTTACATTTTTATTGTACTATAAAATGGCAAATTACATGCTTACATACTAGATAATTTTTTACTTGGGATTTGTGTCAAGCAGCATTGGCTGGAAATTGGAATTCAATTAAACATGTACAAAAACAGCATTTTAATTTTTTGTATTAGTTAAATAATACTCCCTTAAATGTGTTGGGCATGTCACAAAAAAAGTAAGCATAAAGACATTTTGCATTTAAAATAGATTTATTAAGCAAAGTATTAATTGTAGCTAATAAGCTGATGATGTCAGATCAATGTGGGCCAGATTTTTGAAGATATTTAGATGTCTAGAAATTGTAGATAGGTGCTTTTGAAAAATGCAGTAATTTATGCAGGGTAGGTGCCTACCTTCCATTAAAATCAGTGGGAGTTAAGCACATAAGCACATAACCTGCTTAAATGCCTAATGGCACTTTCAGAAGCACATATCTGCCTCTTTAGGTGGTAAGTATTGTTGCTCTTTTTTGACAAGTGGCTCATCAATGTTTGAGATCCTGGGGTGATGTCAGTTAGGGCTTGACTACTAGTCGCGCCGCCCCCGCTGCGAGAGAGAGCTCTCACAGCGCTGTATGTACTCCACCTCTCCGAGGGGAGTAGTTTGCAGCACTGCGAGCGAGCGTGCAGCAATGCAGGCACTGATTACATTGGCGCTTTACAGTGCAGCAAGTTGCAGCGCTGTACAGCGCCATTATAGCCAAAGCCTTAGGTGGAGAAATTGATGATGGGTGGTTCTTTGCAATCTTCTTTTATTTACAAAGAATGCATGTAATCCTGTGCCTTTGAACACAGAAGAATCAAATAGCAGGAAAGGTGTTTTTTTTTTTTTTTGCTCTCAGCACCAACAACACTCTTTTCAACCTGCACCTTGACCCAAAAACCTTTCTTCCAGGGTCAGATCTGCGCTTTCAGCTTTCTTTCAGGCTGTCTTTTTCTGTGTATGTTGTTTGAACACACATGCACATCTAACTGCTCAACAAGAACTCCTGGGTGGGTTCATATACTCCTTTTGTCCTGGATGGGGGCTTATCCTTACAGTTATGTTAATTGACGAGTGCAGACAGACCTGTCAATCTCAATGAGATTTAAACTCATCCTATAACAAAGTTTCACATCCTTTATAAAACCCCCCATCTCTGATTTGGCTCATCATCCGGATGAAGCCTAAAATGTTGACACCAATAACCCTATTTCAAACCAAAAGAAAAGGAATAATTTAACAAATAAAATTATATAGGATTAACTGTGTACATATGTACGGTGTCGTTCTTCAAGATGTTTCACCTCACTAATCCAAATTTATTTTTATTCGCAACCAGATTCCTGTGGAAATTTCTGCTCCCTGCTGGACTTTATTTCAATTGCCAGAGAGGGACCCTCTTGCAATCAGCCCTTGAAAAATGCCTATCGTTTCTGTGGAGTTTGTTGGGTAAAGCAGACCCTGCTTGTTTGAATAGGGGAGTCACTGTTGTAACAACTTTTCCAGCCTCAGTTTTCACAGCCACATTCTCAGATTTGGGGTTGGGCAGCCAAGCTGAAATTCCTTCCCCCAGGCTGTAAGCACTAGCATCTGTGCCCAGTATGAAGAGAGTTTTGAAACATGGATAGGACGGGAAAAGAGCCATTTTCAACTAAAAATGATTTCCCTTTTTACTATTTGCTGTTTGTCAGAAACATTCAACAAATGATCAGTGTTATGCTCATACAAAGTACACGGAATCTTTATAGAGGAAGGTAAATACGCAGCATTTATTGAAAATACAACAGTTAGCATATGCTTTTCAGTCTCTCTCTCTCTCTCTCGCCAGCTGATGTTTATAGTTACCAGTCCAGAGTCTGGATCAATCTAGTGGCCAGCCAGATTGGTTGCAGAGGGAAGCAGGGCTTTCTTGGTAATCCAATGCTCCTGGAGTGTGGCAAGACGAACCCAAAGTCCCATGGCCAACCACCCTGTTCTTATAGGTTTTTTCCCTCTGTTGAAGTCTATGGATTTTGTTGTCAGTTTGTGACCGGTTACTTCTTAATTGGTGTAAACATTCCAATACACCTCCGAGGGTCATCCTGTCCTTTGTTCTGATTTAATCAATTGACCTTAGGGGTGCCAGCCTTCACCTCAGGGTCGTCAATTTGTCCTTCATTATAGATGCGCATTGATGATTCTTTGATGTACTTTAAGTCTCTTCACTCCTTCTTCCTTGATCATCTGGCTACAACAATGGCCTTCACACCTTCTTTTCCTGATGTGTACATTCCTCATCCACACAGATTGAGAATACAAACAGTAGTATTTTACATCATTGCAAATTAAACCTTGCTAAATTTTATAATCACCTCTAATCTACTTAACATAGACCCAATAGAGAATCCTGTCTCTTACTTACTAAAACCTTAAAACAAAGAAATGTATATTTAACTAGAGTGCCTAATTTGTAATATGTATAGGAAACCATAGTAGACATTATAACGTATCCTAAAAAAAAAAAGGGTGACCATAATCAGTCATAAGGATTGTTCTGGTCTGTCATTCCTTTCTGCTATTCAAAAAGGGTGGCTGACAGGATGAAATCAAATCATACATTAATTCTAATAGTACATTATAAAATCCAGCTCCTACATCAGGAATCAGTTGTTCTTTCAGATCCACAGCAACTTTATCAGCTAAGGTTCCCCCAAGATCCTGGGTCTCAAAACAGGTTTCCCTTGATGGAAAGCTACCACAGCATGTAGCTGTTAAAATGGTTTCTGCCCCTAGGGGAAGGATAATTCATTCACTGCATACCAATTGCCTACAAATCATTTGTCTCACATGAGCTATATCTTTAAAGGGAATTTCCACAGACTGAATTTGAGAAACACCTTTCCTGGCATGGATTACACAGTTGTTAGCCATAATGAAATCCAAGCCAGTTGTTAGTTTATGCACGGTTTCAGGCACCCAAACTTCTTGCTTGAATTCCAGAGGTCCAATCTTTAAATGCAACTGTACCAGTTTTTAGATGGGTACCCTTGCTATGGTCACTGTCTCCATTTGAGACCAATTAGGTGGTTCAGTTATGGATCCCTGATTCCCTAGCCTTTTTAGCATGTCTAGTTTAATAACGGATATGCTTATAATAGTGTCCATCATCCCAGTGAATTTTACAGATCCTATTACACAATCAGTCGCCAAACTTCCATTATTATTATTCAGCTGCCCAGATTTAAAGTAAAACTGTGGATCTGATTGTTGTACACCTCTACCCCGATATAATGCGACCCGATATAACACAAATTCGAATATAACGCGGTAAAGCAGTGCTCTGGGGGGGCAGGGCTGCGCACTCCAGCGGATCAAAGCAAGTTCGATATTACGCGGTTTCACCTATAATGCAGTAAGATTTTTTTGGCTCCCGAGGACAGCATTCTATCGGGGTAGAGGTGTACCTCCAAGCTTTTCCCTTTGAGCTTGGTGTTCCCCCAGTTTCCTGAACTGGGAAAGAGGCTTCCACTAGATATTTGTGACTATCTTTCTTGGCCTGCCTAAAATTTATAACTGTAATTCTTTTTGTGGCCAGTTTTGTCACAGTATCAGCATTTAACTGTATGGTTTCCTTTAAATCTTTGCATTATTGCCAATGTCCCATGTTTTACAAACAAGATCTATCATTTTTTTTCTAATTATTAAGTAAGGTCATGAATCAAATTTAAAAAACCTCTTTCATCATACATATTAGGCACAGAACTCATGGCGATCAGCTTACATTTTCCTCACTAGTGGTTGCTTCCTCTTCTGGTACACTGTTGCAAGAATCAATTTCTGTGGCAAGTTCAACGGCCTCTTTGGAGCGTCTTTGGCTTCCTTTCTCTGATTTTAATCTGCAAGTCCAGCTGAATATCTATAAAGTGGTCCATCACCAATTTATCCCGAAAGGCCTGACAGGTATTGGGGTATGAGAGGAACATAAGGTTCTGTAGGTCCTGTGCCACTTTAGGCCGGGTTGTTCCTTTCACTCTCCTCTCTCTTGTGTGCTGTGGCCAGCTCAGATAGATGGCTAGCTCCAAACCATATATCAACGGCTTGTACCAGATCTGGATAACTCAGGCCCAGTCTACCCTTAAAATTTAAATCCACAGCTATGGTGCTCAGTGGTGTGAAAAATCCGCACCCGTGAATGCCGTATCTATGCCAACCTATCTCCCTGTGTAGATGCAGTTAAGTTGATAGAAATATGCTTCAATGGACCTAGCTACTGTTATTCAGGCAGGTGGTTTTCCTATAGCGACAGAAAAGCTCCCTCCATTCTAGTCCATTGCATTTACAGTATGGGGCAATGCCAGCATAGTTACGACGTTATAGTGCTGTAGACATGGCCTCAGTCTCTCTTCTGCAGGTAAGTTCTGCAGCACTGTCAGAGCTGGGCCCACCCAAGTTGGCTGCTAGAACCCCTCACCCCTTCTCTTGCTCTTTCTAACCATTCATTTGAGCTGTAATGTTGAATTGAGCCAATAAGCCTCCCCAGGAGCTTTTCTGTCAAAGATAGAGGGCTTTTGCATTATTTGAGCTGGATAGTCTAGCCCAGGGGTCGGCAGCCTTTCAGAAGTGGCGTGCCGAGTCTTCATTTATTTACTCTAATTTAAGGTTTCGCGTGCCAATAATACATTTTAACTTTTTTAGAAGGTCTCATTCTATAAGCCTATAATATATAACTAAACTATTGTTGTATGTAAAGTAAATAAGGTTTTTAAAATGTTTAAGAAGCTTCATTTAAAGTTAAATTAAAATGCAGAGCCCCCCGGAATGGTGGCCAGGACCTGAGCAGTGTGAGTGCCACTGAAAATCAGCTCGCGTGCCACTTTCGGCACGTGTGCCATAGGTTGCCTACCCCTGGTCTAGCCACTGTGGATTAAATGGGGTAGAAAACTCTGTAAATGTCTGGACTTACCAAGTCCTGTCTGGCTCAATTCCACATCCAGTCAGCTGCCTTCTGCTGTGATCCGTGACCATTTCATTTCCTCCTGGAGTGAAATATTCAGTCTTAAGTCTTTGCTGCAGCTCATTTTGGTTAGCAAGTTCCAGATTGGCCAAAGTCTCTTTTGTCTCTACTATTTAATGAAAAAACCTGTGGTCATTGGTAGTCAGATTGTTGGTCACCTCATAATCCATTTTACCATTCCTGCCTGGGTGTGTTGCAGCTGGGTTTCCCAATCTGGCCAGGCACTTAGTAGTTGCTGCTCCAGTAGGGTCTCAGCTCAGCCTGCAAGTTCTCTTTGGGTTCTTTCTGGCAAACCTCTAGCAGCTTTCTTAGGTCTTGTCTTAATTTCTTTTGAGAAGTCTCCAGCTCCTATTTTAGATCTTGCTTTAAACCCTTTTGGCCATCTTACATATCTGTGAGCACTGCTATCATTTGTTCCCTCTTGGTCCAACAAGTGTTTTTGCTCACAGTCTCTCTCCTTGGAAACTAAATCCTACACCTGACACTAGCGTTGCCTTCTTTTGACCTGAGTGGCTAGTCAGAGTTTGAGGCCCTGGGATGTTCCAGTTAGGAGGAGAAATTGGTGATAACCAGGTATTTCTTTTTCCAATGTTGTTTATTTAGAGGAATGTCTTTCTGAACAAAGAAGGAATCAAATAGCAGTGAACATTTTCTTTTGCTCCCAGCACCAAGAATACTTTTTTCAGCCTGTACCACTGACACAAAAACCTCTCTCAGCAATGAAACGGCCTTGCAGCCCGAGCCCTGCAAGTCTGAGTCAGTTGGCACAAGCCAGATACTAGTTTTTTATTTGTTGTGTAGACATACCCTTAGTTTCTCTCTCTGTATCCCGGCCCCCACCACCACTACCAATGCTCATCAAAAAGTGCTGTTTGTTTTCATGCTCCTTTTGTCCTAAGTGGGGGCTTATCCTTACGGTTACATTAATTGAAAGGTGTCAATCAAATGAGGTTTTAACTCAACCCAAAACAAGGCTTCATTCTGCTTGTAACCGTACCTTTTAAAAGCTGCCCTCATGTTCTTCAGTTAGATCTCATTCTCTCCTGTCTAAGCTGTCCTGTTTTTTCAACTCCTAATTGTTTTTTCAACTTTGAATGTGCTGAGTCTGGATGACCTTGAAGACCAGAGAAACAGAAATGGAATGAAACACAGAGGTAAGGTCATGCACTTAGGGTCTAATAATAAGAATTTCTGCTACAAGCTGGAGGCTTATCAGTTGGAAGCCACAGAAGGTGGGAAAGACCTGGGTGTGTTGGTCAATCACAGGATGACGATGAGCCACCAATGTGACGTGGCTGTGAAAACGTCAAATGTGATGTTAGGATGTATCATATGAGGCATTTCCAATGAGGAGAGAGAAGTATTAATGCCATTGTACAAGGCACTGCTAAGACCTGATCTGGAAGATTGTGTACAGTTCTGGTCACCCCTATTAAAAAAAGATGAATTCAAACTGGAACAGGCGCAGAGAAGAGCTATTAGGATGATTAGGGGGAATGGAGGACTTATCTGAAGAGCTTGGTTTGTGTAGTCTAGCAAAAAAAAAGGGGGGGCTGAGAATGGATACGATTACTCTATAAATACATCGGGGCGGAGGGTGAAGAGCTATTTGTCCTTTAGTTTAATGTTGGCACAAGAACAAATGGGTATAAATTGGCCACGAACAAATTCAGGCTGAAAAGTAGGTTTCTAACTTTTTGAGGACTGAGATTCTGGACCAGCCTTCAGTCCTAGTGGGAGATGAGGGCAAACAACTTAACTTAGTTTTGAGAGCGAGCAGGGCCAAATATATGAGTACGATTGTTTAGATCAGGGGTAGGCAACCTGCGGCACGCGAGCTGATTTTCAGTGGCACTCACACTGCCCAGGTCCTTGCCACCAGTTCGGGGGGGGGGCTCTGCATTTTAATTTAATTTTAAATTAAGCTTCTTAAACATTTTAAAAACCTTATTTACTTTACATACAACAATCGTTTAGTTATATATTATAGACTTATAGAAAGAGACCTTTTAAAAATGTTAAAATGTATTACTGGCACACGAAACCTTAAATTAGAGTGAATAAATGAAGACTCGGCACACCACTTCTGAAAGGTTGCCGACCCCTGGTTTAGATATTCTTTTGTGATGGTGGGGGGAAGGACATGACAGCCCAGGGGGTCCCTTTCGGTTTATGTATTATGTTCCTAAAGTTCATGTTTCAAGGCTTCAGCTAGTCACCTACAGGGATCAGGAAGGGATTTTTCCTCTGCAATGTATTGCAGATTTTTCTTGGTTTCCTTTCTCTGAAGCAACAGAGAAGGCCTTGTCTGGAAATAGGACACTGGAAAGGTTGAGCTGGTGCTTTGAGATGGCACCAAGCATTCTCTGTCTCAGGGGCTTGGCAGGCTGGTTCTTCCTCACATGCTCAGTGTCCGACTGGTTGCCATATCTGGGGTTTGGCGGGAATTTTCCCTTAGTAAGTGACTTTGGGGGGTTTTCAACTTACTATGCATCATGAAGTTTAAGACACCTGTCAGGATTAACTGGATATATTTCATTTTATCAGTTCCCTTTAATCTTTTGTGTTGTGAAACTTGGATTGGAGGGTTAGGCACACTCCAACAGTGGTAGCCCAGAGAATAAGTCATTGGTTATGAAATTCTATTTTTTTTTTAAAGTTGTCTCTTGGTACCCCAAAGTCTTATGAGCTCCACCATACAAATCTAATACTTTTCAGTTGATTGCTCTATACCAGTGTTTCTTTGAAAGTTAGTTAGAACAGTATTAAACATCTCATTTGAATTAAAAATAATCTGAACATTTATTAGCAAGTTTTAGGTTTATAGTTTTATTTTTGTAGAATGTGTTCTTTAGAGAGTAATTTTAGGGCTTGTCTGCTTTGGGGAGTTATTCAGAAACACCTATCCCTGAATAGTACCATGTGTTAGACACTCCTATTCTTGAATAAGAGTACCTCGTTTCTGTTTAGCTTAACCTACCTTCAAATTATCAGTTATAGTGTAATAGGTGAGTTCAGCTACATTGCTCAAGAGAATTAGCTACATGTCAAATGGCTCACGATAAAATCCAGTAACTCCACTTAACATTGTAGTTATGTTCTTGAAAAATGCAACTTTAAGTGAAATGATGTTAAGCAAATCCAACTTCCCCATAAGAATTAATGGGGTTAGGTTCCAGGGAAATTTTTTTTGCCACACAAAAGACATATTTAAAATACTGTGTGTGTGTACACACACACATAATTTTAAACAATTTAATACTGCACTCACCAATGATTATTGTGCAGCATGGTTGAGGCAGGGGGGTAGTGGAGTTGGGGCATGGAGGCTAGCCCTGTTCTGCCTGGCCGGTAAGGAGACCGTATAGCTCCCTGGCAAGTGTTCTGGAAATGACAAGAATTGATGACTTTTGTAGAACTTTGTAATAATTTAAAGGAATGCATATCAGTCACAAGGAGGAAATGTATGCCAGGATAATTCCATGACTATTGAAAGTGAATAGGGATTGTTACAATTTTATGTATTGATCTGACTTTCAGAAGTTTGTGTAACTAATTTGCATATGCAATCTAGAGTCACCACACTTGCTATTCAGGGTCAATTGACTGAAATTTGGCTCTAATAAGTAGACCTGACTGACTTTCTGACTGACGAACTTTTGCTAAGCTTACTCTTCTATACAAGACTGGAACGCCTCCACTATATATAAGGTTCCAGACCTTAATTCTGCAGTGTGAAGTCATTTGATTCTGCAGCACTCTGGTGTGACATGCTACAAACTCTGGCTTCTTTAAAATTAAAACATTGGTTTCTTATTAGTTGCATTTGAAAATCAATAATGCAGTTGGTACAGTAGTTCGTGTTTAATTTGATTTATGCTATTGCCTTATTTTCAGTTTTCAATATGGTGCACTTTTTATCAATCTAATAATAAAAGTTGATAAGGAAGCTGGAGGTTTTGGTGGCTAGGAAGGAGGCAGTTGGACTTCTGGAACCTCTGGAAATGTGGATGAAAGATAAGAATTGAGATAAGAACATGCTGATAATTTTATTAGTAATAGCTAGTATCCTAAGGTCCTGTCAGCTACTAAATTTAATCATGATTTTATAATCAGAGACAGGGTCACTTTAACTGGTTACATGCGACACTCTTCAGTTTATGTTCACACACAAGCTTTTGTGAATCTCCACCTACGATTCTACCTAATTGTGTTGCGTTAGTGCATTTTTGAAAAATCTGTGCAAGTAATAATGTCTTGGCAGAAGATGCATTGCCCAGAGCAGGGGTGGCCAACCTGTGGCTCCAGAGTCAAATGCGGCTCTTTGGAAGTTAATATGCGGCTCCTTGTATAGGCACCAACTCCGAGGCTGGAGCTACAGGTGCCAAATTTCCAATGTGTTGAGAGGTGCTCACTGCTCAACCCCTGGCTCTGCCACGATCCCTGCCCCCACTCCCCCCTTTCCCTCCCTCCCCCCCCAGCCTCCTGCATGCCACGAAACAGCTGGGGGGTGGTACCGGTGGGTGGGAGATACTGGGTGGAGGGGAGCTGATGGGGGGATCCTGACATATTACTACGACTCTTTGGCAATGCACATTGGTAAATTCTGGCTCCTTCTGAGGCTCAGGTTGGCCACCCCAACCCAAAGGAAATGCACAAGGTGACAGCAGCAGCCCATAGAGCAAAAGTGTAGCATGATGTCCTGCATAGTGAGCTGGGAAAAAGGACAACTGGCCAAACCAGTTACACAAATATGATGAGGGTGTCTTCTCCACATGACCCAAAAAAAAAAAAGCGTGTTGCACTAGTTTTTGGAAAACAACCATGTGTCAGCCAAGGAAGGATGAAATACCTGACCTGGTTGGTATATAGTTATCCGTTAATAACCAGGTTTTATCCATGAGGTGAACAGAATCACCCACATTCGGTTACAAGTTATAATTTATGGCCTGTCCATGCTATCTCTAGGTTTGGGCATTAATGTCTTTAGATGAATGGGGAAGTTCATACATCTTAACTATTGGTTTGGCCTGTCTGGAGACCTGGTAACACAGCCTAGGTTTATACTTTATTCAGATTTTCAAGCTTTTCTTCATAGTCATGAAGGTTAGAAAATTTTTAAAAAATTAAAGTTGTGATTTTGGAGCACTATTATGTGGTAAGGGGAGAGGATGGTGGGTCGATTTCTGAGGCTTCAGATTTGCAGACTACACAGGACCCTGGAATAATCTCAGTTGAATGCATCTGCATTTTTGGATGAAAAATTTAACTGTGTGGTTGTTTGAAACTGCTGGGATTTCTTATGAAAATAAGGAGAATTGGATAGCTGATGTGAAGAGGGAGGAAGTACTTCCAAAACCTGCTCAACAAATCAGAAACATTCTTTTAGCTCTAGTTAAAATTTTATAGTATTTATTCTGGATTACTATTGACTTTTAGGCCTTGGCTACACTTGCAGCTATACAGCGCTGTGAGGTAAACCTGTCTTCGTACAGCTGAGTAGGGAAAAGCGCTGCAGTCTATCCACACTGACAGTTGACAGCGCAGTGGTGTGGCCACATTTGCGACAATTGCAGCGTCATTGGGAG
This sequence comes from Malaclemys terrapin pileata, assembly GCF_027887155.1. Taxonomy (NCBI): domain Eukaryota; kingdom Metazoa; phylum Chordata; order Testudines; family Emydidae; genus Malaclemys; species Malaclemys terrapin. Next base: position 25,827,234 of record NC_071518.1, on the reverse strand, counting down.
CAGTGCATTATGGGCAGCTATCCCACAGAGCACCTCTTCCCATTCTGGCATTGTGGGAAGGGGGCGTGGGTGCGGGGGATTCTGGGTCCTGTCCCAACGCCCCGTGATGCATTATTTCGCATCCCAGAAATCCCTTTGTTTCCGTCCACCTTTGGCACCATCTTTCAGCGGTTTCTGTGCAGCGCGATCTGTCTGCGGGAAATGGAGTCCGAACTGCTGAGGCACATGCTGACGAGTCTTGCCAGCACGTCACGTTTGGCTGTTGAACTATTCCTTAAGATCCAAAGTGAGAGTGAGGAGTCCGACGATGCTATTGAGCCGCGTAACGCGTACGACACGAAATTGCTTGTGGCATTCACGGACATGCTCAGCACCGTGGAACGCCGCTTTTGGGCTCAGGAAACAAGCACTGAGTGGTGGGATCACATCGTCATGGAAGTCTGGGATGATGAGCAGTGGCTGCAGAACTTTTGGATGAGAAAAGCCACTTTCATGGGACTGTGTGAGGAGTTCGCCCCCACCCTGCGGTGCAAGGACATGAGATTGAGAGCTGCCCTGCCAGTGGAGAAGCGGGTGGCTATTGCAATCTGGAAGCTGGCAACTCCAGACAGCTACCAGTCGGTCGCAAACCAGTTTGGAGTGGGATAGTAGACCGTTGGAATCGTGTTGATGCAAGTTTGCAGGGCCATTAATCGCATCCTACTCAGAAGAACCGTGACTCTGGGTAACATGCAGGACATAGTGGATGGCTTTGCACAAATGGGTTTCCCTAACTCTGGGGGAGGCGATAGATCGGACGCACATTCCTATTCTGGCACCACCCCACCTAGCATCCGAGTACGTTAATCGGAAGGGGTATTTGTGGTTCTCCAGACGCTTGTGCATCACCGTGGGCGTTTCATTGACATTAACGCAGGCTGGCCAGGAAAGGTGAATGACGCACGCATCTTTCAGAACACTTGGCTGTTCAGGAAGCGCAGGCCGGGACTTTTTTCCCAGAGCGGAAGATCACAGTAGGGGAAGTTGAAATGCCCATTGTGATCCTTGGAGATCCCGCTTACCTGTTAATGCCGTGGCTCATGAAACCCTACACAGGGAGCCTTGACAGCAGCAAGGAATTGTTCAACTACAGGCTGAGCCGGTGCCGAATGACTGTGGAGTGTGCCTTTGGCCATTTAAAGGGCCGCTGGCGATCTCTGTATGGGAAGCTGGACTTGGCCGAACACAGCATCCCCACGGTTATATCCGCGTGCTGTACCCTCCATAATATATGTGAAGGGAAGGGTGAAAGCTTCACTCAGGCATGGACCTCCAAGGTTGAACACCTGGAGGCTGAATTTGCACAGCCAGAGAGCAGGGCTGTTACAGGGGCCCAGCGTGGGGCCGCAAGGATTAGGGATGCCTTGAGGGAGCAATTTGAGGCTGAAAACCAGCAGTGATATCTGGTGCCCTGAATGGGAATGGAGTGCAGTAGTTCTAATCTTTAGGAATCGGTGTTTGCTAAGCAGACTTGCAATGCCTGTTTATTTCCTGGGCTAAGGAATCTTTTACTTTATGCAATAATAAAGAATGTTTTCAAAACCAAAAAATCCATTTATTGAAAAGAAACACAACTGCTTGGGAATCAGAAAGGGCAAGGGGGTGGAGTGGGGAACAGTACAATCACAGATTCGCGTATGTCCTGTCTGGTGTGCTGTGCAGTGAGTGCTGCACTTCAGGATAGCTATACTGCATGGTGTTGGGGGTTGAGTACAGAGGGTAAGGGTCGTGGTTTTCAGGGCTAGGTGGTGAAGATACTGGTGTTGGAGGCAACTGGTGGGGTGAGGAACCCGGAAGTTGGGGAAAGTGGGTTAGAAGTAACAGTGGGGCACAAGAGAGAGAGTTTTGGGACAAGGGCTGTGCGGGGGCGGGAGGGTGGCTTTGCGGTACTGCTCCTTCTGCATGGCTACGAGCTCCTGGATAGCGTCTGCTTGGCGCTCCAGGATGCTTACGAGCCGATCCGTGCTTTGCCGCCGGTGCGCTGCGTTTTCCTGGTGGATCCTGCTTTCTCTCTCCCTCCAGTTCTGTGCTTTTTCATTCTCTTTAATAGATGGCCACATCACTTCTTGCAGCATGTCTTCTTTGGTTTTTCGCGGTCTCTTCCTGTGTCTTTGCAGTATCTGAGCAGGTGATAAGAGGGACGGCTGAGATCTCAAGGTTGTTGCAGCTGTATAGGCAAAATGCAACATTTAACAGAGGCAGCATTGTATATAGCAGACAGAGTAATGATTCCCCCCGCACTTAAGGAGTAGAAAACACACAGGGTCTACACAATAGCATAATTTTCCCGGCCCAAACAGAGCACACATAATCCATGGGAGCCTCAAAATTGTGAGTAAGGGGGACTGATTGTTTCAGAGCTGTACTGTCCTCTGGGTTTCTGTTCCTTGGGGAGAGCCAACAGCTGCAGGGAGCACCTACACTGAACACTGTCCCAACGTTTTCCACAGGAGTTCGTCCTGGACAATATCTCGCTGCTGAGGGTGACCTGGGAAGCAAGGGAGGGTCTTTTACTGAAATGCGGCTTTCGCCGTGACCCATATGCAGCTTGCCTGTGTGCAGCAATGGTCCCCCTGCCCCTCGCGGCACAGTGGCGTGGACACGTTAGCCTGGCTGGGACAAGGACCACAGTGGTTCTCCCGATAAACCTGCGCATGCGCATTGCACGCGTTCTGGATGAGACATTCGAAGAGATTACCGAGGCCGATTACCGCGATGTGATAAACCACATCAATGCACTATTCCGCGTCTAGGCATGCATGCCTAACCCTCCTCTCCCAAAGAGCCCACACCGAAAAAATTCCTTCCCGAAAAAAAAACCGCTTACCGGGAACCTTGCTCTTCTGTTTGTCCTCCACCAAGTACCGGCTGCTGCGACTGGCTACCTTCTTCCTGGCTCGAGAAGAGCTCCTGGCTGCATGCCTCCAGGGATTCCGGGATGTCTCCATCCGCCCCACCACCCTCGCTCCTGTTTTCCTCCTCCGACCCCGGCTCTGAAGTGTCCATGGTGGTGCTCGGAGTGGAGGTGGGGTTAATCCCAAGTATCGCATCCAGCTCTTTGTAGAATTGGCGGGTCGCAGGGGGAGCACCCGAGCGGCCATTTGCGTCGCGGGCTTTGCGGTAGGCACTCCGCAGCTCCTTCACTTTAATCCTGCACTGCAGGGCGTCCTGGTCACGGCCCCTTTGCATCATGTCCTTTGATGTCTTCCCGAAGGTATCGTAATTCCTACAGCTGGAGCGCAGCTGGGACTGGACAGCTTCCTCCCCCCAAACACTGATGAGGTCCAGCAACTCGCCATTGCTCCATGCTGGGGCTCACTTGGTGCATGGAGGCATGGTCACCTGGAAAGATTCGCTGATAGCACGCCACACCACCCCCTTTGTTTGCTCAGCCAGGTATTTTTAAAATTCCCGGGGAATTTTAAGGGAGGGTCACGTGGTTGGTTACCTGAGGCCAGGGCAGTAGAGTTTGAACTGATGACCAGAGTGGCTAGAACAGGCATTGTGTGATACTGCCGAATACTCTGGAGGCCAGTCACAGCGCATTGGGCGGCAGCGCAATACACGCTACTCCTCTTGGAGAGGTGGAGTACATGCAGCGCTGCAACCACGGAGATACAGCACTGCAAATGCCTTGCCAGTGTGGACGGGGAGTGAGTTACAGTGCTGGGGGCGGCTTTACAGCGCTGTAACTCGCAAGTGTAGCCAAGGCCAAAGTGTTGTGTGATAATGAGGAAGCATTGAGGTGTTTGAAATAACTGTAATGGATAGCATGTACTATGGGCAGAAACAACACAATTTCCTTTGGAAAGCTACAAAATTCATAAATGAAGTATAACTAAAAATTGCTGTAGATCTTAGATTTGTATTATATGATTGGTTAATAAGACAGTGTCTCATGAACTGTAACCCCTTCCAAACAGTTTAAAACCAGGCCAGTATAATTATGGCAGCCCATATACATTCACTGATGTTAGTCTCTTGAGTCAATGTATGCTCTATCAAATATGCTATAGCCAACACTAGAACTTTTCTGCTCTGAGAAGACCTACCAGCGTAATTCTGGGAGATAAGCTTTTCCCATTTTAAAGGACAATAGTTTAAGCCCGCAAACAGAGTTTAAAAAATATCCAAATATGAATAGAAATGTTTTCTTTAAAATTTTTTCATACAGATACTTTCTGAAACATTCATCTTTAACATGAAAAGTTCCAGTGCTTTATCTCTGTTCACAAGTGATTATTCCCCCCCCCCTACCCCCCAAATCGTCTGAGAGAGGCAGGCAGGCATACCTATTTCTCTGCATGTTAACTTGCCTAACAAGTCCATTGGAAAAACAGATGAATACTGAAAGTTGGCAAGAATATAGTCCTCAGTGAGGAGTGTAAATGATTTGTGAAGGGAAATAATTTAAAGTGGTTTGAAAAAACACACGTAAACAAAAGCTAAATTATTTTAGTAGGACCTAATAGTCACGCCCTTTTTGTGATATCACAGTAATCTCCCAGTTTAAGCAGGAGAGAAGCATAAATTCTGTCTATCATAGATAAGAAAAAGTACATGAGTGCAAAGACAATAAATAAATACATAAGAAGTTCTCTAAGGGCCTGGTCTTCAGAAATGCTGAGCATCCACATCTATCATTGACTTCATATGGAATTTTGTGTGCTCAACCCTTTTGAAAATCAGACTCTAGGTGACTTAATTTTATCATATTCTAAGCTTTCACGGTACAAAAGTATAACTTGTGTTGCCAGGATACACCCTTCATAATGTAAATTGATATGCTTTTTCCATTAAACCAAGTATTGTAGAATACCTTCAGCCAGACCAGCAGCAGCAAAGGTGAGAATTTACCCATTCTATATTTCATTCATCTCAAGGCTTGTCTGTACTTACAGCAGTGCCACTACAGCGCTTAGTGAAGATGCTACTTAGGCTGACAATGGGAGGTCTTTCACGCCTCTGAGTGACATAGTTATACCTATATAAGTTTTAGTGTAGGACCAGGGTTCAGTGAGTGCATTTCAAAGCATAACTAGAACTATTTAAAAGCTAACATTAAGCAAAATGTGGCGTGTGTGTGTTTAATGCAAAGGAATAAAATGCAAGAATTAAGTTTGTTACAGTAAAATGCAGTACACACACAGAATGAGTCATGTGGGGAAACTCCCCTAGTTCTTAAGATACTATGACTCATCGTGATGAGAGAAAAAGGGTGTGAGTATCAGGTATTTTAGCTCAGCTGAGTTAAGCTATTTGTTGAGGGCACGTCTACACTAAGGCTTGGTCTACACTGAAAATTGAACAAGAACTTTTGTTGTTCAGGGGTGTGAAAAAACACCTTCCCCCCCCCCCCCCCCCGACAAAAGTTTTGCTGGCGAAAAGCACTGGTGGGAACAGCACTTTGTTGGCAGGCGCGCACTCCTGCCAACAAAGCTACTGACGTTCATTGGGGATGGAAGTTTTTTGTCAGCGGGAGAGCTCTCTCCTGCAGACAAACGGTGGCTACACTGCACACCTTTTAGCAGCACAGCTGTAGTGGCACAGCCCTGTCGCTAAAAGGTGCGTAGTGTAGTTACAGCCTTAGACTAAGCATATCCTAGAAGCTGTTGCCAATATAGCAGCAATGTTGGGTGGGTTTTGATTTTTTGTTTTTAAATAGCATTTCTATACTGGCAAAAAGCCCAGTGTAGATGCAGCTTATACTGGCAAAAAAGTGCTTTGTCCATATTGCTTATTTAATTTGGGGAGCTGATACCAACTACAAAAAAAAAAAAAAAAAAAAAACGGGCCGGTTTGTTTACCTGGTGCATCCGCAGGTTCGGCCGATCGCGGCTCCCACTGGCCGCGGTTCGCCGCTCCAGGCCAATGGGGGGCTGCAGGAAGCGGTACAGGATGAGGGATGCGACAAGTAAACAAACCGGCCCAGCCCGCCAGGAGGCTTACCCTGGTGGGCCGTGTGCCGAAGGTTGCCGATCCCTGCCCTATCCCCTTCTCTTCCCTGTCCCATGCCCCTTCCCCACCACTCCATCTCCTCCCTATCCCTGGGATAGGGGAAACGGGGGCCCAGCATGCGGTCCCCTTGGCAGCAGCTGGTGCTCCCCTGTTAAGCAGACCCATCAAACCCTCACCCTGACAAGTCCCACCTCCCCTGCATCTGTACCACCCTGACGAGCCCCCCCAAGACACCCTCCCCACTGAGCCCCAACCACCTACACCCCCACCCAAATGAACCCTGTAGATAAATCTCTGTATTAAGCATCTTCACATAACTTTCATATGACTTTGTATTATGCCTCTTCATATAACCCTGTATTAAGCTATTTTCATACAACTTTGTATCAAGTCCTTTGATATAGGAATTTTGTATCAGATCCCTCTGTAGAAAAACTTATAGAAAACTTCCTCTCAGAATTTGGGGAGCTATTTGAGGTTGTAGGTCTGGGTCCACCCTTTGACTAACTGTGGTGCTTGATCATTCTTTCTTGGAGTAGTTGACTCAGGTTCAAAGAAGAAAATGAAAACTAACAAGCCGAAATAAATTGGCATATTTTAAAAATGCTGTATATTTTATATTAGAGTTAGAGCAACTCTCACTTCCTGCTCTTAAACAGGAGCTGGCCGGACTATTCTGGAGCCTCTGAGGGCCCAAGGTTGTTTGCTCTCTATATAGCAGCACCCTGGAGCCAGCCTTCCAAGATACCTCAGAGCACCAAAAATTGTAAAAGCTAAAAGAATTTCCCACGATTCATGGTGGAGGCATGAGATCAAAAAACAATGGGATCTAGTGATGCTTCAAAGAAACAGAACTACGGGTAAGTAATTTTCTCTTTGCAGTTTGGGTTAACAACCCTAAGTCAGGAATGATCAAGCAAAAATGTTAACTCTGTCATCTGTCATGTGTAATATTTGTTTTTCTGGTTTCTATGTGTGTGTTTCTTGTTAAACTTGTATCTTTAATTTATTACTGTTTTTTATAAATCAGATGTGCAGTGGGGGGAATGAGTTAATGTTGCATTAGGAAACTTAACTTTTTTGCATTTCCTGACTTTCTGTGATTAAAATAGCTTTAAAGATTGTCAATTTAATGTGCTGGAAACTGACAGATTTAGTAGTAACAATGCATTAGATTATTAAAAGTGAGAAATTAAAAAATCAAATGTTTCCACTGTTTATGCTGTTTCATTTACTATTTGCATTTCTTCTATTAGAGACAGATTTATTTTTCAGGCTTTTAGTGATATACTGATAAACATTCTTCCAGTTCCAAAAGTCTAAGAACTTCTAAAACGGAATGGAAGACGCTCATGGAAACGCTTCTATTGACTTAAGTTTTATAACCTTTTTTTTTTTTTTTTTTTTTTACAAAATTTAATCTTTGGCCAAAATTGAAGTTGACAATGTCCCTTTTAATGTAGTTTTTACAATTGATTTATCTGTCCCTTTAATTTTACACCATCTCAGTAAAGCAAAGGTCCCCAAATTTTGAGGGTCGCACACACACCCTTTCCCCGACCCTGTCTATATGGGAGTGGGGCTGTGGCTCTGGGGCCGGGGCACAGACAGAGGAAAAGGAGCTGAGGCTGGGGCAGGGAGCGGGGCCGCAGCCAGGAGCAGGGCCACAGCTGGGCTGTGGTGGGGGGCCTACAACCAGGCGTGGCTCTGCCCCCGGCCTCACCACCAGCCTCTGCCTTGGGCTGGGGGCTGATGCGGGGCCATAAGTGCAGCTGCACCAAGCTGGGGACGTGGTTGGGGGTGGGACCGAAGCAGAGCTGGAGGTGGGGAGGGCCTGGGTGGAGCTCCTTCCCTTCCCTCCATGGACATGCCCCCACCCCCTGACATTCTGCCATGCCCCCCTAGGATGGTGTGCCCCACAGTTTGGAGACCTCTGCAATTAAGACAGAAATAAGGGCAAGTTGTTAAAAGTAACTCCAAAACATAACCCTGAAATGCAGTGTGTGTTTCTTCTCCACTTCGTGTCTTTCCTGTGTGACGTCTTTTACACAACTTAATGTCACCATGAAATAAAATTCTGGGCTGCATAAAACGCAGTATAAAAGTGTGGTGTTAAGCAGCTTATGTGTGCAGTCATTTAAAAAAACAAACAAACCAAACCCATGAAACTTGAGACTATTTTGCCCAATGTATTTGCCTTTTATCAATTTTATTGCAATCCCACCACATTGCTTTATAATCACCTTAATTTTCTTCCTACCACTGAAGAAATATCGATGACTTAAGATACAACTTTTCTGCTCATGGATCTAAACCCCTGAGATATGTAGCTATACAGATCTATCACCTGACCCCATGTAGACTGCGGATTATCTCTGCCAATGGGAGAACACCTCTTGCTGACCCCTGAGCTAAGGTATTAGACCATGTCTTAGCAGGCAAAGTATATACTTTTCAATCATGTTAGCTTGAGCCATTTATTTTAACAAAATTGGAAAGCTTGTTTAAGGCCTTATATAGACTAGGATTTAAGATATAATGCCAACGCTTGTTAGCAAACACATTTGAGAAGTCCAGTCAAGGCACAGTATCTTTCCGATGTGTTAAAGTGGTCAAGTTTAAAGCCTAGGCCTCCAGACCACGCACAAAAGTACAACACCAAGACCAGAGCTGATATTCTCAAAATAAAAACTTTTTTTGGAAGGGGGGGTGGGAGGGAGGGAGGAGAGATTAAAAACATCTCTTCAGTCTATTGTATACATGATGAAACAGCAAAAAACAAAAACAAAGTTGACCTGGTAAAAGGAAAATTATGGTTTTGTGTACCCATTTGTGGGGGTGCTACTTTATGATGTCTGAGGGAAGGCCCACAAGGAAGCATTTTATCCTGCTTGTTTTTTATGTCATGTGTAGGCCCTTCTCCTCTGCTGGCAGTCTCCTTGGAGAACATGGTGGTAGATTGGGAACTTCCTTAGCCCTTAATTTAAAGTGTGTGTATGTGTAATGGGCAGAGGGTCTTGTACCTTTTGTCTTTTTTCCAGCTGTCTTGTTGGTTGAGTTTAATAGTTTTTGTTAATACCTAGTTGAATAAAAATAATTTCCTCTCTTAATCAGGCTTCACTTGCTTGGTTGCTATGATGGACTGACAATTTCCTGCAATATCCTGAATGAACTTGATTGAATTAAGTTAAATTTTTTTAGTTCATTGCATTAAAAATGCAGTTGTGTATGTGTTGTGGAGTTGTATGTATTTCCTTGGGAAGGGTAAATATGAGAACAGTGGTGGATGATTGGGCAAATTCACTCCTGCTATATACATATACTACTACTGGGGGAATTCTGTGCCAAAAAATAAATTCTGTGCACAATATTTTAAAATTCTGCATATTTTATTTGTCAAAATAACACAATATAAGTATGCCAATTTCAATTATTTTGGTAATTTATTTCAAAATACCTATCAGCAAGTATGTCTGTAACAATACACAAAAACAATCCAGGAATTTTTTTTTTTTTTTTACACAAATAGATTCCTTATTAGGCATATTAATACAGAACTTTGAGTAATTAATTTAAACTGCAATACAGAAACTTATTTCCCACACCCTTAATAAGCTGTGCAAAGGCATAGAGGAGTCAGGGGTAATGGGGAGAGAGAGGGAAGGTGCCAGAGAGTGAACCTGGAGGGCTGTTGGGTGTGGGTGGGAGAAGTATGGAACAGGGTTTTGGGGAGGTGGATTGTTAGGGAGTTGGGGAGCCTCCTCTCAGCAGATCCTAGCTGACCATTAGCCTTTCACATTCAGTCAGACGCATCTGCCCCTTGTCCCCATGTGTCCCTGCAGCCCTCCTCCTATGCAGCCCCTGGCTCAATGCTGTCACCCCACTAGCTCATGAGCCTGCACCCGTTTGCCCCGCCACTAGCCCTTCTGAACCCTAGCCTGTGACAGCCCCCAGCAGCCCCATGTGCCTGCTCTGTCCATCCCGTGCCTCTTCACCTGTGAGGAACGCAGCTTCTTCCCCCTCCCTCTCCACTGACTAGTTGCCCTCTCTTCTGGTGCCACAGCAGCCCCTGGTGGGCGAAAGGTGTAACTGCACCACCTCTCCTGCAGAATCTCTATTCTGTGGAGAGAAGAAAATCTTTTGGGCACATGAGTTCTGCACTTGCGCAATGGTGCAAGATTCCCTTAGGAGTAATATACTAGTTCAGACTGGATTCTTTGGGATCCAACAAACAAAGGTTTTTTGGATAAGTAGCTTGGTTTTAATACTAGCTCAGTGCTTTCTTCCTAATCCAGCAAATGGACAGGACCCCTGGTCCCTGGAAGATCCCAATCCTTGGGGTAGGGTTAAGGACTCGGCCTGCCAGAATCCATGTCAGGGTTAGTCCTAGTAAGCTTTATGAGCATGCATGTAGATTCTTTTTATTCCCCCCCCCCCCCCCCGCAATGCTTTTTACCTTAAAGTTTGCATAGGAAGTGCTGCGTGGTAACTTATAACTGTTGACAGTCACTTTTATCAGTATCTGAAGAGACAGTAAGCACACCTGTTTAGGAGACTGTCTTTACTGGAAAATACACAGTGAAGGGAGGGAAATATTCAGCCTGGACATACCTTGGTCAGAAGGGAGTGAGACCCATTATAGGTCTCTACCGGAAAGAGGCAAGAGCTGGAAGCCTGAGATTGGGTGGCCTTTTTAGATCACTTAGAGGAAATACAGGTACAGTTGTCCTGAACTGTGATAGTTGCTGTAATGTTAAAATGCTCATACGGTTGTCCATAGTTTTCCAGGAAAAAAACAGGGTGGACCAGCTCTTAATTTTTAATATAGTGGGAAAACACTTTTTAAGAAAAAACTTTCCTGACCACCTTTTGCAGGCAACCTCTATTTCCTCCTGGCAGTCTTAGGTTTACAGCCTATTACTGTGTTCATCTTCTAATCTATATGTATGTGTTAAAACGTGCCTTTATGCCCTCACCACAGCTATTTCACTTCCTTTTCCTGTAACCCCCAGTCCCAGCTTTCCAGAGTCCAGTATGTGCAATATTCAACTACATCAACTTGATTTTTCCACTTGTATCAAGATCAAGCTTAAAAACTCCTCTAGTTCTCAACAACTCCCATAGAGTCTTCCCATCTTGCTTGTGCTCATCTGCCCTCTGGACCAGCCTTTATGTAGGAAGTTTTAACAGGTTTACAAATCGTTACCACCTAAGTGTCAGAAGAAAACAGTAAAGCTAATGTGTTTACTGGCTTGTGTGGCACAAGATTTACTTGCATGTCTCACTGGTGTCTTGTTTTATATGCTTTAACTTTTTAGTCAATTTTTAAAAGTGGATAGATTAGATTGAATGTAATAATTGTTACACGTAGGCATACAAAGTTGAGACTGTAGTGCTGTATAAGCCTGTTAGCTATTCAATAGGAATATTCACAGACAGGAAAAACAAGAAACTAAGTTGTCAGCTGTTGGAAACAGCTTAATCGCTTAAAATTCCGAAACTTATTTTATATTGGGCAGTTGAAGTAGCTTCTAAAACTAGCTGTGACCGGGGTTGCCAGCGCATTGTGCGTAGGGGCCCCACCTACTCTTTCCCGGCGTTTCTGAATGTTTGTGTTTTGCTGACTGCCCAGCGAGTTCGGTTGATCACATGAGGTTAATATGCCTGGGTGGCTCCGTGGGCCGGGGGAGGGAAGGCAGCACGCAGGAGCTGCCGTCTGCCTTCTCCGCCGCCTCCTTTTTCAGTGCGCCCAGGCTGGTGCTAGGAGGAGCTCGAACAGAGCAGGGAGACAACCGACCTTTTGGCAGCAAATGGCTTTTCCACAGGAGACAACGCACGGGACTCAGGAGTTCTCCTTTCTGCCTGTTACTCTGGCTTTGCAGCTCCCTCTCTTCGGCCCGGCTGGGGCTGCGCAGAGCTGGTGGCAGCGTGTCCGTAGCCAGATCCTTGTCATGGGCGCCCCGTAGCTCAGCAGCCGAGGGAAGGAAAGGAAAGGCGTCTGCAGCAGCAGCAGAGCTTCCTTTGCTGGGCAGCAGCCGGAAGAGTTTGGGAACCATTTTAGGGAGACTTTCTGAAGATTCTTGTATGTGTGACAGGTCCTAAACTGGAACAGATCGGACAAAGCTGGTTCCTTCTCCCTCATATCCCGCTGTGGATTATTAAAGAAACTTCACTTGTGGGGGAGTTTGGCTAGGTTTCCGCCTACGGCGCTGGAGGTTTTAGTGCCCCGTTTGGGTGATTCCCTCGCATGAAAGGAGCGCCTCTCTGGTATCGTTCCAGGTCTCTGTCCTCAAGCCTCATGTTACCAGGAGGGGCCTCTGTTATGAGTTGTTTTTGTTTCTATGGGGAAACGTAATGAGCTGTTCCACTCCTCATGACGGGGAAATCTGCCTTGAGCTTTCTGTATTCGTGGAAGGGGGGAGTCCTGTTTACATCATGTTTGCCAGGAAGTAAAACCAGCAAGAGAAAAGGTATTTTTTAAACCTTCTGTGCTACAAACTTATTAGGTGCACCATGTTAAGGCTGCCATCTGGGATTTGAGAATCTCCAGTAGGTTCAGGCATTGCAAAAAAATAATTTTCCTGCTCTGCAGTTTTGGGAATAACTTTAGGTTTGTTTTTCCAACAGGTTGATACACTGGTTCAGCTTTTGGTTCAATGATGAAACATTTTTTCTTGATGCAGAATTTAATAATCTTAAAAGTATATTTTCCCCCTTTTCTGTACTTCAGTTTCTTTCTATTTAAACCTTGTAAAATGTTTTAAGATGCATTTTTATGTTAAACCATATGCAATAATATTTTTGGTGACTCACTGAGTACCTTAGTTTCTCAGTGTTGCTTAGAGACCAGCTCCCGACCCCCACAGTGAGAAAGGACTGGTGTGGGATCGTATGTATGGGATAGCACCCAAAATAGCAAGTGTTGCATATATTTTCACCTGACACCAGTTTGCTATTCTGACAGTTGTATTAAGGTTTCTGTAACTGCAAAAGAAGCTTTAAACAATTTTTTCAATTTTCTGTACATAACTTTTGACTGTTTTCCAGTTATCTGTTCACTTGCTTTTGGTGGAGAAAATGTAGTAGATTAGCATAAAATATAGGTATGACCAAAAATGTATGCTTTAAAGAGTAAGCTTATGAAAATGAACTTCTCTTGTTTCTCCATTATTTTGTATTACTACTGTTTTCTGCTTTTTCCATGGTGATGAGGGTGGAGAAAAGAAGGGGCTTTGGACAGCTTTTGGCTTCAACAGCTGGGACATGGGGCAATAGTCTGCGTGCACGGGCCAATCCTTAATCAGCCTGTTACTCTAGCTGGCTCTATGAAGGGCAGTTGGCTGTTTGAAAGGCCATATTTGTTCTGATGGATGTCATCTTGTTCTGAGATGGTGATTAAAATCATGGGTGGTGAGTGTGTGATGGGGAATCTGCCTGTTAAAACTTACCAATTCCATTTGATTTGATGAACTCTAATTGTAACTTGAAGAGTGGGCTGGAACCCCCATTATGTATCAGAACTTTGTGTCCTGTGCTGAGAACCAGTTTGAACTGATATATGCTAGCCCAGGGGTCCTCAAACTGGGGGTCGGGGTCACGAGGTTATTACATGGGGGGTCATGAGCTGTCAGCCTCCACTCCAAACCCCACATTGCCATCACCATTTATAATGGGGCTAAATATACCTCCTACCTCGATATAACACTGTCCTCGGGAGTCAAAAAATCTTACTGTGTTATAGGTGAAACCGCAATATATTGAACTTGCTTTGATCCACTGGAGTGCACAGCCCCACCCCCCCAGAGCACTGCTTTACTGCGTTATATCCAAATTCGTGTTATATCGGGTTGCGTTATATCTGGGTAGAGGTGTATATAAAAAGGTGGTTTTTAATTCATAAGGGGGGGTGGGGGTGTCGCACTCAGAGGCTGGCTGTGTGAAAGGGGTCACCAGTACAAAAGTTTGAGAACCACTGTGCTGGCCTGTTTGGAGGTGTTTTCACACTTTTTGCAGGTCTAATAAAGAAAGCATAATCTAGACTGCTCCTAATGATTTATGGAATTGCTAATGATTTTTATCCACTGCTCACCCCTAAGAAACAATGGTGTTCTGCACATGAACTCAGCATGGGGCCCTACACTGGGGCTCATGACTGAGACTGGGTTTATGAGAAGGGGTTGTGTGTGTGTGGAGACAAACCAACAGGAGCAGCAAGAGCCTCTTGCTGTAGGAAGACAAGGAAATCTCCATCTAGCCTGAACTTGGACAGACCATGACGCAAGATTCCTAGGACTGGTGAGGAAACTGAGAGAGGACAGACCTTTGTTGTTTTTTCTATAGATCTAACGTTCACTTTTTTAAAAGCAGAAGAGTTAATGCAGGGATAGGCAACTTATGGCATGTGTGCCGAAGGCAGCACGCAAGCTGATTTTCAGTGGCACTCACACTGCCTGGGTCCTGGCCACCAGTTCGGGGGGGCTCTGCATTTTAATTTAATTTTAAATGAAGCTTCTTAAACATTTTAAAAACCTTACTTACTTTACATACAACAATAGTTTAGTTATATATTATAGACTTACAGAAAGAGACCTTCTAAAAACATTAAAATGTATTACTGGCACGTGAAACCTTAAATTAGAGTGAATAAATGAAGACTCGGCACACCACTTCTGAAAGGCTGCCGACCCCTGAGTTAATGTGTGCATTAAGAAGTTCCTTTCCAAACATTGTATGTAGGGCATAACTAGAGACACCAGAGTGCACCCAGCCTGTTGGACTCTGGATGGAATGGATCTAAGCAACTGGGAAGGGAGCTGGAGATCAGGAGGGCCAGGGCTGCGGTTTCAGGGTCTGGGTGGCTGCATTTTGGGGTCTCTATAGCCAAGAGTGTCAGACATGGGTCTGCATCTGAGGAGTGCTCTTGGATGTCCCAGAGATAGGAGTAGTGATTAGGCATTACCTAAACCCTTGGAACTTAGCATCCCATAGGATTTGGCAGTTGGATCCCTTACAACAGACTAGTGTCCATTTAGAGAGAGAGAGGAGGTCTTGCAGGGCTAGACTGGATTGTGACAGATCTTCTCTCTCCCTGTGGCCTCCCCTCATCCCTGCTTCAAACAGGAGTGCCTCATAATAGGAAAGCAGCAGTCCAGTTATGCAAGTATTGCTGTCAGGTAGCCACAGGAATCAATTTAGGGCCTTAGTGGCCCGATAAAAACCTGGAGGACTATAATGGTAGAATCTAGTTTGGCTCAATCTATCTTCTGTAACTGGGGAACCAGTCATGGATTGCAGACAGTCCTATACCTCAACACACTAGCAGCATAATCTGGCATATTAAAGTCTTTGGGCTCTAAATAGGTACATGGTCAGGTCTGTGCCTATGGGACTCAAACAGCACAAGGGTTTTGAATGCTGTGTTCTAGGCTGATACAATGCTGATACAATGCATCACTGCAAGTTTCATGTGAACCTTGTAAAATAAATGGGGAACAAAGGACTGGTCTCATGAAAAAATGTTCCAAGCTCTAGCTTGGGCAGAGATGCTTTTTAGGAGGGAATTGGAATGTCCTGTCACAGTGGAAATGACCCATAAATAAATGATTACTTTGAAATGAACTAGTCCTGAGATGCGCACCCATAGGAATCACCTGATTCCCTGTTCTGTACTGATGGTGTGCATCTAGAAAAAATAGGTGCCTATATGATCGATCTGGATCTCTGGTCCCAGGTGGGAGCAATTCCACAGCTGTGGGTGGGTATGGTGATAAATTAGATGCTCACTGCTTTTTATTGTAGATATCCCTTTCTAAAAGTAAAAGTGGGAAAGGGGATAAGGTCTGGCTCTTGGGCAGGGTTGGGAGAGGCAGGGAGAACTGACCCTGGAAGGGGAGGCACTTCAAGTAGTTGACAGTTTATGGTGGAGTGGGGCCCAGTGGTTAGATGGTGATTCTCGTATTCTTTTCCCCTTCCCTTCTGGAGACACAGGAGACTAGGCAAGGCTAGTTTTTTCACAAACACTATTGGCTACTTCCATATGTATGCATGTGTCTTATAATTTAGAGTTGCAATCTGTTGACTCTTCGATATGCGTTGTTTTGTCGTCCTCATGTTTCTAGTAGCTATCCTCAGAGACCTGAAACACCTTCATAACTGAATAGCTAAAAAATTTAAGAAAAACGTGCAACTAAAATGTGTGTGATAACCCCGAAGAAAAAATTTAAAAGTCAAATTAATTAAAATATTTTTTGTTTGGTAAACAAAATATGGAAACTGTCTCACAGATTAAAGGCGTTCTTGCTTTCCTGGCTAAACAATCTCTTCTGAATATGTAGGGAAGTGTATCTTTTACTGACACATCTGCTGAATATTTTAGTTTTTCTTGCGGGGGGAACTATAGTTTGTCTTCCCAAATGTCTATCCACTAGGGTTGTATTTTCTGAACTGAAAAAGTGTAGCAAAATGGCAACTTTCACTGAACATGACATTTAATATACAATTCTTTTAAGTTGCCACAAGTGTTTCAGTGTATACCTCAAGAAAGAAACAAACTTCCAGTCAGACTTCAGTTTGTTGGATATTTTTTCTTACTAATAATAGTTTGGCAAATACAGCAAAAGAACCTCTTCGCTTTCTGAATGACTTTCCACCTCAGCCTACTGAAACAACCTGCCCTAAAGACCAGAACATTCTAAACAGCGGGGGGATAAAGGGGGCTAGCTAAGACCCTCTTTTGAGAAAAGAGTATTGTTTTCTTTGAGAAAGTAGTCTCCTTTCACCTTCGCATCAAGGAGAGGAGGAAAAAAGAAAATCTAAAGAGCTAAATGGTCTGGCCTTTGGCTCATTTTCCAGCCAATGCCTCACTCCCACCTACATACTCATATCTCAACATCAGGATTTTTCTACACATGTCCAGTAAGCAGAGTAAATGGCAGAAAGTTTGAATAGCAAGGTGTTTTTTTTTTTTTTTTTTTTTTGAGACTTAGCTTTTCAAAGCAAATGGCTAGTTTCATGTTTGCTAAATCTGAGGACTTTGAAAATATAGCCTTACTGTCATTAGTAGGATGGTTCTTATAGAAGCATGCTTATGGTTAGAACCCTTTATTTTCTTGTCATCTAGGGTGTGATATAGTCACTTGTTCTATATATCCAATATACACACCAAACTTTTTCTTCAGGAGTGCCATTACTTTCTCTCTCTCTCTCTCTCTCTCTCTCTCTCTCCAAGCAGACAGACATCCACTCTCAATCTGAAATTAGAAAATTTAACAGAATTTCTGTTCCTTGATCTCAACTTTGTAAAGTTGGCCAGCATGCAAGTATTTTACATCCTTTCCAGCTTCACTCACATGCACTATAGCCACACTCTTCACATTTAATGAGTATCATGTTTGTTTGTGAAATATACAATGTATTAAATGCTAGGTCTGATTTTTTTTCTCAAATAAAAAATTGTTAAATCAACAATTACATAGAAGACTCAGTTATGGAGATACAGGTGTACTGACACATTCTCTTGTATACTAACTCTGTTTTTCCTTCATTACAGAAATGAGCCGTCAGACTGCTACAGCACTACCTACAGGTACTTCAAAGTGTACACCATCACAGAGGGTGCCTGCTCTGACTGGCACTACAGCTTCCAACAATGACTTGGCAAGTCTTTTTGAGTGTCCTGTGTGTTTTGACTATGTGCTGCCACCTATTCTTCAGTGTCAGAGTGGCCATCTTGTTTGTAGCAACTGTCGCCCCAAGCTTACATGCTGTCCAACTTGCCGAGGCCCACTGGGTTCCATTCGTAACTTGGCTATGGAAAAAGTTGCCAATTCTGTACTGTTCCCATGTAAATACGCCTCTTCTGGATGTGAGATAACTTTGCCACACACAGAAAAAGCAGACCATGAAGAGCTGTGTGAGTTTAGGCCTTATTCATGTCCATGTCCTGGTGCTTCATGTAAATGGCAAGGTTCGCTGGATGCTGTAATGCCACATTTGATGCATCAGCATAAGTCAATAACAACACTACAGGGAGAAGATATAGTTTTCCTTGCTACAGACATTAATCTTCCTGGTGCTGTTGACTGGGTTATGATGCAGTCTTGTTTTGGCTTTCATTTCATGTTAGTGTTGGAGAAACAGGAAAAATATGATGGTCACCAGCAGTTCTTTGCTATTGTACAGCTGATAGGAACACGCAAGCAAGCCGAAAATTTTGCTTATCGACTTGAGCTTAATGGTCATAGGCGGCGATTGACTTGGGAAGCAACTCCTCGATCTATTCATGAGGGAATTGCAACAGCCATTATGAATAGTGACTGTCTAGTCTTTGACACCAGCATTGCACAGCTCTTTGCAGAAAATGGCAATTTAGGCATCAATGTAACTATTTCAATGTGTTGAAATGGCAAGCAAACATTTTCAGGCCAGTGTTTAAAACAGTTGCATTTAATTTCGCAGAAACTAGGGTAACCATCTTTGACTGCCAAACACAAACTATTTGGTAGAGGGAGGCTAGACGTATATGAAGGTAAATAAAAGGAAAGGCTGTTAAATTGCAGGAAGCAGTTGCATGTAGTAACACTAATATATTTAAAATAAGTCAACAGTAAACCACTGAAAATATATATACACCCAAAATGGGCATCTTTTGTATTAAGATTTGATTCTACAGGAAATGTTGTAAAATAGTTCTAAAAACTTGTTTGTAGATTGATTGTACTGTTGAAAAGGATACTGTTGTTTGTTTATTTTTTCCTTTGACTGACAAGCCATGTTGAGCAGTCTGGTCTCTTGCCGCTGCTTTTTCCCCTTAAGTCACTACATAGTATTGCTGCTGTTTGTGTATATTTTTTGTGTATTTGCTAATTTTTATTAACTTCTAGTTTTTCATTAAATAAATGACTTTCTTTTCTGTAATTCAGGTTTTCCTCCTTTTTGTACCTTTTAAAAATTAATTGCAGGTGTCATCTTTTGATATGCATAATTGCTTATGGTAAAACTTATACTTCTGTACATTTGGTAAATTAGTCTTTCCCAGTAGTCCATTCATTGGTGATACTGTTCTTAATTCAGCTATTTTGTGAATGTATTCAACTCTAAAGAAGCAATTACATTGGAAGAATTATCAGAAAAACGGCTCCTTTAAAACAGGCCTAGATGATGATGTACTTTGTTATACCTTCAAACAGAAGTGAGGAGTTATTGGTTAACATCCTAATTAAAAAAACTGAAAATGCAGGCACACTTTAAAAATTTAGAAACTTCAGACACAAACTCATGCTTGTATTTTGGTTTTGCAGTACAAGGCATTGTCTTATGCAGTATTTGTAACTATAAAAACAGACCATTTAAAAAAAAAAAAGGCAGTCTCAGAAAACGATGTTTTTGGTCTTTTATAATTTTGTCATTAAAAGAATACCTGGCAAATGAAAAACTCTTGTTTTTTGCTTTAGCACAATATTTGACTAATTTAATATTTTAACTCAACTTTGCTTGTTCTGGTATCCTTTGTCTGATTGTTACTAGAGAGAACCAACTTTATTTTCCTTAGTCATACTAATCTTGTATGTCATCCTACCATGTTAGTGATACGATGAACAGTATACATCAAAAGGTCCATGCAATTCTCGTGCATTTAAAGGCATAAGTGGTATATTGGGGTCTTTTGCAGGTTGCTCGCAAGTTTGAGAAATTCACCTTGAATGTATGTCCGTATACAGCACTGAGATGGCTAATGTAAAAAAGAAATAATGTAAAAGAGAACTATTACATTTCAAACTACTTTAAAAGTATCTCTTTGCCAAACTTGCTGTTGGGAGGAGTAGAATGAATATTAGCTACTTTTTGTATAACATTAAAATATAATTTATTTACTATATATTGTCTAACTTTCTTGTCAGAAACTGATCTATGTTAAGACAACTCATTGAATTATTTTTGGTGCAGTGATTACACATTTTAGCCAGATGGGGTAAGTAGTCATACAGGTAAGGAATGTGAACCAGTATAGACTTTTACAGACAGGCCAATGCAGAAATAGTTAATTTTATATAGTTACAGAAGTAAACTTCAGAAACTTTTTTTTTTTAAATTGTGATGTTGCACTGTTCAAGAGGATAAAAACTTAAAGAAATTTCTTAATCTACTGTTACACTTTGATCTCTAGTTGAATACTTATTGTGGCAATTTTCTAAATGCAGCCTATTTAATCGTACCTACATTTACCCCGATTTTGTTTTTGCTATACCATGAGATGTTTGGCTACAGCAGTTACAACCTAGTGGCTGGTAGGTTTGAAATTAAGACTTTTTTTATTCAAATTTGTTTCTCATTATTGAAACTTACATTTCAATTCTAATTCTTTCAGAGGCTGTTGATAAATAGTGTGGATTACTTTTACATCCAGACTTTGGTTTGAGTAGTAGATTTGAGGCTTGCCTAAAATGAATTAGTAGGATGTTTTTATTTTCTGTGTTTTAAGATACGGACACTTCCTTAGATAGTAAAAGTTCTATGTGATGATATGGCTGGAACTGAGGAGATGATCGTTGTATGTTTGGTTGATTCTAATACCATCTCAGATCTTGTAACAGAATCTATAAAAGCTTTTGTTTAAAGTTAGTGGAAGTCTCTTTACTTGGTGAGTCAAAACTATGATTTTTAAATATTCCTGAGCTATGTAATAAAATGTCATTTATTTTTAAAGTTGCCCAAATACAACATTCAACAACCAGCTACCACATTTTACCAATCTGGAAACTGCAGTACTCCTCTGATCACAGTAGTTTAGGAGAGGCAGCAGCAGTGAATGCTTCCACATACCACCTAACCAGTCTCCCTTAGCCAGGTGTTTGAAGTAAAAAGGAGGACAGCTACATTTTACACTCCTGTTTAGGTGTTGGTTGCTGCAAACTACACCCACTTAGACTCCTTTACACACAAGATACTGTAATTACAGAAATGTCACCCTTGCTTTGAGACTTTTAGGGATATTTATTTAAATAAACAGGAATCAGAGCATTTGCTTGGACCAAAGGTGCGAAGCCAAATACACATGGGGTGAGGTGCAGAGTAGCACCTTGAATGCTTGTAATGCATGCTACAGGAGCTGGGACCTCTCTTTCCTTCTATGGCCAAAGATCATTGCAACCCCTACCCTGGGAGAAATGACAACAGGAAATTTCTACAGCTGAGTTACTTTGGCTGGGGCTGGTCCCTGTCCTGGTCATGTTCCCCATCCCCCTGGACTGTGTAGTGGGGGTCTGAGAGGAGGGAAGCTGTGATGATTGTCAGTGGGGTTTGGGAAGCTGGATTCACTGCTCAAGCCACTGACTGCATGTTGTGCTCCAACTGCCCCAGGTAGACCCTACTGGCATACTCTAGGTACCTGAAGCATGTTAATGTAGTCCAGCAGGTTCCACTCAGGGTGGTTAGAGCACAACACCCAGCCTGGGGCTTGGATGGTGAATCCAGCAGTGCCCCAACCAATTCAAAGTCACCCCAGCATGCCTCTTATCAGAGCTCGCTATGCAGCCTATGTATGAGAACACCCTCTCACCTGTGGCACTATGTGCTGTGTTCATCAGACCTGAGTAGTGGTGAATAGTACATATGCTCCAGCTTGCAAACTTCATACATTTAATCCTAATTTCTTCATTACAGGTTGAGGAGGAAGGATTACAAAAAAATAGGGTTGGCATCTCTGTGGTGCAAGTATGAATGAGTCTTAGATTCACCTCAGAATTTCAGGCAAGGGTGTAGTTTTGCTTTGGGAGGAAATCGTAACATTTAAATACATATACAAGACAAATTTCAATGTCCTAGATGCAATTGTGTTTTGGGTTTAGTTAATAGAACTTTAGAAATGCTACCACAATAGTTTGAAAATAGGGCCAAGCTTCAGAGAATAATGTATATAAAATAGAATACACCACTGTCCACCAAAAAGCATAACCTGATGGGAAACTAAAGAGAGGTTCATCTGCATTTTTCTGGCACAATAATTTAACTTCCTTGCACTAAAGATAGGGTTGCTTTAGAAGAGTATGTCAGCATAAGTGTAGTACTTTCATAAAATGATTGCTGCTTGTTGTACTTTTAATAGGTAAACAGGACATGGGGTCTTAAAGGCTTAATATTAACTTGCCTCTACAATGATTTACGCTTTGGGACAGTTCAGAATTGAGTACAATTTAAGATAGACTTGAAAGGTGAGCTTGTCCCCACAGACAGTTGCTCATATCAATGGGCAATTTTAAAAGATGTTACATTAACTGTAAACACAATGGTGCTTTTAGACTTTGTCCCCCCTGACATTTAATGTCATTCATCAGATTGAGAATGGTTAAAATATGCTCATGAAAGACAATTTGTGTTTTTACTGTTATGCAGTAAGACATTAGTGACCTATATTAAAGATGTTGTAGTAGCACCCACCAGATTGAAAAATAGTGGTATTTAAAATGCCTAGGAATTTTATATTAGTAGTGACTATTTTTACATTAGAAAAGTTTACTCAATTATCTTTATTTAAAATAATGAAAGGAAGATTCTTCTTTATATTTAATATACTTAGAGAGAAAACTGTCAAACAATTCTATCCTTAATCCAAATACCTGTTTTTATGTGTTTTACTACCATTAATAAAAACAACCACTAGGTGCATAGGCTTTGGGGAGGCAAATGTGAACGTTAACATTCAATGTTTCTCTGTGCAGACATTCCTTGCATGTATTTGGTTATTTAAGATGTTAAAAGTTATTGTTTGCAGTATGCATAGTGATAGTCTGTTATATAGAGTTGCCCATAACATTCCTATAACTGAAACTACTATAATTCAAAGTATGTTATCCAGATTATACAGAACTGTATTATGAATTAATTAATTAACTTTTCAAAGCTATTCTGAATAAAATTAATTGCTTCACACTGTGAGGGGCCACCTACTTAGGAAAATTATTGGTTTGTGGGCAGAGGCAAGAACAGCAACTGCATTTTTGCAGCTTTCCAAGCCTGGTTATCTCGTAGTCAAAGTAGAAGGTTCTCAAAATGGAACTAGATAGCTGACACGCCACACTACTAATAGCCACCATTTGAGTATCAATTACAACTTACATTCATCAAATACCACCTCAGTGCAATGAAGTTGTGACTTTGGAAGGCCTTTACTGTTTGTGTCAAGAATAGGAGTCACGTGATAGTAAGAAAGCATGAACAGCTGAATGCAATAAATAAAATAGTGTTCTTAATGCAGAAAAGTGTACAAGCAAAGGTGGTGGTATGCATAACCTCAATTTATTCACCTATTTAGATATTAAAAGCTATGATTAATAGCAAAAAATTTTTAAACAAACACTAAAGGACTTACTGTATATACTTGATCGTAAACGTGTTCATTTATAAGCCGACCCCCCTGATGGATAAGTAAAAATGGAAAATTTCTATGACCTGTTCATAAACCAACCGTATAATTCAGGGGTCAGCAAACTTTGGCTCCCGGGCCGTCAGGATAAGTCACTGGCAGGCCCAGATGGTTTGTTTACCTCAAGTGTCTGCAGGCATGGAGGTAAGGCTAGGATAGCAACTGGTAGGGAGATTTGGGGGGGGGGGAAGCTGTGGGTCAGGGGTGTAACCCCCCCCACTCTCCCCATCCCACCCCACCTTATCTGGGGAGGACTAGTCTCTGGCCTGGCTGGAGCTGCTCCAGTGGGCCAGACCGGGTAGGACAGCTGTAGTGTGCTCCAGCAGGCTGGGGGGGCGCGCAGCATGGGCAGAAGCAGAGAGACTTGGCCCCACCTCTTCCCTGCTGGCTCTCCTTGCGCCCTCTATTGGGGGGGGGGGAAGGGCTGTGTCCCACCTCTCCCTCACTATACCCCTTCATAAGCCAACCCCCTTCTCTGGTGCTTCCCTTTTTTACTTTAAAGATATACTATTCATAAGCTGATTTTTTTTTTTTTAAAGAAAGTTGGGGGGTGGAGTGCAACTGGTTTTCAACCACCAGTAGCTTTCTAGATCCCAGTCCCCCTCTGCTTATTTCTGAAAAATGCAGTATGTACTTCTACCAAGTTCAATGAAAATGAATGCACTTGCAGTTCAGCATAAACTATGCAAATGTAATTTGTGTACAGAATTTCTGCTGGGCTCTTCTAAATGTAGTTTTACAAATTGAGTGCATCTGTGAAACAAAAGTACAGTTTGCAGAGGGTTGGATCCCCAGGAAAATTGAGTCCTCACGAGGCTCTATAGTGGACAACACCTCAGTGGCCTTGTTGCTATGGAAGCTGATGGAACTCTATATTCCTTTAAACCCTTTCTATATAAATCAACCAGTCACAAAATATATCCATCCCATGCAGAATCTATGTACCCACCTTCTAATGGAAAAAAAATGCCTGTTTAAATAGAAAGCTCCTACAGTGGCTTTTGAGTTCCTGCTGCTCCTCTCAGTACCAGGTAAGGGCTACTGCCTTGTCCCTCCATGTCAAAAAGGAGCAGCTGAGAGTAGGAAGCTTTCAGGTTCCTGCTTGTCCTGTGTAGAGTAGAAGGCTACAAGCGGCAGGACTACTTAGCACTAAAAATGGTAAAGGTGGCAGTTTGTTGGTTTTGTTTAATGGTGTCCATTATTGATGTAGTGATGTCCGCTATTACATGTTTATAATACTTAGCACTTCATATACCTCGACTCTCACTGGAAGAATCTTCTAGCAATTTTTGGCACTTTCCTGCTTTGCAGAGCATTCCAGTGCACTTCTGAGGGCTCCCACATACCAAGGAAATAACTGGAATGATGGACATTCCTGTTCTGGAAGTTTACAGGTAAGGAGAAACTGTCATATTTGTCTTGATGCAATAAACATTTTTAGCCTTGTTTTTTAAGGCTATATTCCAAAGCTTGTATTGGGGGCCCTTGCTTGATATGATCAGGGAAGATGAAGCCTTCTGAAGAAAGGGATTTTATACACCTCTACCCTGATATAACACGAATTCGGATATAACACAGTAAAGCAGTGCTCTGGGGCAGTGGGGCTGCACACGCTGGCGAATCAAAGCAAGTTCGATATAACATGGTTTCACCTAGAACGGTAAGATTTTTTGGCTCCTGAGGACAGTGTTATATTGGGGTAGAGATGTACCTTCTTTAAATATAATTAATGGATCAGTTGTAAGAATGCCACTGAACAACTGTAGGATTAGTCCTATGACCCACAGAAGGCTTAATAGGTCTTCTTACACACTGCATATACAGAAACCAGTTGAAGCAAAATATTTTATAGTGTATGCTTCATTGTGATTTCCCATTATGGTATAGTTACCACCATCCCTTCACAAATTTTTCTATAGCAGACCCCCATTTGTCTTGAAGCCCACACCTTATTACAGTTTTATGAGCAGTGGTGGTATATTTCAAAACTAGTCATTCATTAGTAGAATGAGCTTGCAAGAAGTGGTCAAACCTTTAATCTAATACCAAACTGAAAAATTTAAGTTACAAAAATCAGCATTACTACAAGATTTTAATCTTTCTTCGTGAACTAACATAAGGAAAATAACATTCAGAGACAGAATATAATCATCTTCCCCATAATTTAAAACATCTGTATAGACTGAAGTTGGTAGCTTAAATTTATAGCCATCATATAAGAGGGTGGAAAAATACATGAGGTTAAGAGACTAATATGATTCTTTACGAAGGGTAGAGTGGCAAAGGAAACTAGAATTTGACAATTAAGGGTATGCTTTTTCTATACTCTTGTTCGGAAATGTTTATACTACCACTACTATTTGAATTTTGGAGCTTTAAAACACCAAATCAAAATGTTCCCTTTTTTCATTTGAGCATCCAGCTTTTCCACAAGTGAGACTTAAGGAGTCTTTCTTTGTATAAGCCTGACCTTTGCCTCTCCCTTCTACATTTCCCCCCATGCAAAAAAACCTACCTTTTAAAAAACTCATCTGATTTGTCAAATTTCTCATGACTGCTGCTCTGCCAGAAGAGCATGGTTTTAGAGATTCCAGGAGAGAATGAAGTCAAATACTAAACCGTTAGGAGGAAAAAAATTAAGAATCATCTTTGCATATTTTAAGAATCCTCTTCCAAAACTTCACATTAATTAAGAGGCCATAATTTCCAGGGGGGACTCACCCTACTCTCCATTAGCAGGTACACAATTTTGAACGTGTGAATAGGTATTCGTGCAGGGGTGGGCAAATTTTTTGGCCCAGGGGCCACATTGGGGTATGGAAATTGTATGGCGGACCATGAATGCTCATGAAATTGGGGGTAGGGGTGGAGCCAGAAATGAGTTCAGGGTGTAGAAGGGGGATCAGGGCTGTGGCAGATGTGTGAGGGCTCTGGTGGGGGGTGCAGGGTTTAGGAGGGTGCTCTGCTGTACTGGGTGGCTTTAATAACTTAATCCTTATTTTATTCTTAAAGATAACTCTCAAACATTTATTATACCTTATGACATTCCTGTGAGAGAGAATCATAACTCTATTTTTCAGATGGGAAAATAGGTTCAGATGTTTAATCTGCCCAACTGTCCCGCCATGCAGTGGCAAAGCCAGACTTAGAACCTTATGCGTAATGTGCTAGACGACACTTCTCATGCAGATATCATTTAACCATTAAAATGGGGATAAGACATACTTCACAGAAGTGATTAATCAATATTTGTATGTCTTTTCCAATATGCTATATACTCTCCCACAAGTCTTCACTTTTCCTGACCCGATTTGGTCGCCTATCTTTTTTTCCTGTTGTGAAGGAGTAGTTTTGGTGGCATTCACTGGGTGAATATTTGTGCATTTGACTAACTCTGGTTCATAAAATCTTGTATTTTATTCCACATCTATGAGCACCACCCCCAAACAAACTCCATTTCATTTATCACAAATGTGTGTATTAAATATTTGTGCCGATTAAGGTGAAATGGGTCTTAAGTCAAATTTTAACCACTGTTCCCCCATACCTGAAATTTTACCTATTGGAAAGTTTTAGGGTGAGGTTCACAAATGCATATATCACATCACACATTTCCTAGCTTTTTGCATGTTAACAGTTTGGTCTAGAAACTCTAAATATCATCTGGGTGTGTTAAAAAAATACAGCACTGACCATTAAGATTAGGTGCTTAAAAAGTCCTTGAGCCAAAAACGAACAAAATAGGGAATATAGGACACTGGCAATGGTATTTGAGAACAATGAAGGTGGTTATGGTGACTCATGCTTTACATTTCTTTTAAATGTAACAACTCTGAAATTCTAATATTTTAACAAATGTATTTTTGCAAGATTTTTAGACAAAACATTAATGCACTTCAACTTTTTTTTTTGCTGGGGAAGTAAGTTTTTCAGCTGAGCTATCAGTGAATATTGCTAAGTTCATTTATTTTAATTACATGAAGTTTTATATAACACATCCGTTGCCTAATCACTAGAGCTATCGTCTGTATACAGTAGTAACAAAACTAGAGCATCAGAGACATTAGGATCTAGAGCAAAAGTGTTTAACTGGGTTAGGTGCTTTTTTTGAAAAATATATCCCTAATCTTGGTTTCTGCTTGGGTGTGCACTCTCCTCCATTAATGCCTGACATGCTGCTGATAGAACTGGCATATGTAAAACTTGTTTGGTAAAGTGGCAGGTGCACTTTTCTATTTATTAATAGTCAAGTAGAACTGGGGTTGAGGCCCCACTGAAAGTAAGGCCTTAACTTTTAATAGGTGACACAGCACATCACAGTGAGGCCTCAGTATTTGCCCTCATGTTTTATATCACTGTAGATCAAATTTTTACTATCTGACAGTTGAATGAGTGTTTAATGTTGATGTACAGGATACCTCACCCAATCCGCTTAAAGTTTACTATTCAAGCGCTCAAGTTCAGTCTTGATTGAAAATCCCCCATCGAAAGCTGCATTCAGAACTTCATCCAGGCAGCTTGCCGTAACAAAATTCAAGTCCTGCCGCACATTCACTGCAATCTCTTCAAGGTCTTTTTCATTTCTTTGAGGAATGATAATTCTCTTCAGTCCAGCTCTATGGGCTGCTAGGACTTTGTCCTTAATTCCCCCAACCTATTAAAACCACACAATTTAAAAAGAAAAGTTATTTAGTTATGATGCTTTCAGCAAAGCAGTCACAAGAGGCATTTTGAATTAAATATTAAGTGAACAAGACAGGATTCCAGATGTACATCCATAATTCATCATTCTGAGAGCTTAAACTGCAGGGACATATTTTTAATGGAATGTTTTTCTCCTAAATCACTTTTTAGGAGAAGGTAAATTTGAAAGTGTTGGCAATCATTTTAGCTCCTACGGGTAAGGCAAACGCATTTATTAGTCTTAAACTGCTAGAATGGGAAATATAACATGATTATTGTAAAAGATTTCAGCTACATAGCTGCAAGAATCTCAAACATGAGATCTTACTTATATCCTTGCACCCATCAACATAGGAAAAGCACTTCTAAAAAGGCATCTGTCGTCCTTATGATTCCCATTTTAAGGTAACACAAGGCTGGACTCTGCCCTGCTGGACCCTCCAGTCTCTGGCTCTTCTTTTCTATACATGGTAAAGCACTGTGTATCTTAGTAGCATTAACAATGGAAAGAAAGGCCACTGTTTGTTTCAGGTGTATCTGCCTCCCTCTACAGCTTACTTAGGGCTTGTCTACATGACAAGTTAGTGTGCGCCATGTAGACAAGCCTTTATTTTAAAAATTATCCTTGTTCAAAAGCAAAAAAAAAAACCTGCCAAAAAATGCTTATGCAGTAGCCTCTCTCTATGTTTAATGCAGTTCATGTGCATGTAATCTTAGGAATTTGTATATACAGTTAATGTATGCAATTGTCAGTCTTCCTTCCATAACTGCAAACATAAGGACTTGACAAATAACTTTTCTGAAATGCTCAAAATTTGTTAGTTGAAGTTGTTACTGGAATTAAGAAGCCAGAGCCTCAGCTTCTGTAAATTGCTGTAGTTCTGTTGATGTCAATGAGTTACTTTAACTAACTTATAGCAGTTAAGGATGAGGCATTAAAGAGCATTGCTTGGATACAAATCAATGGGTTTTAACAGGCCATTCTTTGCTTAGGAAAAAGTATTCCAGATGGGAAAGTGAACACAAAAAATGGACTTAGGTCGGCAATCTTATAAATCCTAAACTAATGCAAGTCCTTGAGAAGGAGACGAGAGAGCTTCCTTTTGCTATGATGAAGCAGAGTTAGGAGAGTGTAAAATTAGTATTCTGTATTTTTAATACCAAAATTGAAAACCAAACAATCCTGCTTTTCACACAATAAAAACAGGGTCCAATCTTGCTAACTCTCACTATCTGCCATAAGGCATCCTACTACGTGAAGTCCTTTTGAATTCAATGGGATGCTCATGTGAGTGTCAGCAGGATTCTGGACCCTCAAGAATCAGTTTTCAGAAAGGACAGAGTCATTTCTCAAAAACAGTTAATAGGGGCATGTGTTTGCAGTCTGCACTTAAGAATGACCTGGCCAAAAAAACAGTTATGCTGTGCCTGATGTCTCATGTTATTTAAGGTGCAACAACCCTACTCAATTTGGTAATCTGAATTAAGCCTACTATGATGACATACTACTGCAACCACCCTCTTCTCGAGTGCAAGCCTTAACAAATGCAGTCATATCCACTCAGAATGGTGCTATAAAGATCATTCTCCTAGCCTGTCACATGTCCAACAAACCCAAGTGGCTTGTCTTCACTTTCAAAGCCCTTCACAATATGTCCCCACCCTATTACCTCTTCTGAGATGTCAACTCCTAGTTATGATCAGCCCATGATGCTAGCCTCCATTGCCTACTTGTTTTGTGCCTTTTTTGATGCTGCCCCTCATGCTTGGAGGTGCTCTCCCTAAATAGCTACAAATATACTCCACTCATTCAGATCCCTCTAGCTCTCTGATGCCTACAAAACATAACCATGATTAGGCTGCTTGTGTGCTGAGACTACAACCTCTCATGCTGACCAATATTGCCTCATTATTTCCTTGAATTCCCATTGGTCTGTCCGTATCCACCTGTTTTTTGTCTTCTGGTTAGATTGTAAGATCTTTGGAGCAGCAAATGTCTTTTTGTTCTGTTTGTACAGTGGGGACTAGAGCTCCAAAGTGCTATGATAATACAAAAAAACCCAAAACCCCATAATGGATGTTTTTGCACTGCCCTCCTAATGGCATGGTTTAAGGTCATTTTTAAATTGTGGAAAATACTGTTCTCATGTTGAGCAGTACAGATCTATAACTAAATTACAGCCAACTTACCTTCATTCTTTATGTTCATAAAGAGCTTAGGGCTTGACTAAAGCCAGATTTTATCTACACTGTACTCAACACTATGGGGGAAGAAAAACATTTGTGGTTTAGGTTGAACTTCTGCCCATAGCACATCTGTGATGCCTACATATGCTAATTGTACAAATCAAATGTATGCTATTATCACCGGAGTCTAATCCCCTCTCCATGGACTACAATAATAAAAATACCCTGTCAATACCAATAATTTGATTTTTTTTTCAGGAACTAATGCTTTTTCATTTGCAACACACATGTAGGAAATGTAAATGGATATTATGAATTTTAGGAATTATTAGAAAAGGAAATTTGTACTTGTAAAAATAATAAATTGAAGTTTCCACTGAAAATATCACCCATATACTAACAACTTTTGCATGCAAATTGCATAAAATCAAGTAACTTTCATAGTGTACATCTGGATGTGAATTAGGACTTTTCTATGCATCTGTGCTAATTATACTGAAAGACAATGCAGGGCTGTCCAGGAATGAACTGTAGCAAGATTTCAAGGTTTACACCTGGGTAAGTAGCTTTGAAGAAGATTACTAATTCATCTTACAGAGGGGGCATTAAGAGGAAAAAACCCACAGTGCTATCTTAATATAGGTTAACTTTTCCAAATGAGACTTACTGGAAGAACGAGGCCTCTTAGTGTAATTTCTCCAGTCATTGCTACATCTGAACGCACCAGCCGCCCACTGAAAAGTGAGGCAAGACAGGTTACTATGGTAACTCCAGCAGATGGTCCATCTTTTGTGACGGCTCCAGCTGGGAAGTGCAGATGGATGTCGGTGTTGTCAAGGAGATCAAAACTTCCAGAAGCTTAAAGAAAAGAGAATGGTTTTGAATGTGGAAAATTTAAACCTGTGTTGTCCCTGGTCTTTGTTCTAAAAACGCCACTGGAGAACTAGAATTCTTCGCAAATGCATTATTTGAAAACAGTACACTTAAAAAAAAAAAAATCCAATGAACACACTACATTGCCCCACAAAAATCTAAACTTTTCTAGGCCAAAGGTAGCTTGCTATCAATATTAAACAGGATAAAAATCTATGATTTAAAAACAAAACAAAACTGGATATTTTAAGCCCTAACCTTATTACAATCTCTTAAAATATTTAAGTAGAAATAAATATGCTGAATCCATGAGCCTTCATCAAACATTTTGAGTTAAAGGCTGATTTTCTATATAAAGAATTAATCAGGGGTAAAATATCTGACTCAGGGCAACACACTCATGTATTTCATCTGGATCATCCACTGAGCCTGTGTGTCTGGTCTCAACCTTCTATTTTATAGCTTCTCCCTACCTGAGCTCTGATTGGCTTAGTTCACAATATAAAAAAGTCACTAGCAAAGCACCTGGAACCAGAGTTTGTTGAAGTGCAAAACCAGCTTTTGACAGCAATAGCTTCTTCTGCAGGCACAAAAAGAGTATCTTCTTCATTTATTCAAAGTTGAGAAATGAATTGGAAGTTGAAAAAGTAGGAAAATCACTTCTTTTCCACTTCCAATCAATAAAAACGAGGGAGGGCATGATATCTGCTAGTTTTACAAGTTTGAAGGACAGCCTAAATAACTTAGAAGACTGTTTCATTTTCAAGAGACATAGGCAAGTAGGAACTCCAGCTCCAGTCACTTTCATTTAGGCATATTTGAAAATTTTCCCAAGCTGCCCTGAAATAATCAGTTTAATTCACTGACTAAAGTAATCCCTCTTTTAATAATAAATCATTTAGCTGTAGATGTGGACCACCTTTTGAGAAGAAGAAATTTGTGTGTCCAAAACATTTAAGGTTGTTTTGTTTACTAAAAATAAATTATGTCCTGTTCTATGTTTAATTAAATTCCAGTTACCATTCTAATTCAGCACAACACAAATCATGAGCAAAAAGTTAATTATCTAGTACATAAGCAATATATCATTCACCATTTTCTAATACACTAAAATTGTACAATTAATAAGAATCTGAAAATATTAAGCTATAAAAGTGCTTAAATAAATGTATATAGTTATAACATATCCTCTTAGCTAGCAAAAAAAATGTACCAAATCTAGTGTAAAGGCTCTACTTAGCTGTAAATCAACATGTTTGAATGGTTATAACAACTAATGAGCAAAAGCACCTTGTTTTAGAAAATAACTGAAGAACAAATGGAAAAATTTATTAAAATCAATTATTTAAATTGAGATGTTTCTCTTGGTAATTTAAATTGCCTTCATAAATCCACCCTGATACTAAATTCCTAGACAAAAAATATAATCAAGACTGAATTAATATTGTAAACAGTTGTACTTACTTACAAAAATTTTAAAATGTTTAGAAGTCAGGAAATTCAGAGTGTTGGTTAAAACTCAAATATTTAAAAGTCAGGAAATGAGAACATGGAATCAGTAAAGGTCTAATAATTTCTGGAAATAGTTATAGGTTCAAAATGAACCTTAACTGTAATCTGTACCCCAACAACCATCTTTCAACTATGGACCAAAGACTTCACGGCTCCAGAGAAAATGACTTGTGTACCTGTAAACTAACCTCACCCTTAATGAAGATCTGATTGAAGTCTACATCTTCCTCTTGCCCTTCTGATATGGGACACAGAACACATCTCTTATTATCACACAGAACTCTGCTTCTATTTACCACTCTAACTGATACACCCTCTAAAGATTATAGGTTGTAGCCAAGCCAGAAATAGTTCATTTGGTCCTTGGATGCTCTGCTGAAACTACCAACAGGAGGTCTGGGAGTCCTGTTTATTGTGTTGGTTTTTACTATTTGTCTACTCAGCTCCTCAGAACAACAGATCACCAAACCATGCTGCAGTCTTTTAGAACTTTTGATTTTCTTGATCTTCTTCATACTAGATTTAAAACTTATTTTCAAACTGAAGTCTTTTTTCAGGATATTGATGGATAAAAGATGCTTGTGCTTCACAGTTTAATAGTTCTAGTACAATCCAAACAGATAAAAGCCAGTGAAAAAGTCTATGCCTACAAGGCTTATTAAACAAAGTTTTTTTAAAAACCTACTTTTTATAGAAATAGTTTCTTTATTTTATAGAACAAAAAGTGTTATTTCTGAAAAATAAACACTGCCCGGAGGCATTTAACTCTCAAACACCATAGCACTGGGTTACTAACAGAGAACCAGAAAGCAAGCAAGTAGTTTAATGATGAAAAGCAAATTAGAAATTTAAAATAGATAGAATTTTAAACATCTACAGTTGCCTTAAATAACTAAGGCCACTTAATAACAAAATAGAACACTGGGCTGAATCCTCAGCTGTAGCCAGAACTGGCTAGCCATCAGCAGGCACAGAAGGAACCACAAATAACCAATTTGTGGCTGGTTTTTTTTTTGGCTGGTCTCATTAGAGGAGCCTATTTCTCCTTTAAGGTAAATATAATTGTTCTAATGTGTCTTAGATAATCAATTAAATAAGACAACTTTTCATATAAATCATGTTTGGGTCATCACAGAAACATCATAAGCCTTGCATAGGAATTAAAACAATTGCTTATATGCATCTCTTTGGTGAGAGGTTACAACAGGTATTCATCTCTATGTTGCATTAGGCTCACACCAACATTCTTGTTTTGTGTTTTTTACATACCATTAGTTAGCTGGTATTTCTTTGCATTGCTACGCAGCCAGCTAATTGCAAGATGTGCTGACTCCTTCATGACATCCCCCAGCTGTCCAGTTAGAGTAAGCTGACCTTCTCCATCCATTTGGCTGGCTTCTACAAACATGATCTCACCTCCTAAAGGAGTCCAAGCCAAGCCTATGGCTACTCCTGGCTGATTCAAACGTTCAGATACCTAAGAGAAAATAACTCAGAGTAGAACACAATTTTTAAGAACGAACAACTCAGCAAGGCTTTGAAAATATTTTTGAAACTCTTCACATTCACAGCTTAAAAGTTAAAACTCTTAGAATAAACTAATTTGCTAGGGCAGGGATTTTACTGATGCCTTCAAAGCAACTACTAAGTTTTAGACAGGCTAAAGGCAAGTCTCCAACCTCATATTTAATTCCACCCTGCAATAATTCTCCCCAAGTGTGAAAATAAGTTACAGCATTAGGGCACGTCAATGGATGCGCTAGCTCTCATCTATGACATGCAGCTGGGCAAACAGGTGCTGATCCAGAGTCCACTTAAATCAATGGGAGTTTTTCCTTTGACTTTAATGGACTTTTGATCAAGCCCATTCTGCACATACTTGGTGCAATTTTTAAACGAGTTCAATTTGACTATGTTCACCCCTCTCGTGTCTGCTTTTTATGACTCTTCTACCATGAGAGCCTTACCTGAACAGTTGCCCCAAAGTTTTTTCAAACAATGTTTTCAATAGAAACATTTGCAATTTATGCTGCATTGTATTGGGAACAGGAACTACATCATGAGATGCCTACCAAACATCACTCACTGCAAACCTTTGTAAAGCATTTCAAACAAATAATACATTGGAGAAAACTGCAATCTGCTAGAGGACAATGTGTGAACAGAGAAGATGTAAAATTGACTCAATTATTCATCACAAATGGTTTGCACAGTTCTACTAACGAATAAGGCCTTTTCCCTTAGGAAGTACCATGTGCCTACTTCTGAACAACATGATTTTGATCAATTTGAGATGAGCATAAGGAAAGGTGTGTTGTACTCCTGTTTATTTTATTGATCAAGGCTCCTCTTACTAAATGGACATCCAAACACTATTAACAATGCAATATTCAGGCAGTAATCCATCCCATCACCAAAGTATAATAAAAACTGAGAATGCAAAGGTTTCTTAATGTTTGGCTTTCATAAGTTCCCTTTCCTGTCTAACAAGTACAAACAACTTCCTTTCTGCAGTTAAAATGAGTGAACAACTGTTCACTCTACAGCTGGTGCCAGTGATTACTGGCCAAAAAGATGTGCATGAAAAAAAGCAGCTAGACACTGCTGCAATCAATGCAGCGGGTGTCAATTTAGTGGGTCCAGTGAAGACCCGCTAAATTGACAGCAGAGTGCTCGCTGGTCAACTCCGGTACTCCAGCTCTCAGAAGAGGAAGATAAGTCAACTGGAGAGCGTCTCCCATCAACGCAGCACAGTGAAGACACCGGGGTAAGTCAACCTACACCACGTCGACTCCAGCTACGTTGTTCATGTAGCTGGAGTGGCATAACTTAGGTCAACTTATCCCGGTAGTGAAGACGAGCCCAAAGGCAGCTGATTCTCACACTGTCTCTCAGAGGGATTGTTCTGCTTCCAAGCCTAGCCATTTTAGTCATGTGCAGCCACACACTTATCACATGTGTAAGAATTAAAGTTAGTGTAAGGCAACAAAATGCATTTGAAGCTATTATCCCCTCAGAAAAGGGAACTTAAACTCCACACACTCCTTTTCAGTACTTTGACATTTTCGATTTTGTGTTCTATGCTTTGTCTGTGCTGCAAGGCGCTTAGTACCACGCTACACTTGACCCATAGCCAAGTGTGATTTTCTTAGTATTTACTTTATTTTTCAGTTTGATGGCTCAGATGTGAAAGCTGTATCTGTGCTACCTGAGACTGGCTCCTGAATTATATCCTGCTTGCTACCGATTGCTGCTCCTTAGTTGAAGGGGAAGGGGCAGGATGCAATATCAGAGGGCACAGTGCCTTTGGATTCAGGCAAGACATTGAGCTGTTTGCATTTATTCACAGGTCAAGTGATTAAAAAAAAAAATTCTAACTAAAGAAAGTTGTTTGTACATAAGAGACTTGATTTCCCTTATATGGCATTCTTAAAAGCAACTAGGATCATTTAATCTACTAAAAACTCTACAAGACCTGTAGCCTAATAGAAGCTACAATGACCAATCCCTGGAATTTACTTTAGCTACAGTATGCGTTTTTCTCATCACATATTATTAGAGTATTAAACAACAAACATCTGTTCACCCAGAGTAGTAAGGAAAGTCCAGTAATAAACAAAACCAAGGATTATTTGAGTTCTGTCTGGTTTGAAGTGTCTAACGATGTTTCAACATTTTATTGCTCTTGCTTTGGAGACCAGCTGCCTGATACTCATGCATTTGGGAACCTGTCAGGCCTTTATGCATCTCAGACAGACTCCTGTATAATGAGCAAATCCACCCCAGAGACTACTCATTGGCCTACAGAATGGTGCACTGGGCTGGGGGCCAGGACACTATGAGTCTCAATTGTTTTACTGAATCGTGTTAATATCTGTGTATTTCATAACCTTTATTCCTGATCAAGGCCTCATACCTGCCTGTTCTCTAAGGTAAGGGTATCATTTCCCAATTGCACAAATAAGGTAACAAGAGGTTATGTAAGGTTACTTAAGGAATATCCAGGAACAGAACCACGGTCTAATAGGACAGACTCCAAGTGTCAGACATTTTCCCCTACCATCCTTTGCACTAACTGGCAGAGGTCAAGAACTGCACAGGCCTTGAAAACTGAACTACCTCTGCTATCCTCTGGAGAATCCCCATACCCAGATTTGGGTTGAGACATGCTGGCAGGGCAGTGTGTGAGGGAAGCTTGTCTTGACAGCCTAGTGAATATCTTCAAGCCAACATCTTTCATCAGCACTAAATCCACACAATTTTTTAAACTGAAGTTTATGGTTATATGCAAAGTAGTTTAAATATTTTGCATAAGATGTCACATGAAACTGCACAAAACTTGGCAGCTAGCATAGAATCAAAGAAGTGTAGGACTGGAATGGACCTTCACAGGTTATCTAATCCATCCCCTACCCGAGGCAAGACCAAGTATATCTAGACCATCCCTGACAGTGCACATCCAAAATGTTCTTTAAAACTTCCAACGATGGGGATTCCACAACCTCCTTTGCTAACACATTCCAGTACTTAACTATCCTTGTAATTAGAAAGTTTTTCCTAGGTAGATAAAGACCTGGGCCACTTCTGAATCACTTCATTTCTAACAATGGCAGAGAAATTGAAATTAGAACAAAGGCCCCCATTACACTTCAAAACAACTGAAATTAACAATAGTCATTTTCAATAGTCATTGGGCCCATGAGTTTAATCAGGTTACAAGGGGTTGGGCCTTCTTTTGTCTGTTGGATGATGGAGGGAGATGAGGTCAAACTGCATAAACATTTTATTTAAAATCATTTATCCCAGGTAGCGATAAGACCAACCTTTGTTATAAAGTAATTATAAACCACCATTGTTAAATCTGTTTTGGTTGCATGGACAGGGCCAAAAATAAATGGGACAAATATCTAAAGAGAAGCTGATCTCACTAAATCATGTTTTTAATATCAGCAGAGATAAGAAAAAGAAAGAAATTCTCAGAATGTGAACAGTTTCAGATGTGATAAAGGAAGATAAAAAGTGAAACTAGGTAGCAAAAAAAGCATGTTGCTTTCCAGATGTATATTTCTTTGCAGGAACAGGACCCATTTGGTCATGATGTGATGGCTTTGATCCTACAAATCCACATGCAGTGCCCAAGATTGTAGCATTGCAGCACAAATGTGACGAGATGCGAAGTATGGGCACAAGTAAAATTAAGCATAGTCAGTCCTCTGTATTAAGCAGCAGTCTTACCTCATCTCCCAGAGCACCTACTACCTTGCTCAAGTGCACTGGATTAAAAAATAGGGGAGTGTGGTGGGGAGAGATGGGTCTAAGCATGATCATCATATTGGCAGCTTCCTCTCTTAGGCCTTCTTCCTGCTCCTAAGTGTAAGTAAGCTGGCTGTGGCAAAGTAGCTATGGCTTTAGTACAGGATCAAATTCCTCCAAGCATCCTGATCTGCACATCACTTTTCGTCTTACACTTATTATACACAGTACATAAATAGTACAGGATAAAGCTCCTACTTGACTATAGTGTCAAAGTGCAAGGCTTGAAAATGAGAAAACATTATATTTTTGTAACTATACGAATAGTTAAGAACTGGAGGCATTTAGATGGGGGGAGGACTCTAGCTTCTAAGTATCTTTCCTTAAGATTGCTTTAGGACGCATTTATAGGTTGAACAGTTTTTAAAAAAGGGGGAAGAACATACTTTCAAGTCTCCTTTAGTATAGCAAAGCAGTAATATTGTTGTGGCTGTATCAGACCAGTATGCAGTTCAAACTTGTGACTTCTGACTGAATTTTAATTGCAGCTGGAGTCAGTCAAGTTTCAAAGGTTTAAATGATACTAAGCACCATGCCGTCCTTGGGTCAATAATCTTCATAGCTACACTATGCTGTAATTATAGTCACTCACACATTTTCAGTTTCATCTGTATTTTGCCCAATGGTCTCTAATAAGGGATATATGTTTTAGCATACATTGAAAAGGTACACCATCTACGTGGCAGGAATTTAAATGTGCTAAAGATACATTGTGTGTATTGGGCTGGTCACTGACTGGCCAATGTCTGAGTACAAGGTATTTCTATGAGTACTATTACTGGCACATATGCTCCACAGCCATCTTCCTCTCAGGAGCCAAAGCTAGTCAACTGAAACTTATTCATTTTAAGGTAGTCATGTACTATTAGTGTCATCATGTGCTGATAAATCCTAACATACTGTATTAACATAAGAATCGGTTTAAATCTCACCAGGTTCATGGTCTTTCTGGGGTGTATCTATATCTTTCAGAACTCTGTATGACGTATTTGCAAAATAGATAATATGTTTTTCTTCATTTGTTAGACATAATGTAAGAGAGTTGCATATATACACATTAAATACATTATGTATACATGCAGTTCATGTATTTAACAATCTCTGTGAATTTTTTATATACTGAAATTAAATGTTTTCCCCAGTTATACAACTTTCATTGACTGTGGGACTGGAGCCAGTCTTCTTCAGATGTGGAATTAATTTGGAATACAAAGAAACTGACCCTGTTTTATCTGTTCTTTTATATTATAAGTCTGATGTCTTTCACACTCAGAAGTCTCAATTTTCTAAAACAGTCCTTGGCCAAAAAAAATTACTTTCATTCCTTGTTCTTTTTAACTTGTGTATGTTCAAAGTACGACTACAAACACAGATAAAAGGAAATTGGGTTTCTTTTTCATATGCCACAGAAAAAGCTTTCAAAACTCCCTCTTCTGTCCGCAAAGTATTTTCCCTTTAGCTTAAAAACCCGTAATTCCTGCCAAGACACAGGATCAAATATAAACACACATCCTACTTTAAATAATTTTTCACAAAAAAATTGCCAGAGGGAATAAAAATAGACAAAACTTTACAAGTCATCCTACCTCTAGAAATTGCATATTACTAACAGAATGAGAACAGTTAAAAGGCCATGCATGATACATTCCACTCTTCTTCCCCCATTCAAAAAAGGGCATGTTACTTTGAGTTAATGAAAAGTAATTATTTTGTATAGTGAATGTTCAGTGAGAAAGATGACACATTAAACTAGCTGATGCCAGTATATTTAAGATCGCAGACTTCTGCCACACATCTCCAGTGTGTCTGATTTGGAAACTGAATAAGTCAGCATAGCTGACAAATGCCCATTAAGTCACTGATCAATTATGCCAAGATCAATAAGAAAGGTTACTTTAGTTATTGGTTAACACTTTGCTATTATATTGTCTTTCTGGAGGCCCTCACCTCTGCACCTTTTCCTATTCCTTCCTGGTAGGCATTTCTGTGATTTACTCCCTCATTTACCATTGGACAGTCATAGAAGGAGTTTTCCTCTAACTGGGTGAGATTCCTTTCTCCTGCAAAAACCACCACAGCAACAAATGTGCAGGAAGTCAGATTAGATGATCATGATGGTCCTTTCTAACCTTAAAGTCTATAAGTCTATGATGCATTGGTTAGAAAAGGTCTCCTTTAAAAGTGCCCACATACAGGCAAAGACCATTGTTTATTTTTTTTTATCTGCCATCAAATACATTAATTTTTTAGATTTGTGGGACTCTATACTTCCATGGCACCAAGGCTTTCCACTTCCAAGCACAATTGATCTACCTGCTGCTGGGCTCAAGAGCATTCTATCACTCATGTTCACAGAAAAGACTGGTGAGTTTTTAATTTGGTATAGATAAAGTTTCACTTGCTACTGTTTCACTGTTATGATTCTTCCAAAGCCTCATTACATGATTTGTTTCAAATCTGTAATTAGCCTACTTTGACACCTTAGGAAATGTAGGTTTTGTTCTTTAAGATAACCTGCAAAGATTATTGTGTGTTGTGAATTAACCTTATGATTATGAACAGAGGGCTATACCCACAAAGGGACTTAGACACTGCAGACCTAACCCTTACATGCCTCACCATCCAATGGAATCCATGGCGCCAAGTTAAGCACTTAGACTCCCTATACAACACATGGGGGGAGTCAGGTGCCTAAGAACGAGCTCCACAAAAGCAAGCCAGCTGAGCAGGGCTACAGGCCCTACACTAGCCAACAGGCAATGGTGCATCCTATGCCCTGAGCTCTGAGGAAGCTCTGCTCCAAAATACAGGCCTATCGCTACTTGGGATTCTCAGATGTGAACCATCTCCTGGAGTTACACACCAAAAAGCTTCTTTGGTTTTTTATTTTTTTTTTTTTGCATGAAACACAAGGAGAGAAGAGAAGGCAGCAGTCTCCATTACAACCTTTAGCCCAATGGTTAGGCAACTCATCTGTGTTAGGTGAGTGACCTAGTCACTGGGATAAGAGAGATTCTGGTGTGGGTTTCTCAATCTGTTGAAGCTGTTCCACTGTGTAAAAATAATTAAATAGCCATTGGGCAACAGAAAGAGAATGAATAAAGTCCAGCGGGTAGGGCAATCACCTAAAAGGTGGGAAACCCAAGTTCAAATGCCCTCTCTACATCAGATAGAGGGGGGAATTGAATCCAGGTCTCCCATATCTCAAGAGACCTTCTCCTCACCCTTCCCCTCATCCCCAAACATCTCTTGGGCTGTTTTGTGGGAGTTTAGGCAGCCCCTGAACATGCCTACCAAATCGAGCCCCAGAGGTGAGACGTGTGGCAATGCCATTGGAGGATCCTGCGGGGGCTTAGGCATGAGATAAGTGCCTGGATGCCCAGACTGAAGCAGCTGTGCACCTGCTCATTGGCATAACCCTAGGCACCTAAGGGACTTTAATGGTCGAAATCAGGTGCCTGGAAACTTTAGGTGGCTACAGAGTTAAGCAGCAGCTGAACAAGGGTTTTGAGGATCTCAGTGGCACCTGGGGCACCTATGTCCAACACTAAGTCTTTCTGAAGATTTAGCCCTCTGTCCCTTTCTATTGGGAGAGCTCAGCATAAAATTATAGGGTTAATTTATTAAAAAGGTCTCAATCGAAGGTATTTACCCTTGGGGAAGGCAAATCAGTCCAATCACTTTAAGTGTTCAATTCCTCCTTGCTTGATACACTACAACTAAGTACTGACATGACAATCACCTTCATTGTGTCTTGATTTCAGCTAATTATATATGGCAGAATGCAGGTCAGAGGTGAAGCTCTCAAAAGATTGATATAAAGAGAAATGAGACTCTGTGCAGGCTGCAAAAAAGAAAAACAAATGGAACCCAGCCTTCTTTGGGATGAGGGCTACACTTTTCATTAGAAAGAGAATCACTTGGCCATATGAGGAAGTTCATTAGAAAGAGAATGTGAGGAAATTCATTAGAAAAGAGTCACAGGATCATCTTTGGAATTAAACACACACAAAATTCACATGAACCAAAGTGTTTTGAAATATTCTGGAACCCATGCAATATTTATGTACCACAAGATACTTAT
Source organism: Malaclemys terrapin pileata (assembly GCF_027887155.1). NCBI lineage: Eukaryota > Metazoa > Chordata > Testudines > Emydidae > Malaclemys > Malaclemys terrapin. Next base: position 25,785,166 of record NC_071518.1, on the reverse strand, counting down.
ATAACTACCAGCCAACACTATGTGTTTTCCTGGAAGCGGATTACCCTTAGGTTATGCCTACCAACAGTTAGTTATGGAAACAGTAACTGATGGATTGCTCAGGGATAAATTTCCTAGTAATACATAGTACAAGTAATAGATGAGAGAGAGAGAAATTTCCAGGTGCTTAGAGGCTTTACCTGGCTTCACCTCTATTGCTATATATGCCATTTGGTTTGGACCCCTAACTTCCAAGTATGTCAAAAATGTTTACATGCAAATAGTGGCACTTGCATATTTGTACATGTAGAATTAGGAATGAGGTTTAAAAATTTGACTTGTAATATTTATCCCTGAAGAGCTTCAGAACAATTAAAATATTTGGGGAAATGTGACAAATTAGCAAAAACAGTACACAAAGAGGTGCACGCCTGTTCCCAGTTGAATAACCTCTTCTAGAACTGTTTCCAAACTGAGAGAACTGATGAAAGTCATAAATCAAAATGCTGGGATCTTTTGTTTTGTCTGTAACCTGAATGAATACAAAGAAATGCAACCGTTTTGAAAGGATTCAAGAACCACTCTTCTTCTTGACGGGAAACTGGTGTGTAGCTGTGTATGTATGTGAACTTTTGTTGGGATATGCAGAGAGAGTCCTTGTTGACACTGCCATATTTAAAGCCATAATTTAGTTTTATCCCCAAATTTTTAGGACTATGAAATCTCCACTAGCAACAGAGTAGTCTTGTCCAGTCCATGATCACCATTTGTATAGATCAGAGCTTTGCCTAGGCTTTGAATCCCTTAAATATTTAAATCCGTGGGTCACTGTAATAGCTTTCGACAAATCTGCAGTTAAAGCATTAAAAATTCAAGTAATACTCAGGTGATCCCTTCAGATCCTACCCTTACGACCAAATTTTCAGTGGTCAAAGGAAATCTGTATAATTGAGAAGATGATATAAAATAATCTTTACTTGAAAGACCCTTCCTGTATTTCACTCATTTCTTGTTTCCAAAAGCAACGGGCTACAAGGAAAGACAGCACAAGCAATTCCTGTAAAAGCTGTAGACAATACAAATAATTTGATGGCCACTTGCAATTAAACACAGTCATATCAACACTAGGCAAGAGATTTAAAAGGCATGATCTTAAAGCAAACTCTCTCTCAAATTGTCATCTGCCCAAATTCTATTGTTGGGATTGGCATGGATGTTTCTGTGGGACTGAAATGTAAGGATGGAGACTGCTGAAAGGCAAATGATTTTGATTTGACAAGCAAGTTTCTGTACTTCCTACCTCCCAATGTGCAAGTGCAGAGGCCAAAATTGCTAATGTGAGCTTATCCCACCAAAGACAGATATAAATTTACATTATTGCCCAACATTTCACTTTGAGTCCTCCTCCCTTCCCCCAAATTCTCAGCTTTCCCTGCTACCATCAATCACTTTTTCATCATCCCTTTCTGACACAATCAATCCCATTGTTCCCAGTCTCCTCATTTCCCTTTCCCTCCATGACCACCAATCTCTTCATCCCTGACAGGTTTACGCTCTGCACCCCCTCAGCTCGATCCCAAACAATTAACTCATTTTCCTCCCCAGCCCATGCATCCCCAGCTGCCTTTTTCTCCTCCAAATCCCTTCACAGTCTGGCCCTCCCATCGCAGTGAGAGGGAACTTCAGGGACAAGCTACTAGAAGCAAGCATTTCACATCCCATTAGTTTCCTGTTCACTTGTATTCCTTACTGGTTCATTGCTCCCTTCTCCAGAATTAAGGAAACAAACATGGCACTCTGCAGCAGCAACTGTTTTACTCTCCTGTGGTACAAGATGCTGATTTATGGAGTACTGCAGCCACCATTTGCTGCTCAGTAAGTTAACCTGGATCCAGGGTGAGGCAGAGAATAACTGTAGTGCAAGTAGCCAAAGGAGAATCTCAAGATAGGGAGTCTACCTTGAGGAATGCTAGCTGTGTAGTATAACAGAGAACAAGTACCACATGCGGAAAGGAGGTAACAGGAGGACTGGAGGCATGCCCTTTGGGTGACAGGGCATGGGAGACTAAAGTTGGGATGGGGCTGTAGAGTCACAAAACAAAATTTTTGGTAGCAAGTGGTATGAAGTGAAGTGGCTGGTTTTATATACCTAAAAAGTCTGACTGATTTTTATTAGGATTCGGGCTTAGCTGTTAGGGCCTCTGTTTAGGAGACCGATTTCCTGGGTTCGGCTTTTGGCTTTTTGCCCAAGACAAATGTATAAACTCTCACAAAAACAACACATTATTAACTGCAGAGATCTTAGCTAACATGTAGTCATCTCTTAGGACTATTACACACTACCATACACGTATACTTGTTTATTTTTTTCACCTAAAGAAATTCAATCTTGTTGGATGCAGTCCAGATGAAAAGGTGCTTAGGGACAAGGGTCATGAAAGGAGGAGAAACAGTTATATCAAAAATACATTAAAAAAGAAGAAAACCCACATCCTAAACAAAATCAGTCACCAGCGATGGAACTACTAATCACTATGAACGAAAATATTTTAAGTGAAAAGTAAGAAGCTGCCAGACAAAGAAAAATTAAAGACTTACCTCCATTTCATACATAGGTGGCCCCAGGATATCTTTTAAGGCATGGAAATCAATTAATATTGGCATTTCAGGTGGCAGAGCCAGGTCGGGTGAGTCACTGATGGATTCTGTTTTTGCATCTTCTGTGACATGCTCTCTGCAGTCTAAGAAAAGAAAATCTCACTTAGGGTTTATAACAGTATTTCTTAACACACAGATAAAATTCTTTATTACCCCAGAAGAAAACAAAGACTCAAAAGATCAGGATAATTAAAAGAAGTTTATAAACAACCTAAAACATTTAAGTCTTTCAAAAATATCCACTTATCAGATAAGAAAATATTCAAGACAAGATTATGTGCTCTCCAATTTATGTTTAAACATCAGAGTTATTTTAGTAGCTTAGAAGGGATAATGTTAACTCAGAGATGAGGATGGGAGAGACGGAGTAATGTTGACCTACAAATTCTTTCTTAAAACTAGGTTGTTTAAAATAGTAAGCCATTTAGTTATTGCATCCACAGAACAAAATGAACAAAGTTTGTTTTGTGGTTTATATTCTCCCTCAGATACATGTATGCATGATGTTTGTAAAGTCTGATCATAGCTAATGTACGATTATGTGGCAATAACATGCTTATAGTTATGTCTTTTGTTAGTATTGCACTCTTTGAAAGGGGCCAAGGACTTGAATATTTAATTGGCAACACTCAGAATAAGTTCTATAAAATGAAGCAACAGTGTGACGGGTTGGATCACAGAAACCCCGTTGGGAGCTGCCAACTGATGTGCCAAGACTACTTCTATTCCTGTTTTCCCTGACAGCTCAGGACTCCAGCACCCTGTCTTGCTGAGCCAGACAATCCCATCTGCTCCAACAAAGACCCAGGGTCTGAATTACTTGTTCCAAAGCTGCAGGTTTACCTGAAAACAGCTCACAGAAGTGTGCTTGTCTTTAGCACTCAGATGCCCAACTCCCAATGGGGTCTAAACCCAAATAAATCAGTTTTACCCTGTATAAAGCTTATGCAGGGTAAATTCATAAATTGTTCACCCTCTATAACACTGATAGAGAGATATGCACAGTTGTTTGCTCCCCCAGGTATTAATACGTACTCTGAGTTAATTAATAAGGAACAAGTGATTTTATTAAATACAGAAAGTAGGATTTAAGTGGTTCCAAGTAGTAACAGACAGAACAAAGTCAGTCACCAAGCAAAATAAAATGCACAAATCTATGTCTAATCAAACTAAATACAGATAATCTCACCCTTAGAGATGCTTCAGTAAGTTTTTTTCCTCAAACTGGACACCTTCCAGGCCTGGGCACAATTCTTTCCCCTGGTACAGCTCTTGTTTAAGCTCAGGTGGTAGCTAGGGGATTCTTCATGATGGCTCCTCCCTTTGTTCTCTTCCACCCCTTTATATATCTTTTGCATAAGGCGGGAACCCTTTGTCCCTCTGGGTTCTCCCCCACCCCCCGGAAAAGCACCAGGTTAAAGATGGATTCCAGTTCAGGTGACATGATCACATGTCACTGCAAGACTTCATTACCCACTTGCCAGCACACACATATACAGGGAGACTCACAGGTAAAACACAGACACCTGCAGACAATGGTCCTGGTTAATGGGAGTCATCAAGATTCCAAACCACCATTAATGGCCCACTCTTTGCATAATTACAATAGGCCCTCAGAGTTATATTTCATATTTCTAGTTTCAGATACAAGAGTGGTACATTTATACAAATAGGATGATCACACTCAGTAGATTATAAGCTTTGTAATGATACCTTACAAGAGACCTTTTGCATGAAGCATATCCCAGTTACATTATATTCAATTATCATATTTTTATAAAACCATAGACAGCACAACGTCACAAACAGTACTTGGACTATGCCTGTATCAGACATTGTTTTGCTATATGCCTGCAATTAGCTACGACTATCTTGCTTTTGTGTTCAATCTAGTTTAGTAATACATGGGTGTAGACCAGTGCTTCTCAAGCTATCTGATGTGGGGGACTGGCAATTTTTTTTCCCCAATGTGCCAGGGACCAGTGCCACATTATTATCCTATTCGACGCTCTTATGAGGAAACTCGCCGTGGACCAGCAGCCGATGGCTCGCGGAACGGCACCGGTCCACGGACCACCACTTTGAGAAGCTCTGGTGTAGACAGGTAGGGGACTTGAGGATTCCATTAATAAACAAACACTAAGCGCAGAAAAGAAGCTAGTTATCTCACTGGAAATCTATCCACTTTTATAGTTATGGTACAAAACTACTGATTAAAGTGATATTCAATACCTTTTTTTAAACACTCCAGCGCACCCCCTGCCCAAATAAAAAGTTAATCTATACCCCTGTAATATCAAACAAGGACAATGAAGTTTGCTGTTCAGCAGCTCTACTTTCCTCTTCCCCCACCTCAATCAACAGATTCCATTCCTGTCTTCCAAGGAGTGTGTCCCATCAATCACTGATGGCTGTCAATTGGGGTGGCAGAGAATGGGAAGCCTGCTACATGCAGTACGTATAAAGGATAAAGCCGCCTGTGTGGAATGCAAACATGTCTCACTGGGGCTCATCAGATCCTGACATGCTGGATTTCACATTATAGGCACTCAGAGGGATGCATCAACCCAGTCCAATAAAACTCATCTTTTTTGCTGCAACCCATATGCTCTCAAAGAATACTCTAATTTCTTCAGATTCTCTCTTAGATGGCTGCTTGAGGCCACTTAGAACTCTATGCACAAAACTGACTTCCCTAGTTTGTACGGTGGCTAGCTGGGTTCACACTGAGCAAAACTGAAGTCAATAAGAAAAACTCCAAATGATTTCAATGAGACCATGACTTGGTGGAGTTGCTTTGTCTTGAAAGGTTATCCCTGCATTGGGATACTGTACTACTAAAAGGAGCGCCTCTATTCTTTTGTTGGATGTGGTGTCTCTCTCCCAGGTGTCCCAAAAATTAACATTACCATAATGAAATTCCTAAGCAAAGATAAATCACTTCCAGATAAGCTCTTATAGACATATTTGTGTGTTGCTTATACTCAGGCTATGCCATCCAACTAGCCTGACCCTTAGGCCTGCTGTATACCTAAAACTTAGGTCAACCTAGTTACATTACATCACCCGGGGCTGTGAAAAAATTCAAGACCCAGGCAACATATTTAGGTTGACTTAATCCCCTCTCTAGATGTAGCTAGATTAACAGAAGAATTTTTCTGTTGACCTAACTATCGTCTCTCTAAGGTGTGGATTTACTATAGCAACAGAAAAGTCCCTTCTGTCACTGCAGCGTCTACCCTGCAACAGTGCTACTGTAGCACTTGTGTAGACATTCCCTTTTAAACAAAATACCCGAGGGCCACAAAAGAGGCTAATCCAGGGATTTGGGTACTAGCTTGAGATTCAGGCAACCTGGCTTCAATTCCCTGCTCTATCTGCAGGCTTCCTGTGTGATCCAAGGTAAGTCACTTTGTCTCTCTGTGCCTGAGTTCCACATACGTAAAATGGGGATAATAGTACTTTTCTCTACCTCACATGGGTGAAGATTAAGAACTGCTCAGACACAATGGTGGCCGTATAAAATACCTTGATAGATAGCTTCAAAGCTCTCTTAACCTGGTCCTAGACTATTTTGAATGTATAATTCTTTGCAGACTTGTGACGTAAAGAACTCCTCATTGACAACTGGCAAGAGCATTACAAGGATATCCTGATTCTAGTGTGTACATTTTGTTTCACCAACGAATGTGATGTGATGTTTTATTTGAAAGCCAAGGCCACTGGTCATTCTTATTGTTCTGAAATGTATGTACAGATTACAAAAGTAGTTATGTATGTATACTGAAAATATGATTCTGTATCACAGCAGAAGAAACAAGTTTCCTGTCAGACAGGGGATACTTATTCACCTGTATCTCTGTTGGATATGAGGAGGAGACAAGGAAGACACGCCCTTATCCAGCACTTACAAAGTAGACGGGCAGCATGTTGACATTCATGAAAATAAGATCTGAACCAGCCTTGGTTGCAAATATTGCAGAAGATATTTGGGGTGAGAGAAACTTCTTTAAACGGGAGGTTTAGCCTGTTTAATCTCTAGAACATGTTATGATTTTGTTTCATTGGTTACCTTTTTGTTTCCATTATCCTTATTCATTATCTCTTGGATAATAAACTTATTGTTTTCAATATAAATACATCTCAGTGCTATGGTAACAAGTTATTGATCCTGAACTGAATCACAGTACACTGATGTGACAGCAGACCTGGTATTTCGGTAAGAATTCTGTGGATAAGGGGCTGGACGCTACAAGGCAGCGCTTCAAAGGGGTCAGTAGCCTATTCTTAACCTGCAAGGCAATACTAGGGCTGGCACTACCCAGAGGAGAGTGCCTGGGTGGCTAACAGACTGGTGGCATCAGGCAGCTGACACCCAGTTAATCATAAGCAAGTCTCCCGCTGCTGAAGGCAAGAGGGTTACAAGGTGACTCAGTCTCAGTACCTTTGACAAATAGCTTCAAAGCTCTTAACTTAGACTATTTCTGTGTGTATAATTTTTTACATACTACTGCCTGCCTGAATAAGCCAAAGACTTTAAACATAGCAAGTGCCATTTGTACTTTATTTGCGCTCAGCCTCCATGTTTCCTGGCACACAAGTGATAGTGTACTGAAGAAGATAATGTAAATAAGGGCTCAGTTGCCTGTGCAGTTTGATCCAGATGCAGAAGACTGATTACCATTCCCTTTAGAGCATTATGCAACATACTGGAAATATCCATGGCAGTGTTGGTGAACGTTTTTATTTGTGTCTATAGGGGTAGTGCCTAGATGCCCTGTGGCCCCTATTGTGCTAGGCACTGTACACATATGCATAATGATGATGGTGCTACCCCAAAGATCTAAGAATAAACTATCTAGGAACAAGCTAATAAAATCTAAAAACTTATTTACAGAGGTAATTCCTTATTACCACATGATGTAAAAGATTCCAAAACTTCCCTCTCCCCACCACACTATTTTAGGAAATAAACTTCTGCTGCTCCTTCAAGAGAAGAATACTTCACATAGCTTCTTTTCTTTGAAACTTCTTTCTCTCCAATTCAAGTGGAGTGTTCTTACATTCAGTATGAGGGATCTACTTTCCTCCCACTCTAGTGGAGGTTCATAATTTCTATGACTATTAATCAACGATACCTATGAATAGTCCTTTCCAGACCAACACTTTCAAATACACCTCTACCCCAATATAAGGCTGTCCTTGGGTGCCAAAAAAAAAATCTTACCACGTTATAGGTGAAACCGCGTTATATCGAACTTGCTTTGATCCGTCGGAGCGCGCAGCCCCGCCCCCGTGGAGCGCTGCTTTACCGCGTTATATCCAAATTCATGTTATATCAGGTCGTGTTATATCGGGGTACAGGTATACCTGAATTAATCTATTTAATTCAGCACTGAGAGTTGTCCTCTTTCATAAAGGAAACCCATGTATCAGTGTGGAATAGAATAAGACACTAAGTCTACATTTTATAAGGCACATTAATAACTGCCTTTTTATTAGCACTCTCAGGTACCCCCTTATGAAAAACAATGCAAACGCTAAAAATCAAGGAAGTCGCTTGTTAAATCACCGTTAACATTCACGCCAACCTCAGTTCACATGTGTTGACACTGAAGAAACTTCTAATTATCCCAACAGACTTTTCACATTCAACATACAACCATTAATTACTTCAAGACACCTCCTCAGACTGGTGACCCTCCAGTGGTTCATGCTTTACATCATATGTTGGACTGGGATTTCTGCTGAGGCGGTATGCAAAGGAAAGCACAATGGGGTAGAATGGCTATGAAAAGAGTAGAAGCAATAACAACAGCAGAAGCATGGCCCAAATGTTATGATTCTGACCCCTAAGCCTCTCTACACTAGCAACGTACGTGAGTCTGCATCAATTTTAGCAAGGCAGAACTAAGGCACAACTACGAGCTAGGAGTGTGATTCCCAGCTCGCATTCACATACTCACACTAGTTCTCATCAAGCTAGCACAAGTATAAATAGTAGTGTGCTGTGGTAGCACAAGCAGTGGTGGAACAGCTTAACAGTGCTGAGTATAAACCTGCCTGAAACTGGTGGGTACGCACTCACTGCTGCCACTGTCCATGGAACCCCAGCTACACTACTATTTATACTCATGCTAGCTCAATGAAAGCTAGTGAGAGTATGCGTACACAAGCTGGGAATCACACCCATAGCTTGTAGTGTAGACATATCCAAAGAAGCAACCACTGTGTATTTCTCTAGCAACTTGGCTGGAAACGACAGTGGAAGATTAGTGCTATCAACTCTGTGCCTTCAAGACACGGACAAGCTGTTAATTATTTTTAAGCAGATGTATAATGTTGGATTTTTTTTTTAAAGAGACTAAATATTCAGGGAGCATAAGCGCAGCTTGTTTTTGTCCTAAATCAAGATATTTTAGTCAAAGATTTCCCCCCCCCAAGCAAATATATGATTTCCACATGAGTATTTCTGCCTGCTTTTACTCTACCTAGTTCTCCGTATACAACTGAAGCATACACAGAGGCTTCTTGTAAACGAATCAGTAGTTAATTGCTAAGGCCATATGCCTTATTAAAAAATAAGCTTTGTTTTCTTTGTGTTTAAATAACCTAATTGAGTAAGCCCTCTTCTATATTCTGTAACAATAACGTAAGGCACTCAAGACTTCCCCATCTTCTACACAATTAACTTCAACTCTGACCTTTTCTTATGTATTAGTAAATTTAAGCTAAATGTTCCAAAGCCTAATTATAACCAACACTAATTTTTTTTACTCCAAAGATCACACTTTCTTGCTTCAATGTCTTAACACAAGTGGGTGCTGAATACGGGGAATCCAATAAGTACCAAATAATCAGTTTTGCATTAATTATAAACATATACATGTGCACATAAAGGCACAGCCATAAATCATGATGTAGGTTACATGACACTCTACCTAATTATTATTTGCAGTGTTTTTGTAGACACGTTGGCCCCAGGATATGAAAGAGGCAAGGCATGTGAGGTAATATTTGTTATTAGACCAACTTCTGCTGGTGAAAGAAACAAGCTTTTAAATTCCACAGAGCTCTTCGTTAGGTCTGGGTAGTTGGTCTTCTCTCACTGATCTACCTAACTGTCTAGAAACAATTATTCAGGAACTATTTAAAATTATTAGATTCAATGGTAAAGAATAAACTCAAATCTTCAAAAATAATTAGACGGGGGTTTTGGGAGGGGAAAAGGAGAGGTAGGGATAGAATCTAGTCTGTTCAAATTTAGCCTGAAGTTAAAGGAATAAAAATAACCACATAAATACATAAAATAAAAGGATGTACGTGACTGATGTGCCAAAGCCATGACAGGAACGTCATACTTTATGCTGGGAACTAAATTTTCTGTTCTATTATCATGACATTACTTCAAAAATAAGAATTGTAATATTTAAGTATTTTAACAATTTAGAACAAGCTCAAACAGAAGAGGTAGCCTGTTTTAGATTCAGAGATACTCACAAATGAAACTAGAGTTGCTCTTCCAAAGCCAGCCAAGAAAGAAAAAAAAATTGTTTATGATTCTGAACAGCTCAAGTTTAATATCTGACCCCCAATTATAAATCCTTCCTTTTACAATACCTCCTTAACTAGGAAATATAGTGCTACACACAGCCAATTAAGAGTTTTAATGTACAGAAACTTATTTAAAATTGTTGCATACAGATGACAGTATATACTTTTAGTTTAATATTAAACAGTCCCATAAGAATAAAAGGACTGACAAGGAGTTCAATTTTCAAGACTGCAGCTTTTTTTTTTTTAGGAATACAATGAAAGTGAATAAGCAGAAGTTCTGTACAGTTTGCTCATGCTGTATCAATAAATGTCTGTCTTCTGATAAATACTGGTTTCCACGCAACAAATTTGGTTAACATCAGCTAACCAGATTGTTTCACAAACAGAGAGTTCTGATTATGTCTGTTGACCAGAAGCGAAATAGAAAACTTGAAAATAAAATTTAAACAATATTTAATGTATCATGCACTGCTTTAGTGCATGGCTACAAAAGGAGGACAAATTTTTTTTTTTTAAAAATCAGCATAAAAACAAAGGGTTTTTGTCCTTAAATGCAAGAAGGGGAAAAAGGCAACATTCTCTTCTCCTTAACTAATGTACAGTATTTACCTGCAAGAGCCCCACAGTATGAGAGACCACAGACCTAGTATTCCCTACATGCCTCCAAATTAAGAAGGAAATGCACAGAACTGCTTTATAGGTGGCAGGGTGAATTAGACGACAGTGGTGGTTCTTATCTTCCTCAACCTAAGGAGAATTTTGTGGGAAAGCTGTTTAGCACCAGTGTGTTTCATAATGCCATTCCACAGGCAGTATTTTACTGTACACAGATAAGGCACAAGAGATTAATTTAACAAAACAAACATTGCTATTATTGGATTGCCATGCAGCTATTATACAAGTTTAGTCTTTACCCAAAATATTCAATTATCCTCAAGAAATTGATGAGGGAGTATTAGAAAAACTTCAAGAGAAATTTAGGTTCAGGAAAGTGAACTGCTCCACAATTTTCCCCCTGTGGTCCTAACTCATTCAATATGTGCTTGCTGATGTTTTTGTACTGACCAATTCGCGCACAGAAAAGCGTTTTTGGCTATAGCTAGCAGAGCTGTTTTATTTCCACACTCCTCCCTCCGTCCCAAATTAATGGGTGAATTTAAGCACCCATGAAGGGTGCTGGATTAATGATCCCGTGGAATGAAGTTCTCTGTTGTAAAATTATCATGCAGGTATTACAGGACTGAAAGGGTTGCAGCACTTGACTCAGACTCAGGACGCCTGGGTTCAATTCCTGAGAATGTCACAGACATCCTGTGTGACCTGGGGCAACTACATAGCCTTGTCTCTTGCTTTTTGCCTATTTAAAAATGTAAGATCTTTGGGAGAGGGACCGCCTCACAATACATGCATGTACAGTGCCTAGCACCATCGAGCCTCAATTTCAGTTGAGGACTCTAGGCACTAGTTTGTAGTGCAAATAAAATAAAAATATATAATTATTCTAAAAACTAATTCTCTTCATTAATCAATGCTCACTCTGTAAAAACAAGCTTCAAACTAAACAAATATGTAAACACCATTTCCTCTTCTTTACAAGTGCAGGCTTTGAGACCCCATACTGTCATTCATTGCTTTTTTCTCCTTCTCTTTTCAGTCCGGTGGGGTTTCCAGGAATACCCCACAGAAGTACTTTTTCTTAAGCTTACCTGTTGCAAAGATGAAGGCCTAAATTCTTCTCTGAGTTACACCAGTACAGACCCAGAGCAACTCCTGTGATATCAGTGGTGCTACAACTTCAGATTTTCAATGGAATAACAGAACAGAATTTGGATCATAAACTATTCCTGCTAAAGCAATCTTCTAGTGGGTGACATCTGGACCTGACAGACAGCCTAAGTTATCTAATGCAGAATTTTCTTTTTTCCAGCATTTTACTCTAAAGCTTAAGAACTATATATTCAGGTGTCATTCCACAAATGTACTTTTTTCCTTTCAAACTCACACAATTACTATTCCATCTTGCAAACACACATATGCTTAACTTTAAGCATGTGAGTAGTTCTGCTGTCTTAAAGTTAAGCACGCGTGTAAACATTTGCAGGATCAGGGCCTTAGACATTTCTCAAAAGATTATGGTTCAATTAACTTCAATGGGAGTATGTTCATATGAGTAAGGATTGGTTGCAGGATGAGGCCTCAGGTTACAATATTTTTAAAAGTTGGACATGAACATCTGATAGCAGAAAGTGGCTCAGAATCAATAAAATATTTAAATTTGTTTTACAATTATCCGTTTAAGGATATTATGGTCTTGGTATCATGCTTTATATAACACCCCAACACATTTTTTGATTTTGATGTCATGCAAGAAAGTATTGATAAAATGAAACATTAAATGACAAATAGTTTGTTCCCACAACCAACTTTTTGGACAGCATCTGGGCAACTTGGCCTATATGGGGGGGAGGGGACCCCAAGAGATTTGGGAAGCAAACCAAGCATTACATTTTTCTAAGATTCCTTAAGTATATTAACCACAGTGCAACTTTATTCAAAACTTACAAGGGCCTGCAGCTATACCACTTTGGGATTTACTCTTATCAGACTGAATGAGTAAGGAGGCCCTGTGCTGCTTGCAGTGCTGGTTTTTTGGGACGGGATATAAAACAGAAGCCCTCACCACTTTTTGCAAGCAAAGGGATGTTTGCCAAAGTGTTCTAAGTTCCCATACACACTACAAAAACAACCATGTTTGTGACCCCAAACATTTAACAACCAGATTAAGAAAGCCACATGTTTTTAGCCCTTTCTTGGAGTCTCATGGAGGCTTACCACCACCTCAGAAATGTAGCCCCTTACAGATATATTGGCAACAGTATGTTTTTTTGACACAGAAAATTCAATTAGTAGTTTAAAATAATTTGCTAGGTGACAATAGTAATGATGGTGCACTGCGTACTCATTAAAAGTATCATTAATTAAGTAAAACCAGATTGAATCATTACCATACCAAAAAACCCAAACTCCGGCTAGGAGCAAAATTTAAAACATAATATAGTAAGGACTTTATTATACAATTGCCAATGTTCCTACTAATGTTCAAATATAATACTCTTCTCAAAAGAGCTTGTATTATTTTGTTTAACTGATGTTAAGGAAATGTATGTTCACTTGACAACCTGAATGAAAACTCAAAACAAAAATACAGATAATATATATTTTTAAATTGATGACATATGCTTCAGAAAATACAGCTGGGTATAAATACATTAATAGTACAAAATAAACCCCATATTTTAAAGATGAGTGCACCATTCTGTAAATGACTCTAGATTAGCAAAGATTAACTTTAAGTCCCACCTGCCCTCTAGACTCCTTTCCATTATTCTCTGTTTGCCTGCTGCCACTTTAGACCCCACAAACACAAAGACAACCGTTCACAGCTCAGTGCTTTTGGGTCTGTGCCAAATAGTGTGTCAACCAAAAATACTAGCTGTTTCACTCTGTTTTGAAGCATATAGCTTGCAATTACTTTTCTAGCTGGCAGGAGTTGCAAGTCCAGCACTAATTTTACACTGTAAATAACTCCCTTACTGGATTACTTCAACTTTCTAATACAACTCTTTTTTTCTTCTGCAAACTAACAGTAAATAATTCATAATATCAGAAGTTAGGTTATTAAGCTAGCTTTTAACTGTTTCATTAGAAACTGTGATAATCAGGGTCTAGACACCCCAAGGGAGGACAGAAGGTTTAATCCCCCCAGAAATAAGCAGTTAAAGCAACTGATCGCATACTGTGTTATTTAACTCTAAGAATATATTAAGTAAAATCTTTTATGAATGTCTGTAAATGCAATGAACTTACTAGTCATTATGAGATATGTATACAGGTTATGATTGTGAAGGTGTGTGCGCATATATAGAAAATTGTAACTGTAAAGCCTGAGGTTATGTTTATTTTCTTTGTAATTTATATATGTTTGCTCTCCCCCTACTATTTCATCTTTGAATCTGTGGTTTTTCTATTAAATAAACTTTTTATTTTTATCCCAAGCAGGTCTCTGGTGTGAAAACTGTATGGAGTGTGAATGCCAAAAGGAGCTGATAACTGGGGGTGGGGTGATAACGTTTGCCCTGATAGCATTTCTCCATTGTTGCAATGCCCTGATGAAATCGCTCGCCGTGCTCGTCGCTCACTGCTCCGCAGTTCGGTGGAAAAAAATCTAGATGAGTGTGCAAAAAATGGATCTTTAGTGACATGTTGCAACCAAGGTTTTGTATGCCTTGAGGAGGTTTTCCACCAACAACCTGTAGTTGTCTGCCTTGTTGTTTCCGAGAAAATTTATTGCCACTAACTGGAAGGCTTTCCATGCTGTCTTTTCCTTGACACGCAGTGCATGGTCAAATGCATCTTCTCGAAGAAGTTCACGAATCTGAGGACCAACAAAGACACCTTCCTTTATCTTAGCTTCACTTAACCTTGGAAATTTTCCACGGAGGTACTTGAAAGCTGCTTGTGTTTTGTCAATGGCCTTGACAAAGTTCTTCATCAGACCCAGCTTGATGTGTAAGGGTGGTAACAAAATCTTCTTCTTCGAGTGCTTGCTCATATCGATTCCAATTAGGTGTGCGCGCGCCGCATGCACGATCGTCGGAGAAATTTTCTACCCTAGCAACACCCGGTGGGTCGGCTGTGGAGCCCCCTGGAGTGGCGCCTTCATGGCGCTGGATATATACCCCAGCCAACCCAGCGCTCCCTCAGTTCCTTCTTACCGCCCCGACGGTCGTTGGAACTGTGGAGCGCGGCATAGCTGTTCTCCACTCTCCCTAGCTTATCCTGTAATTCTTATAGATAGTTGTAGTTATAGTTGTAGAATATTCTTAGATTGTTAATAGTTCATTATTTTAAATAGTTGTAAATAGTTAGCGGAAGTTAAGGGGGCTATTTCATCCCCCTTTTCCCCCGGCGCATAGCCGGGCTCATGCCCAAGGCTCCTGGCTTTAAGCTGTGCGCGTCCTGTGCTAAGCCTATGCCAACGGGAGATCCGCACGACTCGTGTCTGAAGTGTTTAGGAGAGTCCCACCAGACAGATAAGTGCAAAATCTGTAAGGCTTTCAAACCCAGGACTAAAAAGGAGTGGGACTTTAGACTCAAGCAGCTCCTCATGGAGGCGGCACTTAGCCCAGATCCTCCCTCGGGGCGCCAAGTTCCAGCACCGAGCGCCTTGGTGCGCAGCGCCCCGGCAGCACCTACCGGTACTACACCGCGAGCAGACGCGGATAAGGCCTCACGGCACCGTCCTCCCTCGCCACCGAGTCCGCCACAAGCGCCTCGGCGCCGTTCCCTGTCTCCGGGACGTAAGAGACCCCGCAAGACACAGGAGGCCGCTCTCCTACAAGCACCGGCTCCCCCGGTACCAGTGGTAGAGCCGCGTCCGCCTCTAGAGCGCCAGAAGATGCAAATATCTTCTACACCGTTGAGTCCGGTGCGGACTGGCTCACCGCCTCAGTCCGTGGTGGAGCCCTATCTTCCGTCTACTCCGGAGACCTTTGTGATGGCGAAGAGACCTCATCGCTCTCACGGAGCCAGTGCCGTCTCAACCCGCGGCACCACCCGCTCTTCGGACTGTGCAATCCAGGGGCAAGCTTGCCCTGGTATGCCCGCCATCTCCGAGTGTGGACTTGCGGCACCGCTCCAGGTCTCGGAGCAGGTCCCGGCACCGCTCGCAGTCCTGGCGCCGACTTTCACCCCGGCACTGGTCATACTCACGGCCTAGGTCTTCTTCACGGCACCGATCGACGTCTCAGCACCATCAGGACCACCGGTACCGGTCGGAATCTAGACGTAGTTCTCAGCACCGGTACAAGTGCCGCTCCAGTTCAAGGGCCGCTCCTGGCACCACGTCTACAGGTGGTCGTCTTCATCTCGGTCCAGATCCGGATCTCGGCACCAACATGGCCAGCGGCACTGATCTCGATCACGGTACCGCTCACCGGCACTGCGCAGGGACTGCTCGCCTACGGACCGGCACCGATCGGCACTGTACCGGACCGAGCCGATGCAGCTGCTTTCGGCACCACCCTGGCCCTCGAGATCAGCGTCTTGCTCATCCGACGGGGCTTCACGATCAGCATACCCTCCCCGGGGTCAGACTGCCGCTGACTTGGGTCACTGGCAGGAGGGGGCAGAGGACCCCACTACGCATTGGTCTTTCTGCACCCCGTGGGCGTATCACCAGGCGCAAGGGGCTCCACCATCGGCCTCTCGCTTGGCACAATCCGAGCCCAGAGTCCCGGAGGCCACCATCTCCCGTCCTCCCCCAGGGGCATGGAGGCTCCCGTGCCTACACCACCTCAGACCCTAGACCCCGGGGCAGGAGATCTTCCGCTTCAGGGACCCTTAGAACCGGACCCTCATTTGGACCCCTTGCCCCCGGAGGCATCCTCCTCATCTTCCCCGGATGAGGCGGTGGCGGGCACAACAGCCTCAGGCCTGCCCCCAATAGATCTTCGGGCCCACCAAGACCTATTACGTAGGGTGGCACGTAACATGGACCTCCAGGCGGAGGAGATAGTAGAGGTGCAGGACCCGGTGGTGAGCATCCTGTCAGCTGATGCCCCATCCCGGGTGGCATTACCACTGATTCGTACAATTCAGGCTAATGCCACTATCATATGGCAAACCCTTCCCTCCATTCCACCCACTGCCAGAGGGGTAGAGAGAAAGTACTTCATCCCCTCCAAGGACCATGAATACTTATACACGCACCCTCCACCGTGTTCACTAGTCGTGTCCTCGGTGAACGCAAGAGAGCGTCATGGCCAGCAGCGGCAGCGCCCAAATCGAAGGACACTAAACGCTTCGATTTGTTCGGGCGTAAGGTGTACTCAGCGGGGGGTCTGCAGCTCAGAGCCGTGAACCAACAGGCGCTCTTGAGCCACTACAGTTACAACTCATGGAACTCCATGGGTAAATTCAAAGAGTTGGTTCCCCAGGACTCAAGGGAGGAGTTCAGGGCCTTAGTGGAGGAAGGTAAGAAGGTGGCTAGGACCTCCTTACAAGCCTCCCTGGACATAGCGGACTTGGCCACTAGGACACTAGCATCTGGCATAGCTATGCGATGCGTCTCCCGGCTCCAGGTTTCGGGCTTACCGCCAGAACTGCAGCAGACCCTGCAGGATCTACCGTTCGAGGGCCAAGGGTTATTCTCGGACAAGACGGACTCTCGATTGCAGAGCCTCAAGGATTCGAGAACCATCATGCGCTCCCTGGGGATGCATGTCCCAGGGCCCCAGCGCAGACCCTTTAGGCCCCAGCCGCAAAGGTTCTACCCTCCCCCACCTCGTCCGAGACAAAACTTTGCCAGAAGGCGGGGACTAGGTGGTAGACGAAGGTCGACCGGCCCTCAACCCGGTCAGAACCAGGGCCCGCTTAGGCCACCTTCAGGTCCTAGACAAAAAACTTTTGAAGGTGCACTTGAGGATGGCGCCCCAGCCACTACCCAGGATCCATCTCCCTCCTTTCGGGATCGCCTCTCCCGTTTCCACTGTGCTTGGTCCATTATAACCTCGGACCGCTGGGTCCTTCGCACGGTGGAGAGGGGATACGCTCTCCAGTTTTCTTTGTTCCCCCCCTCCGACCCTCCCTCCCCGTCCCTCTTCAGGGACCCTTCTCACGAGCATCTCCTTACACAGGAGGTTTTTGGCCTCCTCTCCATGGGGGCCATAGAGGAGGTTCCCCCAGAGTTAAGGGGCAGGGGGTTCTACTCTCGCTACTTCCTGATCCCCAAAGCAAAAGGGGGTCTACGTCCCATTTTAGACTTATGCAGACTCAACAAATTCATAGTAAAGTTGAAGTTCCGCATGGTCTCCTTGGGGAACATCATCCCTTCCCTGGAGACTGGTTCGCCACCCTCGACATGAAGGACGCATATTTTCATATAGTAATTTACCCCCCCACACAGGCGCTTCCTTCAATTTGTAGTAAACAAAGTGCACTACCAATTTGCTGTCCTTCCCTTCGGCTTGTCCGCGGCTCCGAGAGTGTTCACCAAATGTATGGCTGTCGTGGCAACATACCTTCGTAGACAAAGGATACGGGTGTTCCCGTATCTAGACGACTGGCTGGTGCGCGGCCGCACCAGGGAGCAAGCTCAAGCTCACGTCCAGATAATACTGCAAACATTCCACGAGTTAGGCATTCTACTCAACAAAGAAAAGTCCACTCTGGAAACAACCCAGAGATCAGAGTTTATCGGGGCAGTCTTAGACTCCAGACTCGCCCGAGTTCTTCTACCAGACAATCGGTTTCACACCTTCACAGGCATCATCCGAGGGATCCAGGTCTTCCCAATTACCACAATAAGGACGTGCCTCAGCCTGTTGGGACACACGGCCTCTTGCACTTACGTAACTGGGCATGCCAGACTTCGGCTTCACCCACTTCAGGCCTGGGTATCGTCGGTGTACCGTCCTTATCGGGACAACTAGAACATGGTGGTCACGGTACCGAACTCGGTCCTGACCTCTCTCACCTGCTGACTGGATCACAAGGCGGTTGGTGCAGGAATGGTTTCACGCCCCACAACCCTCCCTGCGCCTGGTCACGGACGCTTCATCTCTCGGTTGGGGCGCTCACCTCGGAGAGCACCACACCCAGGGCCTGTGGACCGCATCCCAGCTAGCTCTGCAAATCAATGTTCGAGAGCTGATGGCCGTGCATCTAGCCTGTCAGGCATTTCTCGGTCTCCTGCACGGCCGTTGCGTGTCAGTCCTCACAGACACCACCACGGCCATGTTCTACATCAACAAGCAAGGAGGAGCCCGGTCGT
The DNA here is from genome assembly GCF_027887155.1 of Malaclemys terrapin pileata. Lineage (NCBI taxonomy): Eukaryota > Metazoa > Chordata > Testudines > Emydidae > Malaclemys > Malaclemys terrapin. The sequence continues at coordinate 25,766,139 of NC_071518.1, read as the reverse complement.
CTCTCCTACGCCAAGAGGCCATTCGCCTGTGGGAGTTCTGCATTGCCCACTCGATACATCTCATGGCATCGTTCCTCCCTGGAGTCCAGGACACTCTAGCGGACCGTCTCAGCAGATCCTTCCAGACGCACGAGTGGTCGATAGCCCAGACATCATCTATTCCATCTTCCAGAGGTGGGGATTTCCCCAGGTCGACCTGTTCGCATCTCGAGCCAACAGGAAGTGCCACGTGTTCTGCTCCTTACAAGGGCGATCTCCGGGCTCCCTTTCGGATGCTTTCCTTCTGACGTGGAAAGACCAGCTGTTTCACGCTTTTCCTCCATTCCCACTGGTCCACATGGTACTGCTCAAGCTACGCAGAGACGAGGCACATCTCATTCTAGTCACTCCAGCTTGGCCAAGACAGCACTGGTACACCACACTTCTGGAGCTATTGGTTCAAACTCCGATCACGCTTCCCTTGTGCCCAGACTGATCTCTCAGGACCACGGCCAACTCTGTCACCCCAACTTGCAATTGCTCCACCTCACAGCGTGGATGCTCCATGGCTAAATCGGACAGAGCTACAATGCTCACATCCCGTGCAACAGTTTCTGCTGGGAAGTAGAAAGCCCTCTACACGGACCACTTACTTAGCCAAGTGGAAACAGTTCTCCTGTTGGTGCATGCAGCGGGCTACGCCCCTCTTGCTGGCGTCAATTCCCTTTATACTCGAATATCTCCTATCCCTGAAACAGCAGGGCTTGGCGATATCTTCAATCAGGGTTCACCTGGCTGCTATATAGGCGTTCCACCCAGGAGAACTCGCTTCTTCGGTCTTCTCTAACCCGGTGGTCGTTAGATTCCTCAAGGGCTTAGACCGGACGTACCCAGAACAATGCCAACCCGTTCCGGCGTGGGATCTTAACCTGGTTCTCTGCAAGCTCACAGGGCCCCCGTTAGAGCCATTGGCTACCCGCTCACTCCTGTACCTATCTTGGAAGACAGCCTTCCTGGTAGCCATCACTTCAGCAAGGCGGGTTTCTGAAATCAGGGCGCTTACGTCCGAGCCTCCATACACAGTTTTCCATAAGACAAGGTGCAACTTCACCCCCACCCTGCCTTTCTTCCCAAGGTAGTTTCACCTTTTCATGTGAACCAGGATATATTTCTCCCAGTCTTCCATCCTAAGCCGCACGCCACCAAGCGTATGCATTCCTTGGACGTACGCAGGGCCCTGGCTTTCTATATTGAGCGTACAAAGCCGTTTAGGAAGACAACAACTCTTCGTTGCAGTGGCCGACCGGATGAAAGGCTTACCGGTCTCCTCACAACGTCTCTCCTCGTGGATCACGTCCTGCATTCATGCTTGCTACGACCTGGCCGGTGCCCCGACGCCGCGCCTCACCGCCCACTCTACGAGGGCTCAAGCCTCCTCGACTGCCTTCCTGGCTCAAGTCCCGATCCAAGACATTTGTAGAGCTGCAGTTTGGTCATCAGTCCACACCTTCGCCGCTCACTATGCACTGGTACAGCAGTCCAGAGTTGATGCTGCATTCGGATCAGCGGTTTTGCACACAGCGATGTCTCGCTCCGACCCCACCGCCTAGGTAAGGCTTGGTAGTCACCTAACTGGAATCGATATGAGCAAGCACTCAAAGAAGAAAAAAAGGTTACTCACCTTTGTAACTGTTGTTCTTCGAGATGTGTTGCTCATATCCATTCCAAACTCGCCCCCCGTCCCCACTGTCGGAGTAGCCGGCAAGAAGGAACTGAGGGAGCGCTGGGTCGGCTGGGTACATATCCAGCGCCATGAAGGCGCCACTCCAGGGGGCTCCACAGCCGACCCACCGGGTGTTGCTAGGGTAGAAACTTTCTCCGACGATGGTGCATGCGGCCCGCGCACACCTAATTGGAATGGATATGAGCAACACATCTCGAAGAACAACAGTTACAAAGGTGAGTAACCGTTTTTTCCTTGATTCAACAAGTGGTGGATGCTGAACACTTTTCCTCCCAGGCTCCAATGACTGTCGGAGTGGCCAATCTTTCTTGATGTAGTGGGAATCTCTTGCACGACTATCCCATTCGCAGAGGAAACAGCACTACTTTATGTATCCAGTCTGCAGACCAAGCAAGAGAACAACAAACTTCAAATCGCCACAAAGCTGCCACTGATGTTGGTCATAGTTTATGTACCTCAAAAGTTGTTTCATGTTGTCATAGGTTTCCTTCATATGGACTGCATGACCAACTGGAATTGATGGCAAAACATTGCCATTATGCAGTAAAACAGCTTTAAAACTCGTCTTCGATGAATCAATGAACAGTCTCCACTCATCTGGATCGTGAACGATGTTGAGGGCTGCCATCACACCTTCGATGTTGTTGCAGGCTACAAGATCACCTTCCATGAAGAAGAATGGGACAAGATCCTTTTGACAGTCACGGAACATGGAAACCCTAACATCATCTGCCAGGAGATTCCACTGCTGTAGTCTGGAGCCCAACAGCTCTGCCTTACTCTTGGGTAGTTCCAAATCCCTGACAAGGTCATTCAGTTCACCTTGTGTTATGAGGTGTGGTTCAGAGGAGGAGGATGGGAGAAAATGTGGGTCCTGTGACATTGATGGTTCAGGACCAGAAGTTTCATCCTCTTCCTCGTCTGACTCAAGTGAGAATGATTCTGGTACATCAGGAACCGGCAGTCCTTCTCCGTGAGGTACTGGGCGGATAGCTGATGGAATGTTTGGATAATGCACAGTCCACTTTTTCTTCTTTGACACACCTTTCCCAACTGGAGGCACCATGCAGAAGTAACACTTGCTGGCATGAGCTGTTGGCTCTCTCGAAATCATTGACACTGCAAAAGGCATAGATTTCCTTTTCCTGTTCAACCACTGGCGAAGATTTGTTGCACAAGTGTTGCAGCATATGTGTGGGGCCCACCTCTTGTCCTGATCTCCAATTTTGCAGCCAAAATAAAGGTGATAGGCTTTCTTAACCATAGTGGTTATACTGCGCTTTTGTGATGCAAAAGTCACTTCACCACAAACATAACAGAAGTTATCTGCACTGTTCACACAAGTACGAGGCATCTCTGCTCACTTTGTCTAAACAGAAATGTGTCCCTTTGCAAAATCAAACACTGACAAATAAGAGCACGACACTGTATGATTTCTAGAGCTGATATAGGGAAATTTGTTCAGCAGAGTGATGTAAGCTTCATTATGATGGCATCATCCATGACTTCTAGGAATAACATGATGCAATTCATATCATGTATGATGCAATACC